>NW_005871242.1:2345233-2387092 GCF_000147115.1 Myotis lucifugus | reverse complement strand
GGTCGTTCATATTCGAGCGGAGCACGGCCGTGCGAGAGCGCGTCTCGCGCGAGACAGTACTATTGCCTGGTGTGCGGGCGCTCAGTTCAGGTGTATGTGGGACACTTCGGGACTGATACCCGATCTAAGGTGTGAGGAGAGGCACAGAATGGAAAGGGCAGCGCCAATGCATTCTCTAGCTACTGCCAGTGAGCCTCTACACGCCCAGCTGTGGATACATAGTTGCCTGTTCTGGCAAATAAATGGAAAATGCTTAGGAGAGTATTGGTTCTTTTATTCTCAGTAGGTACCGGGGAAGATGACAGAGGAACTGGGTCTCCCGGGACAGGACTCTGATGGCGGTAGTGAGGAGGTGGTTCTAACTCCCGCAGAGCTCATTGAACGGCTGGAGCAGGTGAGCACCCCAAGTAGAATCCCCTTGCTCCCATCTTGGCCTTTTTATTCAGTCCAACTGTGCAAATGTCAGGAATCGGGAAATGAAGAAATGGAACTCAAGAGAAGAGGGACTGGATCTTCCCATCTACACAGAAATTAAAAATAGGGGTGCCAGCCTCTGCTAGAGACCTCATTATGTCAAATATAAATCCTCAGATGGGGCCAGGAGGGAGCAGCCTTGGGTACATTGACTAGAACAGTTCACAGAGCAAGCATTTGTGACGTGCAGGGACTACGGAAATGAGGTGGTGACTTGTACGTTTTTGCCTTAGTCCCTTGAAACATCTGCTGGTTCTCCTGTAGAATGCCTGGTTTAGCAAAAAACGACTGAAACACTTCTTTTTTTTTTTAAGAGAAACCTGGTATTATTATTATTCACCCTTTTCCTTCCATATACTTTATTTTTTCAACTGTTCTCTATATTCCACTTCTTATCTAAAATCATTTATAGGCTATCTCTCCATTCAGTCATAATAGCTATGGTTTGATTGTTTCCTGTGTGCCAGTAACTGTTATTTACAATTACTATCTTGTGAAGCTATGGTGTTCAGACTATCTGTATTTAAATTCCTCCATGCCGCTGGTCTATTATGTGACCTTAGGCAAATCACATAGCTTGTCTCAAGCACGTCTTTGACTGTAAAATAGAATTAATAATAGTAGCTACCTCACAGAATTGTTGGGATTAAATGAGATAATACACATATAAAGTGCGTAGCATGTTATATTATCTGACACATGATAAACTCTCGTTGAATATTAGCTGTGAGTAGTAATAATTCTTACAACCCACTAAGGGAGGTATTGCTGTTATCTCCATTTTACAGATGAGGAAACTGAAGCTTAGAGATTTGTAAAGAAATTTACCTAAGGTCACACATTGGCAGCAGAGCCAGGAAATAAACCAGGTCTCTGGCCACAAAATGTATGTTCTTCTCTTAAAATACATTTTTATTGATTTCAGAGAGGAAGGGAGAGGGAGAGAGAGATAGAAACATCAAGGATGAGAGAGAATCATTGATTGGCTGCACGCCCCCTACTGGGGATTGAGCCCACAACCCGCGCTTGTGCCCTTGACTGGAATCGAACCCTGGACCTTTCAGTCCGCAGGTCGACACTCTATCCACTGAGCCAAACCAGCCAGGGCCAAAATGTATGTTCTTAATCCACTACACCTACTGCCTTATTCTTGCCTACTCCCTTTCTAGAACTCACTCATGTTTGTTACTTTAGTACTTGTATTCTTCATTCTTTCCTACCATATGTGCCATCATAATTTTAAAATTATATCCTAATCCTTACTATATAGTAGTGATTCTTAATTTGTTTTTATATCACAGACTTTTTTAAAAAGCTGGCCCTTCTTCCCAAAATAACACATCTATATATCCATGCAAAATTTGGCGTATGATTTTAGGAGGTTCACAGACACCCTAAAATCTGCTCTCCTAGTTTGTGGACCTCAGTTTAAGAGCCCCTGATTTATTAGGGAAGAATTCATTGAACAAAAAGCACAAGGCATAAAGGAAAAAACTGATAAATTCAACTAAATTAAAGTTAAGAACTCTTGTTTTTACACCTTGAAAGTAAAAAGACATGCCACAAAATTGGGAGAAAATATTTGCAACAAATATAACTGACAAAAGATTAGTATCCACAGTACATAAACAAACTTTACAAACTGACCAGTAGAAAAATGAAGTCTTAACAGGCATCTCCCAGAAGCAGAAAGCAGGATGGCCGACAGTCATATAAAAAGATTTTCAACCTTTTTAGTAGTCAGGAAAATTAAAATTTAAATCCCAATGAAATATCACTTCATACCCATCAGATTGGCAGAAATGAAAAAAATGAACAATATAAAATATTGGGAAGTGCACTTGTATACTGCAGGGAGCATATAAATTGATACCATCATTTTGGAAAATAATTTGTTATTGTAAAGTTGAAGGCCCACATATCTTGTGGCTCAATCATTCTACTCCCTGGTATATACCCTAGAGAAAACTTTCATGTGTACTCCAGGAGGCATGCACAAACTGTTCATAGCATTGCTTGCAATAATACTGTAAACACCCCAATATCCTACAATAGAATGGATTGGATAGAACAATAGAATGGATAAAAAAAATTATGGCATATACACACAATGAGAAAACAACAACAATAAAGTGAATAAAAGATAGCTCCTGCTACAGCATGGATAACAACCAGGAACATAGCATAGAACAACAAAAAATACATTGCTGAAGAAATGATTAAATTCAAACTTTTTCAAAACGATTGTTGAAGGAAGAGCTTGTCAGCTTGGATGATGTGGCACACACTGATGTGCTGCATGTGCCTCAGTGATGTTAACCCTTCACTCCCGGGCAGCCAGAGCCACCAGGCTGGGTGTCATCAGGGCTCCTGGAAGGCAGCCTGAGGATAGTGGCGTCTGACAGCACAGCCTCAGCTTGGCAGTGGGCGAGCATGACTTGTTCCTCTGGCCTGATGCTCTCCTGCAGTGCCCTGAGTGCAGCCAGGGAGTTGGTCCACCACCTGGACAGCTTTTGCAGACACAGACTGAGGCTGCATAGCCTAAGAAGCACCCTGACAAGGGCCACTGATAAACACAGCTCCAGGAGTATATATGGGGTATTCCTGAATGTCTGTAAAAACTGACTTGAAAGTTATTACCTACAGTGCATAGTTTTTCATTTTAATGACTAGAGGCCTGATGCATGAAGATTCGTGCAAGAATGGGCCTTCCTTCCCCTGGCTGCCAGCACTGCCTTCACTCTGGCCCAGAGCCACCTTTCTGTCTTTGCTCCAGCCCGGAGCCGCCTTTCTGCCTTCCCACACTGCCCAGAGGCCCGGAGCAGCTGGGGCGGTACGGAACGTTGATGATGCAAGCGTCCCACCCCATCCCTGGCCCCTCAACACCTGTGTATGCAAATTAACCGGCCATCTATGTTGTGTTAATTTGCATACTCCTGATTGGCTGGTGGGTGTCGTGAAAGTACGGTCAATTTGCATCTTTCTCTTTTATTAGTGTAGATTGTATTAGTTTGCTAAGACTGTATGTCAAAGTACCACAGACTGGGTGGCTTAAAGAACAGAAGTTTATTTTCTCAACTGTGGAGGCAAGAAGTCTAAAATCAAGGTGCTGCTGATTGGGAAGTGCACACACTGTATACTGCAGTGAGCATATAAATTGATACAGTCAACAGGTTGATTTCTTTTGAGGCCTATCATCTAGGCTTGTAGATGGTCGTCTTCTCCCTGTGTCTTCACATGGCTTCCCTCTGTGTGTCTGTGTTCAAGTGTACCCCTCTTAAAAGGACTCCAGTCATATTGGATCAAGGTCCACGTAAATGACCTCATTTTAACTTAAAGACCCAATCTCCAAATACAGTCACATTCTAAGGTACAAGGAGTTAAGACTTCGACCTATGAATGAGGGGTGGAAGGAGACACACTTTAGCCCACAACATGAACAGATTATCATTAAAAATGTTGATCAAGAACAAGATGTAGCCCTAGCCAGTTTGCCTCAGAGGATAGAGCGTTGGCCCGCGGACTGAAAGATCCTAGGTTCAATTCTGGTCAAGGGCTCGTACCTCAGTTGCAGGCTCAATCCTCAGCCCTATTTGGGGCGCATGTGGGAGGCAACCAATCAATGTCTCCCTCTCACATCAGTGTTTCTCTGTCTCTCCCCCTCCCTTCTGCTCTCTCTCAAAATCAATGGAAAAATATTCTTGGGTGAGGATTAAAAAAAAAAGAACCAGATGTTGTCATTTTAAATATAGAACCTAATTATTAAAAAAAAAAAAAAAAAAGAAGACCATGGATTTAAACACAAATTTTTTACTGAAAATTTTGAAAAGATTTAATTTTAAAGTTTTATACTAATATTCCCCCCCGTTTTATATTTTATCATAATTTCATAATATAAATGAGAAATCTCATCCCCAAATCTAGTCCATTTTACCCCAGTGTACGGTACCAGCACTATCATTTTTAAAAAAATGATAGCTGGTTTTTTTTCATTCCTTGTCATGTAAAAATTGGAAAGCACTACTAAGAGTTAAAAACAAATGTAGGGAAACTGTACAGAATATTAAACACCAAATTCAGGCTAATGATTACCTCTGAGAAGGGAAGGACACAGAAACTTAAAATAATGACAATGTTTGATAATGAAGTTAAATGTACACAGATATTTATATTACTATTCTTCATGTTCATATGTATTTTATAAGTATTTTGTAACTATTAATATTTAATAAAGTCAGTTAAAAAGAAAAACTTCTTTATAAGTTTTCCATGACAGTTTGCTCTTTCATTCATTATACTTCTTGTCTTTCTGGGTAACTTCTGCAACACTAGTACAGAAGCTTGAGCACCTGAAAAAGTTTATGATAGTAGCAATACCCAGTACTTAAGAATGTGTCTTGATGGTGATAATTGGAGAAGCAGAGACTCAATGATGTCAAAAGAAATAAACTGAGCCTAATTGGCATGTAATTCTGAGCTGTGCTAAAACTAAATTTTCTGTATCTGAAAGATAAGTAAACATTTCCTCAGTCACCTGTGGGCATTTTCATTTTCTAAGCCTTCGTAATTTCTGAAATGCACCAAGCATCTGTGCCTGAGTCATAAATTAGGGATTTAAACTCTTGTTCCAAAGCTGTTTAATAGATGAATATTCACTTCTATTGCCATTCTTTATATTCTTGGACATTAGTAAATAACTTAATCTGTGTTTTCTCATCAATAAGATGAGGTTAACTATATTTTTTTCCTCTCAGATATTATGATGAACAAAAACTATTTGCAAAGTGCTTTGAGATTCAGGAATGAAGAGATGTATAGATTTATTAGTGTTACTGCATCTCCCCAAATAGATAGGTGCTAGTGCCCCCTGGTGGAAATTGCAGGTGAAGGGAATGTGTTGATGCTACTTGGTAAAAGGTACTGTTTGAACACCAGGTGGTGTTACTCTCAGCAACAGGTTTTCTAACAACATTTTTGAAGTGAACAGTGATTTTTTTGTAATGTTGGTTAAATATAAGGTTGCAAACCCAATTTCCTACTAAAAGAAATGGAAAAACTGTTATTAAACAGCTTGCCTTCAGCACATTTCCACATTTCCAGTATTTCCAACTGGTAGGCAGTTTTCTTTACCTGAAACAGCTGTGATTTTCATGGGGTATGTACTGACTTACAGGGTTGTTTTGCTCCATTATGAGTAGTGTGTGTGTGTGTGTGTGTGTGTGTGTAATTTTTTTTGGTGTTGTTTTTTAGGCTTGGATGAATGAAAAGTTTGCCCCTGACCTTCTGGAAAGCAAGCCTGAAATTGTGGAATGTGTCATGGAACAGCTAGACCACATGGTAAGAACTGCTTATCCCAGGGTTATAAAGGAGGAGAATATTAAAAGAGTTTGTCAGTATAGTGAGAGGTCTGATAGCAAATCTCTTTTGTTTGGCCCAGTCTAGTTTGTTTTTAAGTATTGAATTAGTTATCTACCTTTACAAAGCATGAAAGTACCTGTGAATATCTGAATATCAGCTTCCCATGAGAAGTCTAAAAACCTATCATCACCAGCCCCATGTTTTTATACGAAAACAGCTGACCAAGGCAAGGTAAGGGCCTCCGCCTTTCAGTGAAGTCTCAGTGCCCCATAGTCCCTAACTGCTCACCTTTCTCCTATATCAGGGGTCCTCAAACTACGGCCCGCGGGCCACATGCAGCCCGCTGAAAACATTTATCCGGCCCGCCAGGTGTTTTTGCCACCGCTGCCTGTCCTGCTTAGCAGCCGACTCGTCCCGGGCCCGCAGTGCGCATGTGTGGAATGTCTGAGGGACAGTGAACTGGCCCCCTGTTTAAAAAGTTTGAGGACCTCTGTCTATATCTTACCTGCCTGTTCCCAGTAGACATGTGAGTTTGTGGCCCTTGTCTTAGATGAGCTTGGCCTAAGTCATTATCAACCTCAGAGTAGCTTTAAAACATCGATATTTTATGGTTTCTCAATTGATGTTTTAACTACTTTTTAGACTTTAGACCAGCCGTGGGCAAACTACGGCCCGCGGGCCGGATCCGGCCCATTTGAAATGAATAAAACTAAAAAAAAAAAAAGACCGTACCCTTTTATGTAATGATGTTTACTTTGAATTTATATTAGTTCACACAAACACTCCATCCATGCTTTTGTTCCGGCCCTCCGGTCCAGTTTAAGAACCCATTGTGGCCCTCGAGTCAAAAAGTTTGCCCACCCCTGCTTTAGACGTTTCTTCTATCTGCTGTATTATCTCCTTTACAATTGGGTTGGAGTTCTTGTAGGCCCTTCTGACCAATCATATTCAGATTCGATTTAACTATTCTAAAAGTACAGGTACACCTAGTTTATATGTGTGTTTTAATATATTTTTATTGAGTTTAGAGGGAGGAAGGGAGAGGATATAGAGCTAGAAACATCGGTGAGAGAGAAATATCGATTGGCTGCCTCCTGCATGCCCCCCACTGGGGATCAAGCCCTCTCTGGGCATGTACCCCAACTGGGAATCCAGTTATGACCTCTTGATTCATGGGCCAGTGCTCAACCACTGAGCCACACCATCCAGGCCAGGTACACCTAATTTTATTGCACTTCACATGTGTTGAGTTTTTTACAAATTGAAGGCAAGACCCTCCCACCCCCCACCAGCAAAAAGATTATGACGCGCTTTATTGTGGTCTGGAACAAAACCCACAATATATCTGAGGTATGTCAATGAGTATTGTTTGAACTTTATGTGATAAGACTGAAGTCATATATTATTTGTGTAATTAAGGAATTAAAATAGAACTCTTGGGAGTATTTTGTTCTCCTTTGACCTAAATGTAGTGTTCGAGCCCTCAACATTGCCAATGATGATGGTCCTTGTGGGCTCTGTGTAGATTAAACAAAGAAGGTTCTTAGTCTTTGAATATCATGTTTTTTATAAACTTCATTTTCCCTTTTAATAGGAAGAAAATCTCAGGAGAGCAAAGAAGGGGGACCTGAAGATCAGTATCCATCGAATGGAGATAGAGAGGATCCGTTATGTCCTTAGCAGCTACTTGCGGTGTCGGCTCATGAAGGTTTGACATGGGGATATCTGTAGGCATTAAGGCGATGCAGTCTATAATATAGACAGAACATCTTGGGGAAAACTTGGGCTGGGGCCTGGGAGGGTCCAGGCCCTGAAGATGCTGCTGAGGTCCAGTATCAGGGTAGCTAAAGAGTAAGAGGACAAGAGATTGTTCTGGAGCATAGAGGGAACATGTGCTGCACACCTCTGGGAACACATTTTTAGCCAACTTTTTGGCTGTGTGAATGGTGTCCCCTGGAGTTACAGCCTGGCAGTGCTGCCTTGACAGTCAACCAGAGTCTGCAGCCATCTAACTTGTAAAAATGCAGAACATTCCTATTTTGTATGGTATCTGTTTTAACCCTAGAAAGTTCTTCTTGAAGTTTCTTCTCTGGCTCTGCTTATCCCCTTAGTTATCACTGAATGAATACATGCTCCTACATAAGAATTCTTTAGACATCTGAAAACAGTTCACGAGTCTCATTGAACCCTCTCAGTTAAATGTTTCAACCATTTATTTCCATTTACTCTCCTGGTCTCTTCCCTACAAAGTTCTAGTTGGTCAGTATCCTTCTTTAATTATACCACCTGAACTGAATACAATATTTCAGTTGTAGTTTGATCATGTTTGTGAAAAGCAGGATGGTCACTTCCCTTATTTTGGATATTAAAATGGTAATAATACTGCCTGGTATTACATTAGTATTTAGGAGACTCCTCACACTGAGCTCACATGCACTCATTGTAAACTTTAACCGTATCTGAAGTTTTTAAGTTATTGTTACCCCATCCTGTCACCGTCTGGTATTTGTATGGCTGGATCTTTGACTCTTAAATGTAGGGTTTGATACTTATCCCTCTTAAGCTTAACTTATTAAATTGGGCCATTTCCATGGTCTCTAGATCCTGATCTTGTCACCTAATGTATTACTCTCTCTTAACACTTTATGTCATCGCAAGTTTGATAAGTATGTCATGAAACATCTTACCTGACTCCTTAAATAGGTCTGGGCCAATGATAGGATATTCCACCAGAGGCTTTCCCTACCCATTGACATCTCTCCGTTGAATCAATATTTTTTGTTCAACTGTTTTTGAGTCTCCCACTCTATACTGTCACCCAGCCCCAGGTTTACAGTTCGTTCCCAAAGGTGTCAGAAAGACATTATCATGTTTTGAAAATATTGAGACACCCCCAACTGCCAGGCCACTCCCTTTTCTGTTGTTTTTTGTATAAATCCTCTTGGTGTTAACTACTTACTTTTCTTTGAATTCATAAACCATCTTTTAAATTATCTATTCTAATATAATGCCACATATCAGGGTTAAGGACACTAATCTGTATGTGTAGATTCCCTACCTTCTGTATTTGGGAAATTTTCAAAAGAACTAATTCTTCTGAGTTTAGGAAACTACATAAATTTTTAGTACACTAAGTGATACAGTAGTAGTAGCAATTTACATATAACAGGAGAAAGTTCTTTGTGCACTTAAGTCCCATATAAATGCTAATATAATTTATCCTGGAACATAATTGATCCAAGCCAAATGACTTACTACTCCTTTAAATAAATAACTGCTTGCCTAGCCAACATGGCTCAGTGGTTGAGCATCGAACTATGAACCAGGAGTGCACAGTTCCATTCCCGGTCAGAGTACATGCCTGGGTTGTGGGCTCGATCCCCAGTGGTGGTTGTGCAGGAGGCAGCAAATCAATGATTCTCTCATCATTGATGTTTCTCTCTCTCTCTCTCTCTCTCTCTCTCTCTTCCTCTCCCTTCCTCTCTGAAATCAATACAAATATATATATTTTTAAAAGAAAAAATAAATAACTGCTCCTTTAGCTTGGGCTTCAGTTCCTCCTTGCCATTGTCATTTCCCTGCTTATATCACTGACTTCAGACAACAGGTCATGTCTTTGACCTTCCAGGTTCATGTCTTTTTGTAGCTTTTAGCTATTTTTTTCCCCTAGTAGTTCTTCGCATTTTTTTCCAAGCCTTACCTCATTGTAGGCTTTATGCTTGCTGTTTACATTTTTATAATTAAGTGTCACTGTTCTATCTACTTCTGTATTCTGTATGCATCTTTCCAGCTTTTGTATATGTTTCATCTCATAGAATACCCTGTACAATTACATAGGATGTTAAATAATATACCCTTTTCTTCCTCTTAAATATCATTTACAATTGTATTTTCAGATTATCTTTTATGAAAGCTGTTGGAAGCTACCCATTGTCTTCACTATCAGAAAAGTGTAAACAAGAATCCCGGAATGCTGGTGAACCTTGAGCTCTGGCAAGGGCCAAAGCTATGCACCAATTGTTTAGTCGAGACAATTGTGGCTCAAGCAATTTCCTGACAAAATAGTCTCAAAGTAAATCTTTACTAATATTTACTGACCTTTAAGATAGTCTGTCTATTACCGGAATTGCCTGCCTGACTAAGGGCAATGGGTGTATCCAAAATTGAATAAAGGTTGGCAGGGCCTGGGCACCAGCGAAGTCCTTCCCCTAGCGTTGGACTCTCCGCCTGGCCCCCAATTTCCAAATTATTATTTCTTGTCTCGTCTCATCATTTGCCCGCAGCCCTTCTCCAGATCCCAAACCCTAAGCCACACGGGATGTGGCTTCTCACAGAAAGCATCTAATTAGTTTTAGAGCCCTTATGTTTCCTCTGAATTCTTTGAAACCTACCTTCTTGCAGTCTAGAATATAGGTCTTATTTTTAAAAACAGTCTTGACAAGGAAGATTTGCCATTGTTGAAGTCAATTTTTGTATTAACTTCAACCTATTTCAGGAAACTAATGCCTGGCCGGTGTGGCTCAGTGGTTGAGTGTTAACTTCTGAATCGGGAGATCACGGTTCATTTCCCATTCAGGGCACATGCCCAGATTGTGGGCTCCATCCCCAGTGTGGGGCGTGCAGGAGGCAGCCAATCAATGATTCTCTCTCATCATTGATGTTTCTCTCTCTCCCTTTCCCTCTCCCTTCCTCTCTGAAATCAATAAAAATATAGATTTTTTTAAAAGAAAACTAGTATGTTTGACACTTGAGTTTTGACAGGTGTTTTCATGATGATTTTCATTTATCCCACAGATAGAGAAGTTTTTTCCTCATGTCCTTGAAAAGGAGAGAACACGCCATGAGGAGGAGCCTTCCAGCCTTTCTCCAGAAGAGTTTGCCTTTGCCAGAGAGTGAGTGAGCAGTGAGTGTGGGCACTGCCTTTCTTTCCCCGGCCTGTGAGCATGAGTTTTGGTGGTTGTGTCCACAAAACTGATCTCAGAGCCATTGTCTGTCTGATAGTCCTGGTGGCTCCTACCAGTTGGGTTGTCATAGCGATTTTAATCTATGTATTTCAGGTACATGGCGAACATAGAGACCTATCTAAAGAATGTAGCCTTAAAGCATATGCCTCCTAATTTACAGAAAGTGGACCTCTTGAGGTCAGGTAAGAACGTTCTCTTTTCAGTCATCCGGAGGGGCCATCATTTACATGCCAGGTATCTTCAGGTGCTTGAGAATAAGATCTTTACCTTTACTCTTTTTCTCTCAAACATGAAAATAAGTATGTAGATAAGCTGGAAAGAAAAGAGAAGAAGGGTCTTGAGTTCAAAACAGAAAATCATTTAAAGCAGGTATAAGAGTAGCCAGGTGTTCTTCAAGGTTAGGTTAAATTCTTCTGGCTGCCATTATAGATGTAGACTCGCTCACACATTCAGTCACTTGTTCCTTCAGCGGTCATCCAGTGGTCTAGTGGGCCTCTGCACTGTGCTGGCCCTTCGGGGCACTGATGATACAGGGTCTCTGCTCTCAAAGAGCTGGCAGTGTCTTCCTCACAGATGCCAGACTGTGCAGGGACTGCCCAGCTTCCAAGGAGGATTTAAATGGGAGGCTAAGGAAACCTTACCCATAGTAAAGGTTCCTAATCTTTTCATTGTGAAGAGTTTCTCTGATTATGGAAAAGGTGGGGAACGGGACTGAGTGTGGTAGGGAAAGAGGCGCTGGGGGATGTGAAGCATGGCCAACACCTCCACCTCTTGCCCTCTTTACAGAATCCCCTTAAAATTCTGCTGAGGGGAGGGACTTATGGTAGTAACTCCTAACCTTGGATCAACTAACTGGAGACCCCTAGCGTATAGGTTAAAGTCCGTATCTGTCTTTCATAGCTCACCATATTTGAGCAGGACCTTGTCAGACAAAATTGCCAAACCAAATCCAACAGTGCTCCAGGGACAGGAATCCACCTTGTTCACAAACTAAGCTTAGTGTGCTGAAGCCACTTGTTCAAGTACAACTGAGCCCTGGCAGTTTATCTCCTACCAACCTGTGCTGGGCCACACTGACCCCTGTGGCAGGTGGGAGAGCTTGGACAGGATGCATGGAGACGTGTTCCCCAGATGTCTTAGCTCAGGCTACGATGACACCGTACCACAGACTGGGGGTCTCAAACAGCAGACATTTATTTTCTTACAGATCTGGAGGCCGGAAGTCCATGATCAAGGTGCTGGCAGGGTTGGTTTCCTCCGAGGCTCGGTCCTTGGCCTGCAGATGGCCACTTTCAGCCTCTTCACATGGCTGCCCCCGTTGCACCTCCCCCCACCCCGAGTGTCTCTTCCCCTTCTTATAAGGACACCAGTCAGATTAGATTAGACCCCACCCTAACGGCCTCATTTCAGCTTAAATGCCTCTGTAAAGGCCCCATACCAAACACATTTCCATTCTCAAGTACTAGGGGTTAGGGCTTCAGCACATGTATTTGGTGGGGGGCACCGTGCCCACCAGGAGCAAGCCAAACCCATACCAGATTGTAGAACTCTGAATTGGTCATTTTGGTGAACCTGCCTGAGGGAAACAGAAGGCCCAGTCCATGTCCAGTTCAGCTACTTTTGTCTGCACCTTAGAAGAACAGGAATGCAGCAAGGACCACATCCCTAATCATTACCCATTGCTATGGCGACCAGTTGATCAAAGCAGCCATAGGACTGCTGATGGGCATGCATCTGAATTCCTGGAGCTGGACCTACGCCGTTGTCCCAGAGCTTCTACTTGATGCTGGTGGACACCTCCTAAAACACATGTCGCTGTCCTGGATTCCTTACAGGGACTAGAGCCAGTCTTGGAATTGGAAGCTGGGGGACAGCCTGTCCTGGTGAAATTGGAGTCTTGCTTTGTTAGCCCAGATGCTGTGAGTCCCCCTCAGGCCTCTGGAGCACTGTAGACCCCGATGGCAGGGTGGGGGAAGGCACGTTGAAATCTAAGCTGAGTTTCCTGGAATCAGTAGATTCCTAGTGGGGTTAACTCACCCTGAAGTTGGAGTCTCTTTGGCAGGCCCAGAACCCTGGAGCAGTCAGGGCGCCCTCCGTAGACCTTTGGAGCCAGTTATCCTGAACCCCCTCCTGTAAATGAGGGAATCAAGGGCAGTGTGGGACCTGAGTTGGGCTCTAAGAACTGAGAGTTATCCAGTAGGTTCTGGATGCTGCTGTTGGTGGGGTCTTCAGGTACAAATGGAGCGCTAGGAAATGAGCTGTTGAGCAGCCCAGCTTGAGGCATTTGAGATATTGGTTGGTGGTTGAAGAGGAGGGATGGCATAGCTTCTTTATCCGTAATCAACCAGTGAGGGACCACTTAGGCTATCATTCAAGACTATCACTTTATATCCCAGTGTTTCTAAGGTGGCAGGACCCTGAATAACATTTCAGTCAATGTCCCTTCATTATAACATTGATGAAATGCCATAGGAACTTAATTCTTGTTTATATCCATTAGCCTACAGTAAAATTGGTTTTGTTACACATTATTTCACTTAGTCGCAGAACCTATCAACAACATTAAGTGAGGACTTACTGTACTCTCTCCTCCTACTCCTTAATATTAGAAATATTTTCTAACCAGATTTGCACACTCTGTCCCCCCAGGAGGTCATGCATATTTCTGCCGTGGCCTTTGCCATTGCCTACCAGGGTCATGTTCCTCTTTAAATCCTGCTCTTTCCTTTAAAGCGCACGTCAACTTCTTCCTCCCCACATCATTGGGGAAGTGTGCGGCTTCATCCAATGCTGCTATCACCACCTTGTCCAGAGACCAGGTGTTCCGCCTGCCTGTGTCCTCCACAAGGCGTAGCAGAATTCCCTGCACATCTGAAGTCCTCATCATTTGTTGAATGAATGGTTGCTCTGTGGAACCTGGGTGGGAAGTGTGCTGTTTCTAGAAGCCAGATCTCTCCTCAAACCATCCTACCCCCAAAATGCTTTTACATCACGGGTCCTTACGTGCTCAGTACAGTTAATCCCAGCAACTTTTCCCATATTGGTTGTGTTTGCTGAGGATTTTCTGATTGCATTATTGTTTTTTTGGCAGTTCCCAAACCGGATCTAGATTCATATGTGTTTCTGAGAGTGAAAGAAAGACAAGAAAACATCCTGGTAGAACCAGAAACAGATGAGCAGAGGTGAGTGATGTGTGTGATTTTGACAGTGGGAAATATTTCTCCCGATAGACCACCAGCTGAGCTCTGCACATATATTTTTTTCCTTCTTTTTTAGGGACTATGTGATTGACTTGGAGGAAGGCTCGCAGCACTTGATCCGATATAAAACCATTGCGCCTCTAGTTGCTTCTGGAGCTGTACAGCTAATTTAAAACCAAAAATAAATAAACAAGAATGAAGACATGGAACCTTAGAGAAAATATTTAGAAACCCCACATATCACTCTGTGCCTAAGGACAGGCTTTTCTCAGCAGTGCTGTGAGTCACTTGGGCATTGAGAAGGCACTCAGGGTTCCTAACTTGCGCATGCCCTAACTTCCTGCCGGTTTATGTAGAATCAGCAGGTGGGGCCATCGCTCTGTTCAGTCTATACTGGGCAAGTACATGACTGACTCACTTTGTGCACCTTTTCCCTTTGTGGCATTTTTTAAAAAATATTTTTACTGTAGAAATGTGAGGGTTTTTTTTTTCTTTAAATATATTTTTGTTGATCTCAGAGAGGAAGGGAGGGGGAGAGAGATAGAAATATCAATGATGAGCGAGAATCATTGATTGGCTGCCTCCTGCACACCCCAGTCTGGGCATCGAGCCCACAACCCGGGCATGTGCCCTGACCAGGAACTGAACCGTAACCTCTGGTTTATAGGTTGACGCTCAACCACTGAGCCATGCCAGCCAGGCCCTTTGTGATATTTTTTGAACTAAGGAAAGTGAGGCAAAGGTAATTCATAAAGAGGCATCACTGCCTGTGATATGGGGACTGTAGTTAGCGCTGACCTGGTGGTGGCAGGAGAATTCATTTAACCTTCCTAGTGGAAAGAGTGTAAATAGATGAAAGAAAACAGCTGTGACCTTCTTCTCTGATGTGTCTCTAAATTGTATAAACCTTTGGAACCTCTAACATTGGTCATCAAACCAGTTTCTGTCTTACTTAACTGAGAGTCACAACTAAACCAATAAATCATTAAGTTTCAGTTTTGTGGCAGAAGGAGCCTGGGGACAGTTCTCGGCTTGTAGTCTAACACAGCCTGTTCTCCCTGCTGCTGACCTGCAGCCTTCCCGGAACCTCAGGCAGCTTCGCCAAGCCAGCCTCCGGGCCATCTGGTCATCCTTGGCCAAGGCGCTGTTAGCAGAATGGCATTAATACCCTATATTGTGACTGCAGTAGCAGATTTTCTTTTTTAAGCTTTACTTTATCAGGGGAAACAGATGACATTAAATTGATGCTAATGGAGATTATCACCCTGATGCCCTAAGAAGGGACGTGAACAGTGAATGAATTGTCTTCCCTCGAAACATAAAAAGCAGTCTGCATTTCAGTCTTTTCTTGCTTAATGAACAGGTAGGCGATTTTTATTTACGTGGTATAGGTTGTTAGAGTAATCAATGTAATATTGCTATGATTTCCAAGAGAAATTGCCAAATGAAAGCAGGACGATTTCATTAATAAAAGCCTTTTAGCCCTGAGCCCAGCTCAGTTGGAGCATCATTCCATACACCAAAAGATTGTGGGTTTGATTCCTGGTCAAGGAGCATACCTTGCTAGGTTGTGGGTTCGATCCATGGTCAAGGTGCATATGGGAGGCAACCTATCAATGTTTCTCTCTCCTTCCCTCTCTAAAAATCAATGAAAACATATCCTCAAATAAAGCATTTTATATTTTATGTAGTAGCTTATTTTTTCCAGAATGTTTTTACCTTCTCTAGTCATCTTAACAAATGTGTATTGAGCATTAGTGTGACAGGCACGGTTCAAGGCACTGAGGCTTCAACCCAGAATAAGACAGGAACTGTCCCTGCTCACATGGTGGTAAATGCCTTACAGAGAATTAGAAAAGGTGCCTCAGGGAGCGTGACTAGATTGGGTAGTCTGAGAGGTTCTCACTGAGTTCAGTGAATCTCACTGTAATAGGCTGAGATCTGAATCACCAGAAGTAGCCAGGCACACACAGATCATAAGGAAGGCCATGCCAGGCAGAGAAGGCAGCTTGGACAAGGCCTTGAAGCAGAAATGGGCTCTGCTTGCAGTCAGTGTGGCTAGAACACAATGTGTGAAATTGTGCAGCATAAGACCCAAGAGGCAGGCTGGGCCCAAATCACTAATGGGTTTGTTAGCAGAGATCCCATTTGGTCCTCCCAGCAGTCCTGCGAGGTAGGCAGGGCTGGTAGAGTGTAATAGGTGGGAAACAAAGCGGGATGTTCAGTGATAAACCTGAGACTAGAACCTAAGGGTCCTCCTTCCTAGTCACAAGTATGCACACTCACTCACCAGGGCCCCCATCGTGCTAAGCAGCCAGGAGAGGAACGTGGACTATTACACTGTTACTAGAGGCCCAGTACAGAGATTCATGCAGGGTGGAGGCGAGGGGGAGGGGGTCCCTCAGCCCAGCCTGTGCCCTCTCGCAGTCCAGGACCCCTCTGGGGATGTCTGGCTTCTGGCTGAGTGGCACTCCCCCTGTGGGAGCACACTGACCACCAGGGGACAGCTCCTGTGTTGAGTGTCTCCCCCCTGGTGGTCAGTGCGCATCATAGCGACCGATTGTTCCACCGTTCGGTTGATTTGCATATTAACCTTTTATTAGATAGGATAAGTACTTATTAAGCCTTAATATACCCAGGGTCTGGAGATCTTGTTCAGATGTTAGATTCTGATACAGGAGTTCTGGGGTAGGGCCCAGGGTTCAGAGGACATCCTAGGCTGTGCAGTTGCTGCTGACCCAGGGACCACATTTTGAGTGGCAGGACCCTACATTTTCATGTCTCCAGCTCCTGTCTTATGCATGCCCGGCTGCACGGAGGAGTTTAAGGTCTCTACTGAAGCCACAGAGTAAATTGCTCCATTTCCTAGTCACCTCTTCACAGGAAGACTGGCTTTAAAATAAATGGGAAGTTGAATTTCAAAACCAAATAGAAAGGGAAATGATGTGGCTTAATGTGACATTCATTGACTTGAACTTTTTCAGTTTGTGGTGTTTTGCTTTATTGTTAAAAACTCATCACAGGAAGCATGACAGAACATTATCTCCGAATGATTGCATCATACTTTATTATCATGAGCTTGTCACCAGCAAGATGGCTATTCCTGAGAAGTGCTTGCAGGTTCATGTCTGGGTTTTCCCAGCCGCAGCGACCATGTGTCAACTGTGACCTTCCCACAGGACCCCAGCTGCGTGTGCTGTGTGCTCTGTGCCCAGGTCCCAGCAGGTACCAAGTTCAGCACCATCCTCATATGCAGTGAACTTCCTTCTGTGATGTACACCAGGTTAATCAAAAAGCTTTTGGAGTGAATTGTTAAGCTAGCACATTATTTTTCTATTCTAAATGTAATTTTTTTAAAGTAATTTATCATGGGAGGCTAAACATCCCAAACATTTGGAATTCTTCAAGAACTGATTTTTCTTTTTGTGTGTGTGTTGTAAAATACACGTAACATAACAATTGCCACCTTAACCATTTTTAAATGTACAGGTCAGTGTTATTAAATACATTTACCTCATGCAACCATCACCACCATCCATCTCCATAACTCTTTTCACCTTGTAAATCTTAAACTGTATACCCACTAAACAATAACTCCCCATGCCCGTCTCCCTACAGCCGCTGGACTCCACCCTTCTACTTTGTCTTTATAATCTTGACTACTCCAAATGCCTTATATATGTAGAATCATGTCGTATTTCTCTTTTTGTGACTGGTTTATTTCCCCTAGCATAACGTCCTCAAGGCCCATCCCTGTTGTAACATGCATCAGACTTTTCTTTTTAAGGCTGAACAATATATCATGGTGTGTATATACCACATTTTGTGTATCCAGTCATCTGTCGATGGCAATGTATTGCTTCTACCCTTTGTCTAGTGTGAATAGTGCTGCTATAAACATGGGTATACAAATGTCTTTTCAAACTGTTTTCAGTTCTTTTACAAACATGCCCAGAAGTGGGATTGCTAGATCATATGGTAATTCTAGTTTTAATTCTTTGAGGAACCACCATACTGTTTTTCACAGCAACTATCCCATTTTACATTCCCACCACAGTACACATGGGTTCCAGTTTTTCAAATTCCTTGCCTACACTGGTTTTCTATTACTTTTTATAGTAGCCATCCTATTGTGCGTGCAGTGTTATGTCATTGTAGTTTTGATATACAATGATTACAATTTCTAATGATTAGTGATGTTGAGCATCTCTTCATGTGATTATTGGTTATTCCTATATCTTTGAAGAAATGTCTATTCAAGTCCTTTTTTGTTCTTGAGTTTTACGAGTTCTCTGTATATTCTAGGTATTAATCCCATATCGGATAAATGATTTGCAAACATTTTCTCCCATTCTGTGGGTTGCCTTTTTACTCCATGAATAGTATTTTTTTATGTATAAGATATTTTAAATTTTCATAATATTTGGTTTGTCAACTTTTTCTTTTGTCACCTGTGTCTTTGGCCAGGGGTGGAGGATGGGTAGCTACTACTGTGCTAAGAGCTGAAACTGACCAAAATTAGCTGCAGTTTACTGTTCAGATCTTCCCTGGAATTTGGGAACCTTCAACAGACTCCAGAGTCCCAAAATAGTTATATCAGACAGATTCTGCCAATGCACTTGTCTAGGTGGAAAGAGAGATTCCTGGTGCTTTCTACTCTACCATCTTCCCATAATCCTCTAAAAATTGATTTAGCATATCTAATGGAAGTAGTCTCATCTTGTAAAAAAAGAAAAATACTTTTTTAAAAAGAAAAATCAGTATTTTTTACTTATTTAACAGACTTGATTTCAAATAACTTAGCTGTTTCCAAAAAAATTGAATATTCCTTCCATGGCTGAAAAACAACTATCACAGATATCCAAAGGAATGTACTGTAAATTCTGAAGACAATAATAATAATGAATAAGGCTTACCAACTATTTATTATGAATCAGACTGTTAGGTAAACTTGTAAATCTTCACAACAACCTTGTGCAAGGAAAAACTAACGGGTTGGAATGAGTAAAAAAGATTACTCGATTATCCTCTCATTGGGATGCTTGATCATGCCTTTGAATAGGCTATTTGACACTTCGATAAAGGTAGAAGTTAATTTATATAAAACTGATAATAATGAGAATATTTCCTAACTGGTGCTATGTAAAGGATTCCTGTCCAAGGGAATGCAAGTGATTTTGTCCTGTAGAGAATAATAAAATCAAATCCTCATTTGAACCACTTTTAGCATTTTCCTGGTTCTCTCATTAAAGAGCAAGTTAAATAAAATCTTTGGCACGTGTTCATTTTATATCTGCATGAGAGTCAACAGTTCCTACCATATAAGTGTTCACAAATAGATTTTAATCTTTATACATTTATAGCATAGGTAATGTTGGTATCCTTGTTTTTAGATGAGAAATAGACTATGGTACTGAAGGCCACATAGATACTAGGTAGAGGAGATGGGATGCAAATCCCAGTGAGGCCAGAGTTCATCTCCTTGACTACCTTGTGGTATTTTGCAAGTAAATATCACAGAAGGAAAGAAGACCCAAACATGTTTTGCGCAATGATAGCTTCAGTGGAGTAGGGTTAAATCTTTAAAAAAAAAAACAACTCCTTAGACTTACAGGAAGTAACTACTACCATTCACATTATTTTAGAGCAAGTGGCAATTTTCTTGCAGTATTTTCTGCTTTAAGCAGATCATGTTCTATATACCACAGTGCTTACAAATGCCACCTAACTTGTTAAGACTAAATAAATAAATAAATTCTGCACACAATTACTTAAGTCTACCTTCCTGGCCAGTGCTATTAGGTTCTGTGAGAAGAACAAAAGTAAAACTACTTCTGCCCCCAAGGAATTTACAGTGAATCCTAAGAAGACTCCTTACGTGTAAATCTAAAAATAGGATATTGTTTGGCTCAGGGAAAAAAAAAATTGCTTTTTTAGCAGGACTAAGAAGGTTGAAAGGAAATGATTTTCTTGGGTTCAAACTGTTGTATATGAATGTTTTAAGCCTCTTAAATGGAGTACTCCTTGGGGTCCAAAGTTGTCCAGCTCAAATGTAAATTTTTTTAAAACTTCAAATTGCTGTTCCTGTTATATCTGAACCTATAATTTCCTTCCAGTATAATTCTGACCATTTAATTGCCTCTTAAAAATCTCTAGTGCCTACCATTGCCTACAGAAAAGGAAGGGGGGAAAGGAGATTAGTTTTGAGAATCTGTGTCCTGGACAATGAGCAGATTGCTCTCTACAAACTACCTTGTTTAATCCTCACAACAACCCTGTAAGTTAAGCACTTGTCTCACCACTTATGCCTTTCTCATTTCCTAAATGGTTTCTCATTTCCTTTTTATACTTAGTTTTCCTATTTTATCTTTACTAGAATCCCACCAGAATCTTTGGGGAATTAAGTAATTTCATATTTGTAACACAAGCAAACTAGATTTGGGCATAACTGCAATCTAACTTCCAAGGTAGATCATGAAAATAACAATTTCAAATGTCATATGCCTTATTGAACTTCATTTGTTAACAAACACAGCATGCATGCTGCTCACTCAGCTATTTGAAGGTTTGGGGCTGCCCTCAATCTCCAGACAATTCAAACTGTAGATCTCTCCTTCATTTGTATAATAGATCATCGACTTTGCCATCTTGTATCTAAAGCTTTCTAGTCTCCAACCAATAACACCACGTGTCTACACTGTAGTCAACTCAATCATGAATAGGCTTCTAACCACAGCATGTCAGCAGCTTAATAAATGAAACAAGTGTGTGTCATCAGTCCATTTCTCTTGTTCCCCCAAGTTTTATTTCTGTATCAAACTTGATCCCAGAGAGCAGTGTACCTGGACATATATTAGTTCCTTGCTTTTAGTAAAAACAACAGCCATGTGAATAACATCTCTATGTTTCTTTAAGAGGATACATGTAATAAACTTTTCTCAGAATTTAGTGCAAGTAAAAGTTTATCTAGTCAAACTTCTATGACTCCTCTTATCAGATGAATCCTATTGCTTCCTCTTTTTAGCTCCTACTAGAGAGCTCAGAGCCAATGACTATGCTCACTTTCTCACCCCAGCTTCTTGTAACATTGCCCTGGATCTTTCCTTAAATAATCTCTGATCTCCTGTTTATATCTACAATTTTTACCATTTTATTTTGTCTTAACTTTAAAAAGCTAACCTAAATTTGGGGAATAAGTCGGTAAAGGGTAAATAAGTACATAGCTATAACGTGGACATATGTAACCTAGAGTTCCCAGTTTTTAAAACATGTTTTAAATTGCTAAAATATATGTCATTGTAAATAGTTTGGAAAGAAAAGAATGAGCCATTTCACAGCATACAAATTCCTAAGTGAGGCACATAGGCAAAACTGGTGATGAAGGCAAGGGTTATAGTGTCTTATCACCCTAGCACTTAAAAAAAAGAGTGGATAGTTCAAGTAAACCACTACAAAAGACAGTATGCCGAGTATTTCTCGATTTAATCTGGTAAATGAACATGGAGGGTCAGACATTGTGGTGTGTGCTGTGCACGCATTCAGAGGAAGAAAGCCCCTGACTTGAAGCAGTGTATTGTCTAGTGAGGGAAACCAACAAGAACACAAGTCACAGAATAATATGCTTTTAATAAAAGTAGGAATGGACCTGCGTATTGTGAAAGAACCTAGGAAGGACTCCAAAAACAAATCACAAAAACTTCCCAGTAGGAGTGGTGCCTGAGCCGAGACTTAAAACACTAGAGGAGTTAGCCAGTCCAAGGAGGGAAGAGGGGATGGCTGTTTGGGGCAGACATACCATGGGTAAAGGTGCAGAAGCTATCGGGCACATACAGCATTCTGGGTACTCAAGGAGTTGGGCCTGGCAAGAGCGTAGGATGAGAGTTGGGGTGTGAGAAGAGAGCCACTTCCTGTCTTTTAGGAATCTTTTATACGTCTTTATTTTTTCATATGTTTTTATGGATTTGAGAGAGAGGAAGGGAAAAAGAGAGATAGAAACTGATGACAGAGAAACATCGATAGGCTGCCTCCTGCACACCCCCTACTGGGAATGGAGCCCACAACTTGGGCAAGTGCACTGACCAGGAATCTAACCGGTGACCTCTTGGTGTATGGGATGACACTCAACCAACTGAGCCACCTGGGCCCGGCTCTTTCTGTATTTTTACTGTTGACGCTATTACAGATGTCCCCATTTCCCCCTTATATAAGTCTTACAGGAGACTTATACAATTTAGAAGTTTTAACAGGAGTTTAGTTTACTAAAGAATTTGTATTTTACACTAAAATATTTGGAAGCCTCAGAATGACTTTAAGCTAAGACCTAATATTATTAGATTTACATTTTAGAAATCTGATTTGCATCTAGAAAAATTTCTCTGGTGACTGGAGAATGGAGGCCCTACTGGAGGGTTAGAAACCCATGGCTGTGCTGGCAATCCAAGTGAGAAGACATAGGGCCTTGTGTATATAAAGATGGAGATAACTCGAATGCAGGCACCTCTGTTTTCTGTAATGGTGGACTAGGCAAGTGGGTCAACTCTTATACTGGAGACAATTTAAAAATAGGATGAAATATAAAAAGCGTTTTCCTAAAGACATAAAAGAACTGATGAGCAAGTGAGGAACTACTGCACCAAGATCTAGGAGAAGACAGACCAAGAGGTGATGAGTCCAGAATTTGCCCAAGCCAAGTGGTAGCCAAGAGACTGAGCAACATTTCCAACAGCCAAATACATTTTGATCCTAAATCTGGGGTTCACGGCCTGTTCAATTCAAGGGGTCTGTAAACCTGGTTAAGAAAAAAATTACATCTTCCTTTTCACTAGCCTCTAAAGCAGTGGTTCTCAACCTTCCTAATGCCGTGACCCTTTAATACAGTTCCTCATGTTGTGGTGACCCCCAACCATAAAATTATTTTCGTTGCTACTTCATAACTGTAATTTTGCTACTGTTATGAATTGTAATGTAAATATCTGATATGCAGAATGTATTTTCATTGTTACAAATTGAACATAATTAAAGCATAGTGATTCATCACAAAAACAATATGTAATTATATGTGTTTTCCGATGGTCTTAGGCGACCCCTGTGAAAGGGTCGTTCGACCCCCAAAGGGGTCGTGACCCACAGATTGAGAACCGCTGCTCTAAATGAAGCTTAGACTTTCCTTTTGTTATGAATCTAGGCCACAAGCCACAGTAATATTAGCAGAACTACTTGTGACTTTCTTTTACCAACAGAAAGGAGATATTTTCATACCACATTTACAGTTGTTGAAACTTTTGCTACTACAAACACTGTTGCATTGAATAGCCTTGTGTTTGTGTCATTTAATTGTGTGTAGGGATATCTGTAAGGTAAGTAGGATTGTAGTGGTACCTTCTCTATTGTGCATGCTAATCCTCTGTTGGTTATGTACTTTGCAGATACATTCTGCTAGTCTGTGCTGTGCTTTTTGGCTTTTCTTATTGTGTCCTTTATCATAAAAAGTAGTCAATTGAATACATACTCAATTTTCTTTATGGTTTGTGCTTCTTATGTAATTCTTTAGGAACCTTTCCTCATCCCAACAACATCAATATATTTTCCAATATTTTCTTTGAAAACTTTAAAGTTTTGTTTTTCACCTAAAATTAATTTGGGGATATGGTATAATGTAGGAATATAAATTTTTTCCAATATGGGTGGCCCACTTGTCCCAGTATCATTTATTGAATAGTCCATTCTTTCCCTCATTAGTCTATTAATTTTTTTTTGTTCTAAAACCACACTGTTTTCATTACAATATCTTTTAGTTTTAACTTGTTTTAAATTGCTAAAATATATGTCATTGTAAATAGTTTGGAAAGAAAAGAAAAGCTGGAGGGGAAAAATAAAAATCTCACCATTCTAAAATAACCACCAATAAAATGTTGTTGTGTATGCTTCCTTTTTGATGCTACAGTTAAATGATTGAGCAAAATGATAAAATGTATGGAAAACAGGCCTAATGAGGAAAGGAAGGAATTCTTTAGCTTAAATAGGGGAGCACAGGAAAAATAAAATATGCTCTTAAGAATAAAGAATTTTTAGAATAATGCTAAACAGCAGTTCATTTTTTAAAAAGACCTAGCAAGAATAAAATTATGTCAAAAGAAATGCACTCTGAACATGAGGCAAGCCTCTGGACTACCTAGAAGCCAAAATAATGAACAAGGTAGTTGTTATGAACTAAATGTTTGTATCCCCAACCCCAAACGTGATGGTATTTGGACGCAGGGTTTTTGGAGATGAGGCCATGAGGGTGAGACCTCATAATGGGATTAGTGCCCTTACATATGAAGAGGAATCGACCAAAGCCATCTCATCCTTCCACCATGTGAAAAGCAAGAAGGCGGCCATCTGCAACCAGGAAGAGAGCTCTCACCAGAACCCCTCTGTGCTGGCACCAAGATCGCGCACATCCAGTCTTCAGAACCGTGAAAAACAAATGTCTGTTTTTCAAGTCACCCAATCTATGGCATTTTTTTAGAGTGGCCCAAACTAAAACAGCAGTCGAGACCCATGGAATTTCCATCCCTGGGAGACTGGGAAAGATGTAGCGGAGCTACACCCTCTGTCAGATGGGAAGCTGAGCATCCCTTACCGCTTGTCATTCACAGTCAACCAAGATGCCTTAGACTTCAGTGACCTTTGAGATGAAACTGCTTAATTTTAGTGAATTAGCTCTAACAGGCAGGGGTCTGGACATGATGATCCATCAATTTGTATGTGGTAATTAGAGGCAGACTAGATCTGATGACCCAGTTTGATCCTGGTTTTCAAAAGACAAATTAGTCTTGTGGGATAAAAAAATTCAGGAAGAAATGGTTAGGAAATTATTTAATTGAAGGAAGAAGGAAGGAATTAAAACAAGTATTGTTTTTAATTAATGTTAAGAGACCAAAATTTTTCTAATATTATGACTAGTAGGAGGAAATCAATGGAAAAGAAACTGGGAGTCTCATAAAAATCAAGCTGCTTTTCTAAAGCAGAAATTGCCACACTCGGGAACATGAAGGGAGAACAAAAGAGAAAAGTGACAAGTGACGAAAAAGTCCAAACCTAGAACTTTTTATGAAGAGGAAAGAGACCTATATTGTATCATGAAGAAAAGGCGGGGGTTTTTTGTTTTGTTTTTTGTCATTCAGATTACAAAACCCTGGAATAGTCTATCAAAGAAGATTGTGGAAGCTAGGGTCTTAGAAATGCCAGAAAAGTAACAGATGTTTTTCTGTCTTGCAAAGGTTTAAATACTTGCTTGTCTAACATATGTAAAGGTCAGGACCAGAAAATCTCTTGCATTTTCTTCCAGTTTTTGATCTTCCTGCAGCCCAGCAGTCTTTTGCAGGTTGACAAGAAGTCTCACATGTGTCTCTTTCAGAAAATTAACACCAGTTCCTTACATTTGCGATGTGCTTTTTGTTTTCCAAATGTTTTGACAAGGGGCAGGGTACAATGAAATGGTCCCAGGATTTAGAATCAGAAAACTAGGCTCGAGTCCTGAATCTGCATTTTTATTAACTTGGGACACCTTGGAGAAATTACTTTCTTCTCTGTAAAATAGGGGTGATAATAATACCAACATAACAGCGTTGTTGCCAGGGAAAAGTGAGATGAGGTCTGAAAGGATTTGGAGAATTCGAAAATATTTTGCATATGTAAATAGTTAATTCATTATTGTCTTCATCTGCTACACATTGATGTAGAGAGGTACCACTTTCCCATTGGCAGGCGAAGCATAGCTTTCCCATGATCACCAGGAAGTGATTTGGCCGAGACTGGAACTTACCACTTCTAACTCAGAAAATCGGTTCTCTTTCCCTGACCCCACACAGCTTGTCAAGCAGAAAAATGTTCTGGCCTTGAACCCTTCAGATGGCACGGACACACGCAATCCCTGCCCAACTGCCCAGTTTCCAACTGGGAGATCTTTTCCAGTTCTCACTTTGGTTGAACATGTTCTGACTCAAGGTCTCTTTGTGGGTGAAAAGCTTCTAGAATCTTTGAGACGTTTGCATAAGCGTGCATGCACCTGTGTGTTTAACAGACTTGGCAGGTTTAGGTGTGTGGGACAAATGCACACAATCCTGATAAAAGGTCAAAATAATTGACTGAAGAAATCACTCTTTCAGTCTACGTTCGCTTTGACGGTGGTGCCAAGGTCACGCGGAGCTAGATGCTTGGCCTTAGCCAACGCAAATAGAGAAAAACAAACTTTTACACAATGTAAGCCAATTGAAAACCTAGAACTAATTGAAAGTCCCAAGAATAAGAGAAATCTAGAAAAATTCTGTTCCCCCCAAAATAACTGCACACGTAAAATAACAGAAAAGTAGATAATAGAGAAATAAACACAACTATAACAGACTGATCTCAACAAAGCAAAATAGGGGTATCGCTAGAATTATCAATATAGACTTCAAGGCAAAAAGATTAACTAGGATAAAGAGGTTTACCATCTATTGATATAAGATAAAATCACCAAGAAAATATAATAGTATTCAGCCTTCACATACCAAATAAAACAGTGTTACACTAATATAAAGCATAAACTGTTAGAGAATATATGAATTTGAGAATAACAATCATCATAGGAGACTTGAATACTTCAAGTGGAGAAAACACTTCCTTTTTAAAGAAAATTTGTTTACATGCTAGCCAACAAAGAAAATCTCCTTCCTGTCTGTTGGCTGACTACTCCCACATGTGCTTTATCTGCATGTTATAAATAAAATGTAAGACATTTTCCGACTCTATAAACTCTCAAGGGCAGGTAGTAGCGCCTGAATGTATGTTGAAAGCACTCCGTAAGGTAAGATGAATAAATCACTGACCAACATGGTTGAATGCATTACCAATATCACATATGTCATGCTACAGGCATCACCAAGCACAATCACACTCAAAAGTACCTGCTCTGTCCTGAACCTTCCTCCTCAATGCTACCTAGGGACCCCTGGGGCTTTGTGGACCCTGGTAGCTGTGCACACTACAGGTTCTCTTCTCTCTGTCAGCAAACCCCAGTTTTTGTGCTAATTCCTGCAATTCACTAGGTCTGCACCCTGGTCTTTCCTTTACCCACGGGAGAAGTGTCACCCCCAGAAATGGGCACCACAGAAAATGTTTTCCTGGCCTGTGGCAGGTAGAAGAGTGTCATGACTAAGAGGTATTTTGGAAACCCCTCCAGGTGTTGTCAGGGGAGTGGAGTAGGGGATTTGTCAGTAAGGCCTTGCCTGTCTGGTGGGCTTTGGTAGTTAAACAGTAGGTGGGGCTGGCACGTTTCAGAGGTCCCAGCGTAGAGCAATCAAGATGATAGTACTCTAATCAGAACCAGCTTACTGAGGCCCAAATTAACCCAGTGTCACCTGTCCCCTGACTGGCTCACTAATCCAATAGTGATTTAGTAATAATGATATTCATACTCTATCATCTCCTCATTTATTGGCTAGCGTAATTATTCTTTACATATCTTGGATATTTACACGTAGTAAAGGTAAAGGGATTTTTAAAACAACCCTTCCTGAAAAAGTTTTCCAAACATATTGAATGTTTAATAGAAGCCAAAGAGAGGGGAATTAATACAAATCTTGACTCTTAGTCTCTGGTTTTGGCTCTTCCTAACCGACTTCTGACTTCTCACTTGAGATTAGTCCAGTTAGGACTATGTGGGAATGCAACCTCATGGCATTTGAGTAGTGATGGCACTCTGGGACAGCACTGGTTTGGCTTTGTTAGTGTACGTGTGTGGGTGAGAGAGAGAGAGTGTGTGTGTGTGTGTGTGTGTGTGTGTGTGTGCGTGCGTGCGTGCGTGCGTGTGTGTGTGTGTGTGTTTGCATCTTGCAGTGGGGGCCAGGGTATACTTCTTACCTTGGGAAAATTTTCCCTGACCACTTTCTGCAGGCTTTATTTTCCCTCAGGGCTTGACCAGCTCTGTCCAATAGTAGGATTAAGCAATCTACATATTATGAAATACAATTTTTAGTAGCCACATTAAATAAAGTCAAAACAGGTGAAAGTAATTTTAGTTGTATATTTTCACCCATTAGAGCCAAGCTGTTATGATTTCTAAATGTCATCAGTGTACACATTAAGTTAATTTACATTTTTTGTGCTGAGTCCAGAAGTTTGTACATTCCATTTATAACATACTCTCGCTTTAGATTTTATAAGATTCACAGCCATAAAATAATATTCACATAAATAAGTTATCCAAATACATTTAAAAGTTTCCCACTTAAAGATCATGTCAGATGAACAATGAAAAGTTCCTGTTGGGTCTAGTAACAAAGGAGTCATTGTGACCTTAGCCTAGAATGGTAAGGGCAGGTGGCAGTGTGGCTGAGGCTGTCGGAGGAGGTGGGTGAAGGTGAGGCCACAGAGACACATACTGCAGATGACCTTTCTCAATGGTTCACAACTAAGGAGTGGGAGTAGAAAGAGCAGTGGTTGAAGAAGGGTCCAGGGAGACAGGTGAGAAATTTCCATGTAGTTAGGAAAGACTTGCAGCTATGTAATGCTGAGGGAAGGATTCAGTTCATAAAGAGAGATTAAAAGTACAGGGGCGCCCTAGTTGTTTGGCTCAGTGGATAGAGCAGTGCCCTTAGACTGAAGGGTCCCAGGTTTGATTCTGGTCAAGGGCACCTACCTTTGGTTGCAGACTCGATCCCCAGCCCTGGTCAGGGTGCATGCGGGAGGCAACCAGTTGATGTTTCTCTCTCACTGTCTCTCCCCATCTCTTCCATTCTCTGTTTAAAAAAAAAGTCAGTGGAAAAATATCTTCAGGTGAGGACTAACAACAACAAAAATAAGTACAGGGGAAATATGGAAATGTTGGTGGGAAGAGCTTAATAAGAAGGAAGAAGAGATGAGATCCAGATCACCACGGAGGATAAAAGAAATTTCTTTAAGTATTATTAGAGCAAATTGGGAAGCAATGGAAGCTTATCAGAGATACTTGCAGATTTGGCAACTACATAGGTAAAATTTCAATCTAGTAGTATTTTCACAAGTTTTCTGTGAAATAGCAGACCAATTAAGGGATATCAAATATATATGAAAGAAAAAAGTGGAGAAATTTTGAAACAGGCTTTAGGAAAAATTGAGGAGTAAATATGTCAACACATAAAAAGAAAGTAAAATTTTCAGGCATTATGGGTGCTTCATGATAGATGTAGGTGATTTCGTCGTATTAACAGTGGTACCCAAATATCGTGCAATTATCGTAAGACCAGCAGTAGCTATAGCATGGCAGATAATCAGATCTTTAAATTTGAAGTTTTACAAGGTAGACATGATGAGTGGTAAAGAATTTTGGATTATTCCAGGGAATTATTGAGATCATAGTCCATGGAATCCAGGATTAATAGGAATGTGTGTGTGTGTGTGTTATGTGCCATTGAGTTATGTCCAACAGCCCTGTTCTGTCCTCAACAGCCCTGTCCAGTTCCTGTAGATTCATGTCTATGGCTTCTGTTATGGAGTCAGTCCATCTTCTATTTATTCTTCCTCTTTCCCTGCTGCCTTCTATTTTTCCCAGGATTATTGTCTTTCCAAAGAACCATGCCTTCTAATTGATACAAAGTGGGGAAATTAAGATAAGAATCTGGTGATCTGGCATAACTTCCAATCTTGAAAAATGGGTATGTATTGTATGAGTGTTTAAAAATATTAGAAATCAGACATTTGTAGTAGGTGAATATGTTTTCTGAATTATTTATTTTTGAACATGACCAAACTTCTGGGATATGGGAGTGAGTCGCTAAAAGTGGGTTGGTTGGTGATGTCACTAATGATTTTAGCTCTGAAATCCAAGTGGTCAATGGGTTAACCAAATGAATACTCACATAATACAAAAGAATGATAGGAATTTGGACTTAGAAAAAGATTGGGTACTATGTATCATGAGAGAGTACCAAGACTAAATCAGGTGTAGTGAGAGTGACAATGACAAAAAGAGAATAAAATCATACTCATAAAGAAGAAGGTCTTATAAGATGTTGGAGGATAAATGTTCTGGACTAGGTTCCGGGTTTTGACCTTGAGCTTTCTGTTCTTGACAAATCTGCTTGATGATTTCCCAGGATGCAGGTGAGATCTATCCCCAGAGGGAGGGTGGAAGTACAAGACAGCTGAAGTAATTGTCCTAAGAAGGCAAGCTTCATTTATCATGTAGATCCAATTTCACGATTTATTTTTATAGAGTAAATGGAAGAGAGATACGATGGTCAAGACTTCACAGAGGAAGTGTCATGATTGGGTAAACCAATCCAAACCAAAGCCTGACTTAAGCATCTCCATCCCTTTGAGGATGTCCAGTAACATATTCAAGAGTCCAGTTACGAGAATCACATCCCACCCAGGCAATGAGGTCAGATATCATCAGTGGGAGGAAACCTTGGACAAGCCCCAACAGGTGTGCTGGCAGAAGAGACTTCAAGGACTCCAGGCCTGCAGCAGCACAGGACAACTCTTAAGTCCTTTCAATCTTACCAAAGCCCTGCAAACACTTGTGCCTAGTGGCACAGGTGAGTCCCTGCCTGGTGTTCTCACAGGGGGTCCTCGTGGCCGCTCCGTGTCCAACCCTGCCAGGTCCTCACATGGGGCAGAGATGATTCCAGGAGCTGGTCTGAGCATCCCACAGCTCCCCTGCAAACAATTCCTGGTAACCGAGAAAGATATCAAGAAACAGGAAAGGAAAATGAAGATGGCAAGAGAGAGACTGGCGAGAGCGTTAATTGCAGACAGACTCGCTAGTGAGACAGAGAAAGTGAGGGACCAAGAAGAACATCCTGAAAAACACTAGGAAAAAAAAAGAGAAGACGGTGCAGGTGAAATGGAGTACAACACGTTGGTAATGTCTCTTTGCAGTGTCCCGAATGTTTTCTTGCTTTGAGCTTTTAAAACTTTAAAATATACCAATGTGTGTCTGTATTAAACTTCTTCATGTGACATAGGATATATAGACAGTGATCTTTTTGAGGTGAGAGATTTGGTTTCAAGTGGAGAGAGAAAGATCTTTCCTTTTCATGTTGTACTCTCATTTTCCTTTGCTATGTGTGTTATTTACTTGTACTTTAAAGTCAACAGAGAGTTATCAAAGTCATGGGGTTATTTAGTGTTTTGTCCTCATAGTCACAGAGTAAAACCTACCAGTCAGAATGGATTGTCCTGTTTGTGTAATATTCCTGTAGATTCCAAAATAGTATTTTATTAAGGAGCTTTTATATTTATGTTCTAAAATAAGATATCTTCTTCTAGGTCTGCATTTTTTCTGTCCTTTGTTGCACATTAACTTAGAGTTGCATATAATGAAATACTAGACTTTCCTTCATTTTTTAGATTTATATGTGTTTCAATTTAGTTCATGAAGATTGACATGCCATTTGGGAGATTACAATATCAAGAGAGACTGTTTTTAGCATCATTGATCTAACAATGAGCTACTGCTTGTTGGGATTTATTTGTCTATTTACCTGATCAAGCATGTTGTATTATCAAATCCTCTTTATCATTACTAAATTTGTGTGACATATTTATCACTTCCTGAGAGTAATTAAACAATAATAGAGTATCTATAGTATTTATATCTTCCCTAAAAATGAATTATTTTTAAATTGAATCTTCTCTCCTCTATTCTCCCATGTGGTAATAATCTGAAATTTTAGTTAGAATGTGTTTTAATGTCTTTCATTAAAATTAATACTAATTTAGTTACACTAATTTTCTTCTTTTCCTCATTATTTATGTTATATTTTTCTAGGCTTAAATTTCTTCTTCCTGATGTACATTCTTTACTGGTTCTTTTACTGAAGGCCTGTGGGAGGTTACTTTGAGACTGTCTGTAGGCCTTAAAAGGTCTTTATCTCTCTCTTTGACAGATAGTTTGGCTGGGTATTTAAATTAGGTTCTTAGCAATTTTTTTCTTCCTTGTTAAGTTTAATATTTCTGATATTATCATTATTTAATATTATCATTATTATAATCTTTAGAGAAAGCATTCCTGAGAATGACTAAGGATGTGAAGCTCACACCAAAAATGTGTGAATGGGTAGCATTAGTGTAAGTTTAATTTTTAGCCCTTGGGTATCTTCAGCTGTGGTCTTCTGTGTAGAGATCATGCAGTCTATTCCCACACACCCAAAGCAGGACAGCACAGCCTGCCTCATGCCTGAGATACTTTGGGCTACTTGTTGGACAGCCTCTGCTAGAACTGTCTAATTGGATTCAATGCAGAGAAAGGTGTGGGTGGGTGTGGGGAAAGACTTGTTTTTCCCAGATGTTTTTCCCCCCTGAGTTTTATTCATCTTTACATCCAAAGCAGGCACAGTCTTTATAGCCTTGATGTTACTTGGACTCAGGCTTCCTTCTGCTACTCTGCAATGGAGGTTAGGAAGACAATGTCTGGAATTCAGGAAATTCTTTAGCATCTTTCTTAATATCTCCATGTCCTGTGATTAGTGTCAGTGGAAAACTACAAAAAAAAAAGAAAGAAAGAAAGAAAGCAATCCAGGCAGTATGACTAATGACCCAGACCCTTCAGAGCCCCCAACCAGGCAAAGAACCACAAACTGCTGAGGTGCTTGGTAAGGACAAAGGGAATATGAAATGGGAAATGGAAGATGTTAGCTATAAATACCAGCTATGAAAAGGTGAACAGCTGCAAAAACATGTATTTGATGGTTATGAGTATTCTCTATTCTGTTATGAATAAGTTTGAGTACATCATATATATTATACCATATAATGTGTAATATATAATACTAGAGGCCCAGTGCATGAAATTCGTGCATGGGTAGGGTCCCTAGGCCTGGCTGGCGATCAGGGCCGATTGGGACCTTCCAGCTGCTGGCCGGGGCCTCCCTTCCCTGGCTTCCGGCTGCCGGTCGGGGCCTTCCTTCGTTCTGCGCTGCTCCCTGGGGGTCAGTGCACATCATAGCAAGCGATCAAACTCCTGGTCTCCTGGTTGAACTCCCAAGGAGACAATTTGCATATTAGCCTTTTATATATAAAAAATATATATATGATATAGATCATATAGATATGATATATAATATGTAATATATAATATGTAATATGTTATATATAATGTGTATAATGTATACATATAAATATAAAATGAATATATAATATATGTATATAATGTAAAAAGTAGAATTTTTAAAGAAGGCTGCAGAGATAGACTCTTGCTGCAAATGTGGTCCCTTCTTGGTGACTATCAGTGCATTTTGGGCCATTGGAAACCCAAAGATACAATAAATTATCCTTCCGGCCATATGGTGGGCACAGGACTTATTAAATATTCCTACATGTAGGGTTGGGTCTCAGGAGCCTCGTAGCCCTGCAGGAGAAACCTATCGGATGCCCATGCCTTCTTCTCAGCCCTGGGAACGGGCACTTCTCTTTCTCTTTGGAGGCAAAGTACAGCCTTATCTGTCTTTACTTTAGATAATCACTTTGCTGGGTGGCTGTGCCCTATCACGAAAGGCCTGGGCTGCCAGGAACCAGGGTTTATCCTCAGCTCTGGCTGTCCTGAAAAGGCCTTCCTGGCAGAGTCTGCCTGATGAGAGTCTGGGTGACATTTGCAGCCGTCAGAAAAGAGGGAGGTCACTCAGAAGTGCCAAGCAATCTGGCCCTTGCTCTTATAGGATATTTCCAAGAGATAATGTTCCAAATGCAAGTGGCAAGCCTTTAGTTCCTGCTCATGGGGTGGGTATTGGGGGTAAATGCAGAGCAGTGTCTGTTTTTCACCCAGATTGAAAACATTCACTATGTTAATTAATACTAATACTGCCTACCACACCTTCCATGACATGCACACAGCACAAGACTGTGGAAAAGATACAGCCATCCCAGGGGCTACAAGTTCTAGGGGCTCAGGTTCAGCTTCCCTTTTGGGTTTCATTGGTAACAATACGATTGAGCACGTAAACTGGTGACTGTTTGAGACCGTGAGCCTCAGAACCACAGGGGCCCAGAAATTACCTTGGGCAGCAAGGGAGATTATGGGGACATTCGTTGGCCAGGATTATGGTCTCACCCTGTCAACCCAGAGCTCACCTGTGATCCAGCAGGAGCAGCAACAATGTACTTGCTAGAGGGGCTGGCAGCCTCCTAGGAAATTTCTGCCTTAAAGACAATTGTATGAGGAGCTGCAGGACTGATGGAAGTTCTATGATAGGGAGCATTGTTTATGGAACAAGGCCCAGCTGTAGCCTTAAAAGTTGTATCACAAATCTTTCCCCTGATAAGAAACAAGCGAGAAAGGAATCTCCAGATCCTGGACACGAATCCCAGGAGGATTCAAACGTAGGTAAAGGATAATCACTGAGGCCCTCGAGCGGCCGGAGGATGGAAAGTGCTGCCTGCCCTTAGTCCATTTGCAAATGATCTTCCTCTGGCCCGATCCTCTCCACATGCACGTTTTAATCTTTTTATGTTGTTTTTCCTACTTAGTGCTGATGCACTTCCAGAGGTTGACCCAACAGACCACAAGTTCCTAATCTTTGGTCAAAAGAAACCTCAACAAGAGAAGAAGAAAATGTTCCCTCTGCCTCCGGAGCTGTCCCAAGGCAGCCACTGTCCTGGGACAGGACGTGGTCCTGGCAATTGTTGTTTTGAAAGCCACCTCCATATCCAGAGGTGTGGCAGTGCCTGTGAAAGCACCCTCAAGCCCTAAATCCCCAGGAGTTCTGAGGGGCTGTCCCTGCCCCTTGCCCAGGTAAAGGATGCTGAAATGAACCTCTCCTCTGAGTAAGGGGTACCTGGGGGTGTCAAGAGCCAGGGAGGGCAGCTGGCCCTTCTCCCTTCTCCCATATATAATAAGCTGATGACCGTGCAAGATTTCTGAATTCAAGGAGGATGTGAGATTCTGAATCACATTTCAATGGGCACAGGAAAGTGAACTATATATACCACAACTCCCAGACCGTTCAAGAAACAGGATTTTAATAGTCAAATCTAACATTTACTATTTACAACTGATAAATATTGCCTCTCCCCAGTAAGTAACAGGTGCTGGGGGAGACATGTCAGAGATATGGGGTGAGGTCGACCCCTCCCTCTTGAGCTTCAAGGAACCCTAGAAGGTTCATAATGTTTTCCTCCCAGGAGAGTTGAGAGGAGCCGACCCAGTGCACCCAAGTGTCCCAGCTGTGCCCCACTGCTGGGGAAGGGGCTGCACTTGAGCTGGTCTCCAGAGTGGGATCTGCCCCTGGTGCTTGGTTCTGTGTCAGGGGCCTGATGGCTGAATAGAGTCAGTTTATGTTGTGGGGCCTCTGCAGGAACCACAGCCTTCCTCCCTGCGCTGAGTGCTCAGTCAACTGTACTCCATTTGCTTCTGACCTGAGGGCAGTCATTTAGCATCACCCATTTCACAGAAGAGAAAACTGAGTCCCAGAAAGGTGAGGTGACTCACCCGTCACAGGACTCGTAGGTAGTGGAATTGGGATCCCAGCACCGCTGTCTGACTCCCCAGGCTCTCCGACTCTCCAGAGAAGGGTGGTACGTGGAGCTGAGGCTAAAGACCTTCTAGTCCAACCCTCTCTGATGTCATGAGGAGACTGAGGCCTCACCCACAGATGTGCTTCCTGACTTGGAAGGCAGGACCTGAGTCCAGCTCAGACACCCTCCTCAGTTCTACAGCCCAGGGAACCAGCCAGGCGGCTCATGTTGGGCCTCCATTCACTCATCACTAAGATGGGTATGACATCCCAGTTCCCAGGGTGGCTGACTTAGGGAACAAGGGAACCCTACCCACCCAGTTCTCCTCACAGCCCCGAGGTCTGCTGCCTCCTGGGAGGTACCAGCTGACTGAGAGGACAATGCCAGCCCTATCGGGGTTCCTGGTCTACCTGGTGCTCTGATGTGCAGTCCTACCACCTGAAAATGTCCCCGCATCTTCTTCAGATGGGGAATCGAGGGACTCTGCACCTTTAAGGGGTTGAAATTAGAGAAAATTCAGATGTTGTCCCCTGGCATAAAACTATTCAAAGATCTCCTGTTACAGGTGCCTATCCGAATTTTAAATGTGCTTACCCTTTGAACTAACAATCTTCATTCTAAATATGTGTCATGGAGAAATTCTCATAAATGTATGTATATAGGAATGTTAGTTACACTATTTTACTAGCAAAAAAACCCAAAAACCCTCCCCTGAGAACCACCTATATATCTGTATAGAATAAAGTGGAAACATATTACAGAATACCATGTACCATGATGAAAAATGAGCTACATCTATAATATACTGATATGAAAAAATGCCCACTATGAAGTGAAAATATAATATAAACTAGTGGCCTGGTGCACAAAATTCATGCAGGGGGAGAGGTGTCCCTCAGCCCAGCCTGCACCCTCTCCAATCTGGGACATCCCTCTCACAATCGGGGACCACTGGCTCCTAACCGCTCACCTGCCTGCCTGCCTGATTGCCCCTAACCATTCTGCCTGCCAGCCTGCTCGCCCCCAACTGCCCCCCCACTGGCCTTCTCACCTCCAACTGCCCTCCCCTCCTGGCCTGATTGCCCCTAACCGCCTCTGCCTTGGCCCTGCCACTATGGATTTGTCTGGGCGGTGGCCATGGAGCTGGCTGGAGCAACCAAGGAAGCCAAGCCTCCTGCGCCCGCTCTCCGGCCGGCTTGGCTCCATGGCTCCGGCCGGCGCTGCCATCTTTGTCACATCAATTTGCATATTCCCTCCTTATTGGCTGTGGGTGCCACCATTTTATCACGAAGTGATGGTTAATTTGCATATTACTCTTTTATTAGATAGGATGTGTATATCTCTATATCTATATATACCAGAATATATTCTGAGGTCATTTTTATAAGAATAATATCTCCAAATGACTATGTAACTCACAATTTTACCTCCTTGCTGCTTCTTTTTAAATAAACTTTTGATTGATTGAAGTCAAACACACACTCAGAAAATTACACAGGTAACACAGCAGTGTTACCACCATTCAGATCAAGAAATAGAATGGTAACACACCATTCAGACTCATTACCAAGGACTCTGGAGTACAAGAGAAAGGCTGGGGTAAAGATATAACTTGGAGTTAGCATATGAAAGTAATTGAATAATTGTCAAAATTGGATAAGGCCATCCACGGGAAAAGTATAAAGTGAAAAATATAGAGGGCTGAGGACTTGGGGTACATTAAGATGTGAGGGAAACAGGGAGTGAACTGGATCTACACAGGAGACTGAGAAAGATGCCGGAGGTAAGAACACCAGGAAATGGTCCACCTCCTGAGACAAGCCGATCATGTGCAACACCGAGCCCAGGAGTGCCGTCCAGGTACTCACACCAGGTGGGATTCCTCATTGCATCCTGTGACCCTGTCACGCTGGCCACAAACTGATTGAACCAGAGATCCATGCCCAAGGACCTATGGGAGCTCTTATATTGGTCAATGGATGCCACACCCAATGCCTTCTCCTTTTGGAACACACACACACACACACACACACACACACACAGTGCAGAGTCAATCAACACAGAAACTTAGCAGGCAGTAACAAGTCTGGGAAGAATCCACGAGGTGGAGATAAGAGGGAAGAAAGATGCCCAGCCAGCGTGGTTCAGTGGTTGAGCATCAATCTATGAACCGGGAGGTCACGGTTCCACTCCCGGTCAGAGCACTGGGTTGTGGGCTCGATCCCCAGTGTGGGGCGTGCAGGAGGCAGCCAATCAATGATTCTCTCTCATCATTGATGTTTCGATCTCTCTCTCCCACTTCTTAACCCTCTGGAATCAATAAAAAAAATATATTTTCTTTAAAAGAAGGAAGAAAGGGGTAGCACATAATAGGAAAAGCAACAAAGTGGAGTCCTTTACAGGAAGGGCAGAGAGAAGTATTCTGGAGAAACCATCTGCAGTGTGTTGGCAACCTCATTCCTCAAGCCTGTCTGCTTCACAACTGAAAGGGTTTTCCATTTCACCGCTGTCCTTCCTCCCCTCATCATAGCGTCCCCACCACAGGTAACCCAGGAGTGACCCCTACAGCTGAGGTCAGGATGAGTGCTGGTGGTCTGGGGCAAAGTGTCTGAGTCACACTTCTTGTCACTTCCCCAACCAGGGCATAAGGCATAAAAGGCGGCTCAGTGCCACTGGGGGTCAGGAGCACATACATAGTTCCTGTTGGGGACACTGGTCTTAGACTAGAGGCGCTGACATCTCTGCCACGCTCGCTGCCTGGACCTGAGTGGGGTGAGTGCTCCTGTCTCCAGGAATTGAGAGCCCTCACTTGGGCCCAACCCACTGCTACTTTTTGCCTGTGCTGGTTTAAATATATATATTTTAATGATTTGAGAGAGGAAGGGGAAAGGAGAGAGATAGAAACAAAATAATGAGAGAGAACCATTGATCAGCTGCCTCCTGCACACCCCACACTCGCGTCCCCTACTGGGGATGGAGCCCGCAACCTCGGCCTGTGCCATAACTGGGAATCGAACCATGACCTCCTGGTTCATAGGTCCAAGCTCAGCCATGGAGCCACCCGGGCTGGGCACCTGTGCTGCTTTTTATCCAGTGTCTTTAGACCCCTGTGAGCCGGGGAGGAGCGCAGTGAGGCGCAGGCTGCAGTTGGGAACGCCTGGTCTTCTGCCCTTCATCAGACTTCCTTCCCCTTTGTCAAAGGTCCCAGTGCTGCCAGCACGTCGTCTGGGCACTGCCCCATGCACCTCTGCCTCAGCCACAGCCCACCCCTGCAGCAGCTCCCGCAGGATGGACCAGGGGAGCTGCCGTCCCAGTCGTCCTTTCGCTCCTGCTTGGCACGACCTCCCGGACCCCAGAGACCCAAGAAGCAAGTGGTGTTCGCAGACAGGAAGGGGCTCGCGTTGACGTCGGTGCGCAGGTTTGAAGAGGCTGTGGGCAGAGACTCCAAAGAGGGCGCGTGTCCCGTGGCCAGTTTCCCGCGCGCAGCAACCACGCACACGCTGGGCATCCCGGCACCCGGCCCGGACTCCGAGCTGGTGCCCAGAGCAGCGCGCCGTGCAGGGAGCCTTCCTGCGAGGCACCCTGCGGGTGCAAGGGCTGCGATTCTAGAAGCCAGTGCAGGTGCGCATCGCCTTTGATACGTGGGGCTCCTTCCAAGAAGTGCCCTGGGTTCCCACGCCCGGTTTTTTGCGGAGGCGAGACTGACCGCTCCGCCTTACAGGCGGTGTTGCCTCCAGGTCCCCCAAGCCTGGTGGGCACCATGCGTCTCTGCTTCTCTTTCGTGTGCTCAGCAGCTTTTGGGGAACAGTAATCAAGGACAAAACTGTTGTGTGTACCCAGTTCACAGTCCTGCACATCAGAATGACATTGAACTCTGAGGGCCTACAGATAGGGGGTACTGTTGCCACACAGGCAAAGCTTGAATTCCTTGCGCAGGAGGTGGTGTTTTCCCCTGTCCTGGAACTTCGTTCAGACCCTTCTGGCTCCGGGTCGCACAGTGGGGAGACAGGATTCAACTCCGAACCACGCAGAAGGCCCTGAATGCCTTGCACTCTTGTCTCCCTCACTTCCTGACCAGAGGGATGAGATTTCCTTCAGGAAACCTGGGAATGGCGCCCTTTATGGTTTGCAGGGAAGCCCTTGGAGTGCGGAAACAGAAGAAACGTAAATAAAGCTTTTAGATGTGATTAAAAGGCCTGGCAGAGTGTCTGGAAGGACTGTGTGGGAGGCGGCAGGGAAATGTGCTCTTTCCCTGTCCTCTCCGTCTGGTAAGGGCTAGTTTTCTGGCTACATACTTGCAATTATCTTGTGTCGTTGAAATTATCTTGGGTTGTCAGCTTCTGCCTAAAGCAATGTACCTTAAAGCATTCTCAACCGTTCATGATGTAAAAACGTAGCACCCCCCCCCACCCCCCACCCCTGCCGCCCTTTATCAGCTAAGAGTCTCGAAAACTCTGTTTGCCTCAAATGTATAGTTGAGTACATTTTTTTGGAGTGTCATTTACCTAGACCCAGAAGCTGGACTTTTGTTCTTATAAACAACAGCAACAACAATTTTTGTTCCCACACTTTCCTTGTGTCATTCACACCGCTTTGAAACTGCATACTGAACAATTTGCCTGCCTCAGGATCTGGGAAGGGTGCGACAGGACTCGCCATGGGCACGGCTGGCTTCTAGGCTGGCCACACCTGGGGCACCCAGAACGAATGGGTTGGAGTAATACACGAGTATTTGTGCCAAGTATGCCTCTAGCTTCAATTTCCAGTGTCCTGGGAATCTTTAGTCTTTGGAAGATTTTAACCTCTAATCAAAGATCGTTCATTCTCTCAGATTATTATTCATGGGTGACAAATCCTATATAATAAAAGCCTAATATGCAAATTATACCCTGGACCAGGAGTTGGGGGGGCGGGGGCAGCAGGCAGCCAGGGGAAGGGAGGTGCCCCTGGCTGGCAGCCGCTAGGGACCCTACCTGTGCAGGAATTTCATGCACTGGGCCTCTAGTTTTAAATAAAAGTGTTGTTTTAAGAATATTTTAAAAAATCTTTTGATCCTTGACTTCTTGGGCTACATTTGTTTGTGCCAGTGGCAGGCTAAATAAATGCAGTCATAGTGGTTAAGCAAGCAACATTGCTTTATTTCTTTTCCTGCCTGCCCCAGACACTCCCTGTGTGTTGCCAGATGGTTAACAGGGTAAAGACAGCCAAAGCCAAACAGGCCTGCTTCCAGGGACAGAATGAACACAGGGCAGCTTCCTCAACTGATAAGGAATGTTATTGAAAACGCCCTGTTTCCTCCCACTCCTGTCCTGTCTTCTAGTCCCGACTCCATTCAGGGATGATCAAGAAGAGGGTGTCACCGAAACCGGTTTGGCTCAGTGGATAGAGCGTCGGCCTGGGGACTGAAAGGTCCCAGGTTCGATTCCGGTCAAGGGCATGTACCTTGGTTGCGGGCACATCCCCAGTAGGAGATGTGCAGGAGGCGGCTGATCGATGTTTCTCTCTCATCGATGTTTCTAACTCTATCTCTCTCCCTTCCTCTCTGTAAAAAATCAATAAAATATATTAAAAAAAAAAAAAAAGAAGAGGGTGGCCACCCCCACAGGGTATGCTGCCAGGATTGGAGGTCGCTCTCTGAAATTAAAGCTGGTAAAAATAGACAGAAAACATGAGTAGCCAACTATAAAGGTGACTTTCCCCTGGAATGCATTGTACTATAGTTCTAATGAAACTAAGGTTTCTGAAATCTCATCGATGAGCCTCTTAAAAAAATGCAACTCAGGTCAAGGCCACTGGGGAGGCAAAGTCCTGGAAGACCTTAGGGGTCAAGCCTCACAGTCACAGGGGACCTGGAATCTAGACTTTCAATATTATCTCCAATGATGAAGTTACCCGCACAAACACAGAGATAGCTAACAGGACTGAAAAAAATATGCTACTTATTAGTCATCTTTGAGTTTCACATTTGTGTCTTATTGCCTACTTTAAAGTAATGTTTTTATAAAACCTTATTTTATAAATAGCACACTGTTTATTGTCCCCTTTTCTATTAAAATTGTTCATTTTGGAAATACACATGTGTACTATATGTCACAACAGTAAACCTGTAATTCTTTTTTTTTTTCATAGTGATAATCTCAAAAGACAAAAGTGGTCAATGACTCCCTTGACCTCTGAAACATCCAGGCTAAGATAAACTGTTCTAATTTATGACATTCTTTCCTACCTAGGTAATGTTTCCATCCAGTGAGCTCTGATAAATATCATTTTGCTCTTAAGAACCCGTTTTACTATTTTTCCACATACCTCTTATATTGTCTACCAAGTTTCATGCATTAAGTCAGTGGTCTCAAACCTTGGCTGCACATTAGATCACCTGGGAATCTTTTTTAAATCGTGATTTC
>NW_005871242.1:2339677-2345133 GCF_000147115.1 Myotis lucifugus | reverse complement strand
GGTATGCTTTAGCTGACTATGTCTTATAAGATCTTTCTGGTAATCCTCAACGTGAATCATGTGAGCGTCAGCCCTCATAAATCAAGGGAGCTCGCTGCTCATGGACCAGATAGCAGACATTATCAAGTGGAATCACGACCTCACATGGCAGATTAGTCTATCCCCATGTCTGACTTGCTCCATTCTTGAAATCTTAGACATCATCTTAGGGGCGCACAGAATTCTGTCTTACATGCAGATATCCTTATCTTTAGTCCGATGTTCATGTGATCAACAGCCCCTTTGACATTTTCAATTTGATGACTTCCATGCATAGCATTTCCTCCATTCCCAAATGAAAATGATTAATCTCTTGTAAGTCTACCTTGCAGTCTCCCCCTAATTAGTAATGACCTCAGCATCCACAGGTAGGGGTGCGGGAATCATCTCTGGATCCACTGCATTAAGTCCTAGTTGATTTCATGGTTTTATTGAATGCATACGTAATTCGTCAAGTTTCTCATAGTCACCTGAGTTTTCACTTTTTCAACAAACATTTATTGAGCCACTGCTATGTGCCAGACACTGTTAACTAATGGGTATACAAAGACGAATAAAACAAAACTCACAGCCCAGTGAGGAGAGCCAAACATACAAACAGGTAATCCCTAAAAATAAATAATGTTAGAGACACACAGAGAGTGTTAGGGAAATATGGAGAATCTATCTATAGAAAAGCCTAAGGGACCGGTTGACTGGTAGCTATGACGTGCACTGACCACCAGGGGGCAGACGCTCAACGCAGAAGCTGCTGAGCTGTGGTGAGTTGGCAGCTGCGGTTCTCAGGTGATGCACCCAGAACCAGAGAGGATGGAGCCCGATTCTGGGGTGCATCACCCGAGAACCACCCTCTTGCAATTCGGGACCCCTCGGGGGATGTTGGAGAGCCGGTTTCAGCCCAATCCCCGCAGCCCAGGCCGAGGGACCCCACCGGTGCATGAATCTGGGGCTCTAGTAAGTCACTAAGGGGAAATATGAGAAAACTTCCTGATGGAGTTAAGCCCTGAAGTAACTTTCTAAAAGATGAGTGAATGTTTGCCAAAAATTACAGTTTATAAGTCAAATGGATAAAGACAAATACCATATGATTTCACTCATATGTGGAATACATATATATTTTAAAAGAACAAACAAAACAAGAACAAACTGATAGATGCAAACAGATTGATGGTCACCAGAGGAGAAGTGGATGGGGGGAGGGAGGGAAGACAAAATGGATAAAGGGAGTCAATTGTATGGTGACGGATAGAAACTGTAGTGTATACAGATGTTGAATTACAATGTTGTACACCCGAAACTTATGTAATGTGATAAACCAATGTTACCTCAATAAAAAAATTACATTTTAGTTAGCTTAAGTGGCCTTTTTTATTTTTTAATATATTTTTATTGATTTCAGAGAGGAAGAGAGAAGCGGAGAGAGAAACATCAACGATGAGAGAGAATCATTGATCGCTGCCTTCTGCACGCCCCCCACTGGGGGTTGAGCCCACAACAGGGGCATGTGCCCTTGACGGGAATCGAACCTGGGACCCTTCAGGGCACAGCCTGATGCTCTATCCACTGAGCCAAACCGGCTAGGGCAAGTGGCCTTTTTTACATATGTGATTTCCACTAGGGATTTTGAATTACTATTAAAGTAATTGAAAATTCCCCTCTTCTTTCCTTGGAAGGAAGGTGGCCGTTGTTTTAATGGCAGGTAAAGTGAATTTTAGCAAGTGGGCAAAGAGAAGTAGTTTATCATATTCACCCAAGAGGATGTTCTGCTGAGCCAAGGCTTTGTTGTTTTTCTTTCGGCTGCTTGTCAGGTAGAATCCTATAGAAGTAGAACTTTGGGGTGGGGGTGGGGGGTGGGGGGTGGGGGGGGTGTTGCCAGAGCCCTCAGAGTCATACATTTCCTTTTTTCTTTTTAAAAAACTTTATAGTCAACAAACAACCTATTGATGCTGATTTGGTTTCCTAAGTAGGTTTTCCTACTGCTAAGGGTATAAGCTGACCTATGGATTCTGTTATTCCAGTTGATTTTGCATTTTCCATTATCCACCTAAATTAATAACTGAGCCCTCTCTTATTATCAGTGTCTCCTGTAGGTTTGATTACTACAAGTCAGTCATCAAAACCAGCGCATCCTTCTGTGAATTGGCAAAATTGAGTGTGTGTATTTTCAAATTGGGACCACAGTGTGGGAATGGACTAAAAGCTGTCTTCATTTTGCTCTTCACTGCAAAGTCTCTACTTCTTAAGTCTGAGCATACTTGTATGAGTCTGACTCAACATATGTGTCATCCATATTCTGATGACTCAAATTCTTATCACTGGCCCAATTCTCTCCTCCCAACTCTAGACTCATATACCAAAGAATAGCATCTCAAATGGCAATTCCCTGAAGTATTGAAAATAGAATTACCACGATTCAGCAATCCCACTTTAAGTATATGGCCAAAAGAATTGAATGCAGGATCTCAGATATTTGTATATTCACGTTAATAGCAGTATTATTCACAATAGCCAAAAGGTAGAAGCAACTCAAATGCCCAGCAAGGATGAATGGGTAAAGAAAATGTGTATGCATAAAATGGAATACTATTCAGCCTTAAAAGGAAGGAAATTCTGACACATGCTACAACATGGGATGGACCTGGAGGTCATGCTAAGTAAAATAAGCCAGTCACAAAAAGACAAATATTGCATTATTTCACTTATATAAGATATGACTATGAGTATGAGGCTATAGTAGCCAAACTCATAGAAACAGAAAGTAGAATGGTGGTTTCCTGGGGCTGGGGGAGGGACAATGAAAAGTTTTCACTTTTCAAGATAAAAAATGTCCAGAGACTGGTTGCACAATGTGAATATACTTAACACTACTGAATTGTACACATAGAAATGGTTAAGATGGTAAATTTTGTATATACTTTACCACAATTAAAAGTTTAAAAAAATAACATGCCTTTGGTTAATTTGGGCCTTTTTGTTTTCTTTATGCTTGGAAATGAGTATTGGTGTTGCTGGTTCTGTAGTAAGCAATTGTGAATTTGCTTCTTAATGAATGTCAAAGGCTTTGCACACGTCAATGGTGTCTGTGGAAGGGAAAGAAGTTATACAGCATACTTATGGTAATACTCTACTACGGGAAAGAGTATCTTTTCACAGGAGTATCTTCCCAGCTTAATAGTACTATATGCCATATACACAGCAAACACAATGATTGTAGAGGCACATTTTGGGAAAAGAGCTCAAAGTTAGGATGGGAGGGGGGTTGTTAAACCTCTCACTGAGACCTTAACACTATGATCCTCTTCTTTTCTTTTTATAGGATTTAATTTTTTTAATTATTATTTTTTTAATCCTCACTCGAGGATATGTTTTTCATGTTTTTCATTAGAGAGAGAGGAGAGAGAGAGAGAGAGAGAGAGAAGAAAGGAGAGGGAGAAAAATATTGAGGTGAGAGAGAAACGCCAGTTGCCTTTGCAAACCTTCAACCTTCAACCTGTGGTATGTGCCCTGACGGGGAATCAAACCCATGACCCTTCAGTGCATAGGACGACACTCTAACCAACTGAGCCACATGGGCCAGGGCTGATCCCCTTCTTTAAATGGACTATCTTACATCAGGCTTTAAGAAATTATTCACATAGCTTTTTGTAGAATATGGAAATACATTCAAAAATAATCTAGATAGTCCAAATTCACAGTGACAAGGAATTTAATGTAGGACGTAAACCTGGTCATGATATAGGCAGTGGGCCTTCTCTATAGGTAAATCTGCTTTGTGTCTAGTTTTCAAGCATTACTTGCTCATTTATCTTTCCCATTTGTATTACTCGTTTCTAAAAATGAGTATGCCAGAGATCTGCCCAGATCATTGACCTTTGCAAACAAAACTGTGAAGCATAAGGGAATTATATTAAACCAGTTCTTGTTGGTTTTCTCTTCAGAGGGAAGTTTGATTGTCTTCCTGTGCTGACGAAGTTTAGGGAATGTGCCAGTGAATGTTTGCAGACTCTGTGTGTGTGTACCCAATAACGAAGTCCACTATTTGGTTGGGCAAGAATCAATCAACACTATTTTTGTTCGGTCTCTAATATGTGAGAAACATTTTTAAGTTTCAAAATTATTATATACAAAGAATTATACCAATGGCAAAGGTTGTGAAAAAAATGTAAACATGAACACACAGGAGAGAGCAGATGATGGACTACGTGTAAGTTTTGACTGGTTCTGGGGCAGGAAAAAAACACACTGCAGACATAAGAACCTAAAGAGCATTTAATATAGTGGCCACTTAAAACCCCTCTCCCTAGCATTGGGGAGGAATGGTCTCCCTAGCATTGGGGAAGTCAAATGTACGAGGTCCAGTTTCTTCTTCACCTAGTTGAAGATTAGACATGGCCATGCATTCATTAGTCAACTTTGCATCACTGAGACTCTGGCAAAAACTGCCCATATAGGGCGGTGGGGGCTTGCCCCGATGGGAATGGCTGGGGGGTAGAGAGTTCAATTGGGGAAAAAGGAGACATGTAAAACTTTAGACAATAAAAAAATAAATAAATAAAAAATTGCCCATATAGTGAGGGCTCAATGGAGGTGTGCTAAATGGATAAATTGAGTTTTATGATAGGTGTTGTGACATATAGTGTGGGGATGCGTGACCCCGTGTTTTGGCGCAGTCATTCTTAAAGTCAGATTTTGAGGTCTCAGAACGCGGGCTTTACCATCAAGATTTATTATCTGATCATTAGGTCGGAAAAACAGGACGTGGAACAAACAAGGGCGGGCTTGGTACTGGAGGCAAAAAACGCCTTTGAAGGAGGACCTATTTCAGGGGAGATGCTAAGCTTGAGCTAGGCATTTGAAGCTGAGAGATGGTGAGAAATTCACGTGCAAACTCCAGCAGGCACCGCTAGCCTCTGGTAGCGAGATGAGCTCCACATGTAGGGTGCACTGGGCAGGGTGCAGCGGGCGGGATCCCGCATGCCAGCCCTGCACCCCTTGGCTGCACTCGGAAGGCAGGGGAGACAGGGGTGATGCGGCGGATGCGGCGGCGGTAGCTCACATTCCCCGCCGCGAGCGCAGCTCTTCACCCCCAGAACCGCATGCACCTCACTGCACACTCACCACGTCCCCAAGAGGACGCGGCCCTGGGCGACTCCCCCTCCGCTCCCTCATCAGATCTCACACCATCCTCCCCAGAACGGATGCTACGAGACCGAGGGAAAGCGTCCAGGATTCGGGCGCTGACGAGACCCCGTTTTAGGAAAGCGCGCCTCTTACCATAGCGGGACTGCGGGGGGGGCTGTGGGGGTCCTGGGCCTGGTGCACGGTAAAAGTCCCAGTTTCGGCAGCACCCCGCCGTCTGGGAACCGAGCCCGTGCGTGTTCTGCGTTCCCGGTGGCGCCCCCCCCGGTGGGGTTAAG
>NW_005871242.1:2337169-2339291 GCF_000147115.1 Myotis lucifugus | reverse complement strand
TCCCCGCTCCGCCCGGTCCCCGCGACGGACTCCTAGGTCCTCCCGATTCCGGGGTTCCCCCTGCGCGCCATCCCCTCGCGCCTGGGCGTGCAGCTCGGGAGGCTGCAGGGGGTGTCAGACGTCGCGAGGAAGTGCCCTCGCCCATGGTTTCCTTTCCTGTGTCCTTCGGCTTCCCGGGATGTCTATTCTCTCTCGTTCTCCAAGGGAGCCCCGTGAGGAAGTGCCCTCGCCCATGGTTTCCTTTCCTGTGTCCTTCGGCTTCCCGGGATGTCTATTCTCTCTCGTTCTCCAAGTCTTGTTGACTTCCTCGCTTCTGTACCCCCGAAATCCCTTGCCTTTGCGTGTTGCTTTCACGCGCTGCGAGGCATCCTCCCACCAGAGGGTCTTGTTGACTTCCTCGCTTTCCGTTTCGCATGGGGTTTGACTTTTGCAGTTGGAAAGTTAGGGAAAATGCACCATGGGAACCATCACAGCATAGCTCCGTGGAAGGGCGTTCCACTCTGGTCTACAGGGTGCCTCTCCCTGCCATGCCCTCCTGCCATGGATCTTCTCACTGATAACCTGGGGGTCAGTTGAAGAATGTCCTCTTTGGTTCGTTTTCCTTCATTTTGGCCGGACTTGGAGTAGCTTTCCTTAGTTTCAGGTCTTGTAGATTCTATCTCAGCCCAAGGGAAATGGTGTGAGCAGCAATTATCCTTCTGCCAAAGACTGTGCAGAAGAGAGTCCTGTGATCATTCCAGTTCGGTGTTCTTTTCTCACTTTGACAGTGATGTTTTGTTTTTGTGTGTGTGTGTGTGTGTTTTGTGTGTGTGTGTTTTTTTGCGTTTTTCAACTTCATATGATGGAGGATTTCCGACATACAAAAGTAAATAGAATAGTAAATCAGCAGATACCCATCATCCAGCCTCCACAGCTCACTGTATGGCGAAGCCTGTTCCATCCGTGTCCCCATCCATTTCCCCTTCCTTTGTATCTTTGGGATAAATCCCTGATGTCAAAAGTAGCTTGAGATTCAGAATAAAAATCTTGCTGTCAAATAGTCATCATGTACTTTTATTGGGACACAGTCTGCTATTAGAAGTCCTTCAGATAAGAAACACAGCCAGCACTGGAGAAGGACTAGAAAAGGGTATGAAAAATGATTAAGTTGCTGGAGGGCAGGTTAAAACAAGGTCTTTCAGGTCAGGATGAGAACTTCCAGGTCATCTTGTCTAACTTTCCATTTTTGATGAGCCCTCAAGGTCCAGAGAGGTTCAGTGACTTGTCCAGATCTATAGGAATAAGAGGCTGAACGGAGCTGAGGAGACACCTTCCAACTCCACGCTCGCTCTTTCCACTGTACCACGCTGCTTGCCTCTAGGTCGTCTTCAGGAACGATAAATGTGTGGAAGGGCAATGACTGAAAACCCTTACACTGAAGGGTTTGGGCAGGTAAATGTGAAAAACGTTCCCACCAAATTCAGGTATAATATAACTAGGAGATAGGCCTCAAATTAGTTCTTAAACTACATTTGGGGCAAATGTCTACTAGTAATCATAGCTTTTCAGACACATGGGAAAATTGTGACCCTAGAACTAGGATAGCAGACTGATAATAAGAACAAGCTTTTAAAAGATTAGGTAACATTCACAACTATTTAGTAGTATTTGGAATATACCCCAGAGGTTTTGCTTGTTGATATCGGGGAGAATAGCACTTTCCAAAAACATTCTTTCTTGCCATTAACAGATAAGAAACCTGGGCTGGATGAATTGTGGGTTGGGTTTTTTTTGTTGTTGTTTTTTTTAACCGTGTACATATTTCCTAGCACACTTTATGCTATTAAAATTTTCTATCTTAAAAAAGACAGGTAAGTTCAGTATTTGTGCCTCAGTTTTCTTACTTTTAATATGGGCATAGTCTATCTCCAAGGTATATAGAGTTCTTTGAGTTCGGTTTATATAATGTAGCACAATTGTTTATAAATTTCTTTCAGGGTGGACTTTTGTGAGTTTGTGACCTAAATAACAATAGTTATCATGTGTATCTGTTACTGGGGAGATGCAGAGCCTTCAGTTCAAAGATGTTACCAGGGAGACTTGGAGCCCTCAGTTCTTGTCTTCTTGAGGGAAAGATTTTTTA
>NW_005871242.1:2317250-2336800 GCF_000147115.1 Myotis lucifugus | reverse complement strand
ACTGGAAAGTCAGAGAAAGGGGGCCTTGGAGACAGGGTCAGGGGGTCTATGCCTGGGGCGAGCTGCTGCTGCCTGTTGCTCCCCTGGTTGCAAGTCTCATGGGATCCCTTAGAGCAGTGGTTCTCAACCTTCCTAATGCCACGACCCTTTAATACAGTTCCTCATGTTGTGGTGACCCCCAACCATAAAATTATTTTCGTTACTACTTCATAACTGTCATTTTGCTACTGTTATGAATTGTAATGTAAATATCTGCTATGCGGGATGTATTTTCATTGTTACAAATTGAACATAATTAAAGCATAGTGATTAATCACAAAAACAATATGTAATTATATATGTGTTTTCCGATGGTCTTAGGCGACCCCGGTGAAAGGGTCGTTCGACTCCCAAAGGGGTCTCGACCCACAGGTTGAGAACCGCTGCCTTAGAGGTTATGGGGAGGAGATGGGGGAGAGAATGGTGGGGGCCTGCTCCCTGGAGGGAGAGTACACCAGGACCTTAAGCTATTTACCCTCTAGTTGCGGAGAAGTGCAGCCCATTTAGGCTGAAGTGTAGGGAAGATAGCATTTACTAGGTGGCTGCAAACTGCTGTTTAACTATCTGTATTACTTTCCCTATTCCACTTGTTCTGGAATTTTCCTAGCTTTTTACTATTCTAAAACATCCAGTTTATGCAAGTACTATTGGAATAACAGCATCTCGGTGTCTTGGTAAATCATCACCCTGGAAGACATGGGATAGGGAGCTTGTGTATTTTGTGTGATTGTTTGTGTTTATGGTGTTAAAAAGAGTGCTGTGGTTAGTCTATCAGGATTTTAGCTTAAGTTGCTATTTTCTGCTAAAGAATAAACCCCTTCTCTCATCTGTATGCACATCACAAAAGGTTACCTTTTATTTGAAAAAATCTCTTACTTTCTGGAGATACAAGCCAGAGGTTTAAGCTTGAATTGTACTGCAGAATTGTTTCTTTAAGTAACAGAGCCTCATTGTGGTATGTCATTTACATCTTATGTATCATTATGCTTACTGATGGGAGGGCTTGACCAAATGTCATTAATTCCATGGAGCAGTAAGTAATCTACATAATGATGTTTACTATAGCATGATGAATGCTTTGTAAGAGTGCAGAATTGTAGAGTTAGGAAAGTTACAAGTTCCTGGAGTTTTTCCTAACTCCTTTAAGGTGCTCTTTCACCTTTAAAACACTTACATACATATCATATGTACATGCCATACAATCACAGAGGCTTGTCTCCTTTTTTGGGGCTCTTTATTTTATCTTGTATGATAGTTGTGTGTTTTGTTTGTACCTCCCATTAAACTATAAGCTCAAGATCTGCAATACTAGAATAATACTTTGTGAAAAGTAGGAGCATATTATAGTTGACTTTTTAAATTAAAAAACAAAAAGTGAGGAAACTTAAATCCAGGGAAGCTAGTAACTAATAGACCAGATAGTAACAGAGCTGCAGCTCAAACCTAAGACAGCTCCTGAGTTCCAGGTGTAAACCCTTTGTATTGTACCATTTTGTTCACACCTTGGAGGAATTGGGGGGGTGGAGGGGGAATTATATGTATATATGGTTTTTTCTTACCTGTTAGAGATATATTATTTTCAGGGTCTGCTTTAAAAGTATTTGATCACTGCTACCCAGTAGAAATATAATATAAGCCTCCTAGGGATCGAGCCTGCAACCCGGGCAATACCCACTTTTAAAAAAGGTAAAAAGAGCCCTAACCGGTTTGGCTCAGTGGATAGAGCGTCAGCCTACGGACTGAGAGGTCCCAGGTTCAATTCCGGTCAAGGGCATGTACCTTGGTTGCAGGCACATCCCCGGTGGGGGGTGTGAGGGAGGCAGCTGATCGATGTTTCTCTCTCATCGATGTTTCTAACTCTCTATCCCTCTCCCTTCCTCTCTGTAAAAAAATCAATAAAATATATATTTTTAAAAAAGGTAAAAAGACTGCCCTGGCTGTTGTGGCTTAGTGATTAAAGTGTTGGCCTGTGCACTGAAGGGCCATAGGTTCTATTCCTGGTCAAGGGCGCGTACCTGGGTTGCAGAGTCAATCCCTGGTCCTATTCGGGCACTTGCAGGCGGCAACCAATCGATGTATGTCTCTCTCTCTCTCTTCCTCCCCGCCTCCACTATCTCTAAAAAAAATCAATGGAAAAAAAATCCTTGGGTGAGGATTAACAATAAACTAAAATAAGGTAAAAAGAAACAGGTGAAAATAATTTTAAGAATATATTTTATTTAACCCAAATTATCTAGAATATCACTTAAACATGTAACCATCATATACGTTATTAATGAGGTCTTCATTTTTTTCATCCTAAGTCATTGAAATCCAGTGTGTACTTTATGGAACATTTCATTTTGGCCCAGCCATGGTTCAGGTGCGCAGGAGTCATATGCTGGTGGCTGCTGTACTGTGCAGCACAGGGTCACTGCCAGTGAGCATGAAGTTGGAGTGTTTTATGTTGCTTAGTAACATTCGGTTCTGAGGTTAATGTAGAGTTTGTGGTTGTGGTCATTGGCTTTTTTTCTTTCATGTTCTAGTGATTTTTCTTTGAACAGTTAGGATTGTTTCAAGTTTGTGGTGAGTTGAACAAAGAAATCTGTTTCGTAAGTTTTGTGCCTTTGAGAAAAATGCTTTCTCATCCTTTTTTTTTTTGTTGTTGTTGTCTGTGGGATTAATTTCCTCATTTCTTAAAAACCATCTTAACCATGCTTAAGTATAGTTCAGTAGTAATGCTTTCCCATTTTAAATGGGACTGTTTAGTCATTGGGGAGGAAAAGCTTGACTTCTAAAAAATGGCCTGTAACAAATTCAATAATAAAATAACCTAATAAAAAATGGGCAAAAGATTTGAACATTTCATCAGAGAAGACATACAGGTGGCAAATTAGCACATGAAAAGATGCTCAATATCATTAGTCATTAGAGAAATACAAATTAAAACTTTCAGATACCACCTCACATCCACTAGTATGTGTAAAATTAAAATACCGATTATGTCAAGTGTTGGTGAAGATGTAGAGCTTTCATACACTGCTGGTGAGAATGCAAAATGGTACAACCAATTTAGAATGAGGTTTGGCAGTTTCATAAAAAGCTAAACATACACCTACCTTAGTCTCAGTCTTTCCACTACTTCGTATTTTCCCTAGAGAAGTGAAAGCATATGTCTATACAAAGCCTTGTCGATAGCAGCTTTATTTGTAACAGTTCCAAGCTGGAAAAACCCAGCTGTCCATCAGTAGGTGAATGGACAAATATTGTGATATATCCATACAATAGAATACAGCCCAGCAATTAAAAGGAATGAACTATTAACACATGAAAGATTCTCAGAATAATAATGCTGAGTGAAATAAACCAGAAAAATTGGGGTGTGTTTTTTAAAAATATTTTTTTAATTGATTTCAGAGAGGAAGGGGGAGAGAGAGAGAGAAACATCAATGATCGGCTGCCTCCTGCATGCCCCTTACTGGGCATTGAGCCCTCAACCCAGGCATGTGCCCTGACCTGGAATCGAGCCATGACCTCCTGAATCATAGGTCGATGCTCAACCACTGAGCTACTCAGGCAGGCCAGGAAAATAGGTTTTTAAAGAAAAAGACCAGGAAGTTGTTTCCAGTTACATAAACAATACTCAAATGTAAAACACCAATTTTGAAATTGAGCTGTTAGAGCAGTGTTCAGGCTTGGTAATGAAATGTCTAGGGCAGGGGTGGGCAAACTTTTTGACTCGAGGGCCACAATGGGTTCTTAAACTGGACCGGAGGGCCGGAACCAAAGCATGGATGGAGTGTTTGTGTGAACTGATATAAATTCAAAGTAAACATCATTACATAAAAGGGTACGGTCTTTTTTTTTTTTTTAGTTTTATTCATTTCAAACGGGCCGGATCCGGCCCGCGGGCCGTAGTTTGCCCACGGCTGGTCTAGGGTCTTAGAGCTCCAGCAAGTCAATTTGTTCTTTTTTAAACTGATGGCCCCCAAATATCAAAATGTTCTATATCCTATGTCCTTTTTTTTTTCTCCCAGCTTTGAAGATTTATGTTGTTTTTGGACAAAATTGGTACCATGTTATTTATTACCCAGTTCCAACTCAAGCTTTTCTGGGCAAGGGGAAAATATTTAAGGTCAGAGTGACCTTAGACCAAGACCCTGAAACTGACTATAATCCTGTCTTCATCAAAATGAGTTGAGTTATCCTTTGGCCTATCATTCTGGCTTTGTCTTGGACCATTTATTTTGTCCAGGATTAATGTTGGCTGTATGTGTATTCTTAGTTTTTAGCACTTCAGCTTCACTCTAATCTAGTAGCTCTGAGTGCTACCCTCTCTCCTTGGACACATTTATATACTTTCCTCCTAAGCGGCAACATCCTATTCAAGCAAATTTCTTTCTTTTTTTTTTTTGATGTTACACTCAATGTTAAACTTAGCACCACACATATTTCTGTTGTGTTCTTGCACACATTTGTTTACCATCACATCAGAATTGGGGTATCCAATGGGTCTGTGTCTTGACAGTACACTAGGAAAAATGAGTGGTGCCCCAAAGCAAAAGAGAGGTCAGCCTGGGGAGCAGATCTGAGTTCTAGTTCTGCCTCTGGTACTGGCCAAGTTTTAAATTTGTCCCAGTTATTTAACCGTTCCAACGCTCAGTTATTTGAGCCATAAAAAAAAGAGGTTGGACTAGAATTCTCAATGGTTGACTAATAGAGTTGCAGTTTATCATTTTATTATTATTGCCTCCAGCTTTGTAGTGACAGTTACTTAGTAGTAACTTCTATTTATTGAGTACTTTGTGTCAGGCACTATACTGATCACTTGCATTCTGTCAGTCTTACCACAGGATACATATTATTCCCATTTTACAGATGAGAAAACTGAAGCATGGAAAGTTGATATATTTTCCTGAGGTCACACAACTAGAAAGTAATGGAGGCTGGTTTTGAATGCAACTTGTCTGATTCCCTGTATATTGAATCATCTTGCTTTACTGCTTCTCTGACATTCTACTATTTTAAGTAAAGACACATAGCCAAAAATCTGGATTGGGAAGGAAATTTAAAACATCTGGTCTAATCACCATACTATATCCACCATCCTGCAGAATCCAGATGAGGGTGAATATCTTCCTAAACAGTCTATTTAAAGATTTTTTAAAATTGATTTTTTAGAGAGAAAGGGAGGGAGGGAGAGAGAAACATGGACATGAGAGGGAAACATCAATCAGCTGCCTCCCGGCCCCCCCTATCAGGGATCAAGCCCACAAACCAGGCACCTGCCCTGACTGGGAATCAAACTGGTGACCTCTTGGTGTCTGGGACAACACCCAACCAACTGAGCCACACCAGCCAGGGCTAAACAGTCTATTTGAACAACTTCTCTGAGATTCTTATCAGCTTTATTGAGATACAGTTCACATACTATACAATTCACCCATTTAAAGTGTACAATTCAGGTGTGTGTTTTTGAATCTAAAATGTGTTTAATGGGATGCGTCCCCACTCATCTTGATGGGAGTTGCTTTTAGTGCTGCTTCCTTCTGAAGGAGCATCCTCTGTAAGCCTTGCTTTTCCTACTGTTGAATGGCAGAGGTCAGTGGAGCAACCAACACACAAACTGCCGTTTGTGCGCGGCTAAAGACGGTGGTGATTTTATAGCATCCTGGGCATTTCACCTCCATGAAGTAGGCATTGGGGCTCTGCACCAGGCGCTGCTTCTCGTGTTTTCTCTTCTGGAGAGGATGAAGGAGATCCTTAGTGAGAGGCATGTTGTCCTGGGGAGGACCTCACTGCCAAAAAGGTGCTTTTCGGGTTTTTATTCACAGTTACATGTGACCATCATCACAGTCAGTTTTAGAATGTTTTTATGAACTAGCCCAGCTGGCATGGCCCAGTGGTTAGAACATCAGCTTGCACACCAGAGGATCGTGAGTTCCATTCCTGGTTGAGGGCGCGTATCTGGGTTGCAGTTTGATCCCCACCCCTCGCTGGGGCTTGTGCGGGAGGCAACCATTTGATATGTGTCTCTCACATCATGTTTCTCTCTCTCTCCCTACTCCTTCTCTGTCTTCCTATTCTCCCCAGCCTTAAGTAGCACTAATCATTTTCTGTCTCTAAACATTTAAATTCATATTATGGAATCACATAATATATGGTCTTTTGTGACTGGCTTCTTTCTCTTTACCTTGATGTGTTCTTTTTGTTAAACCTCACCCGAGGATATTTTTCCATTGATTTTTAGAGAAAGTAGAAAGGAGGGGGAGAGAAAGAGAGAGAAACATCGATGTGAGAGAGACACATCAATCGGTTGCCTCCCACACTTGCCCTGGTGGCCGGGACCGAGCCTGCAATTGAGATATGTGCTCTTGACTGGGAATTGAACCCAGGACCCTTCAGTCCACAGGCCAACACTCTATCCACTAAGCCAAACAAGCTAGGGCTACCATGTTTTCAAGGTTCATCCATATTGTAGCAACTACCAATACTTCATTCCTTTGAATGGCCAAATAATATTCCATTTATCAGTGTAAAAATGTACAAACCTATTCAAGCAAATTTCTTATACTCCACTACTCCCTAAATTTTTATAAAAACTTATTTGAGTCAAATAGAGGATACTTTTGGAAGCAAGATTTCAATAAATTGAGAAAAATGCTTCGGAGAGTAACAGTTTGCAGTTTCTTTTATGCATTTGAGATTAAGGAGTGTTCATAAATAGATTACATGAGGTAGGAGAAAGCAAGACAGGGATCAGAATATGGGATAGTTAAGATCAGAGGTCCTCAAACTTTTTAAACAGGGGGCCAGTTCACTGTCCCTCAGACCGTTGAAGGGCCGGACTATAGTTTAAAAAAAAACTATGAACAAATTCCTATGCACACTGCACATATCTTATTTTGAAGTAAAAAAACAAAACGGGAACAAATACAATATTTGTATTTGCATGTGGCCCGCGGGCCGTAGTTTGAGGACCCCTGGTTAAGATTATGTCTTCTCTTGAAGGTGGTCATGCTTTAAAGGAGGGATCTGAAGCGGGGGACATTTCAAAGGTGTATTAACTCAGATGCCCAGAAACAATAGACAAGGCTTGCTTAAGGCAAAGGTAAGCCTCTTACTAAAGTTATATGCCTGCACATGGCTGGTGTGGCTCAGTGGTTGAGCGTCGACCTATGAACCAGGAGGTCACAGTTCGATTCCTGGTCAGCACATGCTCAGGTTGCAGGCTCCATCCCCAGTAGGGGGCGTGGAGGTGGCAGCTGATCAATAATTCTCTCTCATCATTGATGGTTCTCTCTCTCCCTTTCCCTTCCTCTCTGAAATCAATAAAAATATATCTTAAAAGAAAAAAAAAGTTAAATGCCTGGGGCATGACTACCCACCATGACATGCCCAGTGAGGAATTTATGACCAGATCACCTTGTGAGGTAACTTTCCATAAAAACCTTTTTCATCCACACCTTGTGTGGATAAAGCACATTTTGTTTATTCAGTTGATGGACATTTGGGTAGTTTCTACCTTTTGGGCTATTCTGAATAAAACTGCTGTAAACTTTGGCACAATTTTTTATGTGGATCGTTGTTTTTAGTTCTCTTGACTATATATGTAGGAGGAGAACTGCTGGGTCATATGGTAACTATGTTTAACCATTTGAGGGACTACGAGACTATTTCCCAAGGTGGCTGTACCATTGCACAGTGCCACCAGCAATGTGAGGGTTAGATTCTTCATATTAAGCTAAAATGTGCACCCCCGTACCTGCCAGTTGTAATAGCATTTCTCTTGTCTCTGGGTGGCCAGAGCCAGTCTGCTTTTTCTGGATGACAGCCAGCTTGATGTGAGTGCTCGCTCATGCTAAATGGCTTCTACCAGGTTTCATGGTCCTGTAACGTGGTTAGATCTCCTTACCAGCTCTCTCACATATTGGCTCAAAACTTCTATGATATAGTCTTAGTCTTTGCTAGAGCACTCACATAGGGTGCCATCTCTAATCATGAAACATTTTTCCTGATTTCTACAGATCTTGTTTCCCTTTAGCGTGGTCTGTCAATACTGGCTCTGGCTGTTTTCCCTGTCAGGCAGGCCCCACAGCAGTTTCTGAATGGGATCAGCATGATCCAGCCATATCAGGGGATTTTATGCACCTTAGGCAGGTAGTAGTTGAAACCGAATCTCTCGTTAGTGTAATGTCATGCCTTCTTGGGAAATACCTTCAAATGCCCCATCTCCTTCCTAGTAACAGGAACTTAGAATAGTAATAATAGGTAATATATTTTGAGCATTTGCCTTGCTCTAGGCACTATGAAAATGCTTTACTTTTGTTATCTTAGAACACTACTTCTAGTAGGTATTGTTTAATAGAAGCTTAAAGAAATTAAGTAATTTACCTGAAGTCACTCACACTTCTGGTTAAGTGATCAAGTCAGGATTCAAACAGTAGTGTGTTTCTTTTGACTTTTGAGCCATGAGATTATTACCTATTCAAAATGACAAATATAATTTTAAAGATACTAAAAAAATAAATAGTAAACTCTCCTTTCCATCTAGCCAGTCACTTGTGTATCTTTCCAGACATGTATCTTTGCGAGTACATATGAATTGTATATATTTTTCCTTTTCTCCCCTCCCTTACAATTGGTAGTTATTGTGGACATTATTCTGTATCAAACTGGGAGATTGTTTCTTAGTGCATATGTGTGTGTGTGTGTCTTTTTAAACAGATGAATAATATTCCATTGTATCCTCTATTAGTGGACATTGATGTTTCTTTTGGTATTACAAACAATGCTTCAGTCAGTAACCTTGCACATATATTATTTTGCACATGCTTTACTACAGGGTTTCTCATCCTCAGCACTATTGATATTGGGGCTGGATAATTCTTCGTTGTAGGAGTTGGCCTGTACATCATAGTACATTTAACACATCCCTGCCCTCTATGCACTGCCAGTAGCACCCCCATCCCAAGTTGTGACAACCAAAAATGTCTGCAGATATTACCAAATGTTCCACAAGGGATTAAAGAATTGCACCTTGTTGAGAACCACTGTTCTAATTTATCTTTAGGATAAATTTTTAGAAGTAGAAATGCTGGAACTAAGATTATGTGCATTTAAAATTGTGATGGCAATTGCTAAATTGTTCTCCATAGAGGTTGTGCCATTTTACACTCTAACCAGCAGTAATTGAGAATATTTTCTCATTTTTACCGATACTGTGGTAAAATTTTTTTTCTGCCATCTTACTGTTGTTTTAACTCATATTTCTGTGCTTTACAGCTTACCTTTTATGGAGCACTAGTGCTTGCTAGGCATGTAGTAGTATTTGGCTTGTGGGTTTTGTGACATACTTTGAAATGCCTTCCCCTCTACCTAGCCCTCTTAAAATTTGATACCAAGAACTGAAGACAATACTCTGAGTTTCTTCTGATAATGGTCTCTCTATATAAAAGCCTAAGTGACCTGTGGACTGGTTGCTATGAAATGCACTGACCACCAGGGGGCAGATGCTCAATGCAGGAGCTGCCCCCTGGTGGTCAGTGGGCTCCCACAGGGGGAGCACTGCTCAGCAGGCTTACCAAGCGACAGCATGGTGGGGGGGCAGGCGCAGTGGGGCTGGGATGAGGAGCTCCTCCAGGCCACCTGCCGTTTCACTCATACTACATCCCCTGAGGCATCCAGGATTGTGAGAGGGCACAGGCCAGGCTGAGGATGCAGGCCAGGCTGAAGGACCCCACCAGTGCATACTATTTACTGAGACAGACATTGTGTTTGATGTGCTTTAAAAATGCATTATTGCTGTGTAGCCAAAGCATTTATTTGTAATAAAATGCCGTACCTTTTTCCCTTTGAGTTGGTGTGTGGCATCTCTCTGGACACAGTCTGGTGGTCATGGTCTCCTGAAGTAGGATGTGTCATAGAGAGCTAGCTGAAAAGCGTTTCATTCTGCAGTGAGGAATCACAATAGTACTGGCCTTGTGATTTGGTCAGAATTGTTTAAATGCCCCAATTTAAGTTTGTAACTTCCCTCTATTATTTTCTCTTCCAGGACTCTTCCTTGGTAATCATCATTTTGTGAAATTATGACTTTGTGTATGCTAATTTGGTTAATACTTTTCTCTAGGCATATTTGTTCGCCACCAAGTATCTAACACCTAACAGTGAATGTTTGTTGAATGCATGAACTGAATCCGTCTGAGAACTGAGGTACACTGGAAATTGTGGGCCTGAAAGCCCAGATTTGCCACTCAGAGTGTTGAAAAGTTTAGCTAGTTTAGCAGTGGGCTCTGTCACATTCCTAGAATGAAGCCATCTTTCCTTTTAAAAACGTCAGAACCAGTTGGTTCTTCTGTTTTTCTCTGGACCATTTGGGCTGTTAGGGAAAATTTGGTCCAATGACTCAGTGATTTTGGCTGAAAGCTGTGGAAGTTAAGAGAACGAGTAAATATTCCTTAGAGTTCATGGCTTCCCCTGCCTCATGCTTAAGGAGTCATGGTTGTATTTACCTGAGACGTAGTGATACCCTCTCCTAAGTGAGCAGTTACCTAGAAGTTGTAGTGGGATTGAGTTCTGATGTGAGCAATTTTCTGATATTTCCAGAGATCACAGTCTGTGTTCAGGGGGCCTTATGGCACAGTTACCTCTGCCTTTAATGACTGCTTTGCTCCTCCAGCAAGATGTTTGGAACCCTGTTTGATAACTGCAGTTTGCTTGCTTTTTCTCTGCTTCTAAGAATTTATAAGAGGATTGTATAGTGTTGGCCAGATAACTTGTTTGGCTAGTTTGGCTGTTCTCTGTTCTGGAGTCTGGCACTGGTAAGTAAACAAGAACTCAGGTGGGGTGGGACAGTAAGGGGAAGTTCACTACCTCTCAGGAGGAAGAGCAGCTGGGTCATGGGTCAGCAAACTCTTGTAAAGGATCAGATAGTAAATATTGTAGTTTTTTCAGGCCCTGGTCTCTGTCACATATTATTTTTTGTTTTTACAACTCTTTTTTTTTTTATATTTTATTGATTTTTTACAGAGAGGAAGGGAGAGGGACAGAGAGTTAGAAACATCGATGAGAGAGAAACATCGATCAGCTGCCTCCTGCACACCCCCTACTGGGGATGTGCCCGCAACCAAGGTACATGCCCTTGACCGGAATCGAACCTGGGACTCTTGAGTCCTCAGGCCGACGCTCTATCCACTGAGCCAAACCGGTTAGGGCGTTTTTACAACTCTTTAAAGATACAAAAACAATTCCTAGGTCATGAGCTTTATAAAAACAGGCCATAGCCAGATTTGGCCCATAATCATATGATGATTTGCCAACCCCTGAAATAGGTGAAGAAATTAGTTGATTGCTTAAAAGTGTTTAATGTTTTGGGGACATGAATCCAGCATAACCTTTGAAATTCTCAGTTGATTATAATTCAAAGAAACTCTGGCATGGGAAAGTCAAAGTGACCCTACTTCCAGTCACCTTGGGTACAGGACCTCAAGGTAACCTTGGCCAGAGTGACAGCAGCTGTCCAATGGGACAGGGATCTTGCTGCCTCTTTCCCATGGGAGTGCTGGGCAAGGGTGAGTGGTATGGAAGAGCGGAATGGAGGGGGGACCCTAGAATTAGGCTGGAGTAGACATGTTTAAGGAGTACAGTGTCTCAGACAGCATATTAAAAGTTGATTGAGTCTCAGAAATACATCTAATTTCCTGAACCTCTGTTGGGATGTAGTTAGAAATCTGGCATGTATAATCAGTTTGGCTAGTTTATGAAAGAGCAGTTATGTTCTTTGAATTCTGAGAACACCAAATTCTGATACATGAGTCCAGATTTGCCTGTGGTTTTTCTCTGATCACAAGTAGTTCTGTAGAGCAGGACTGGCATGAAGGAAGTGTTAATTTATTTCAGGGTAGTCTGGGAGATAGGAGAGCATAGTGGTTAAAGAGCAGGGGCTCTATGACAGATATACTTGTCCAAATTTCTACTCTACCACTTACTAGCTATTTGACCCTGAGTAGCTTACTTTATCCTCTAAGCCTCAGTTTCCTCACCTGTAAATAACAGTGACGATAATAACTCCATCACAGGGTTGTTGTGAGAATTAAGTGAGCATAGTATATGTAATATGCTTATTATATTAGCTCATTGTCCTGTCGTTAGTATTCGACAAGTGTTAGCAATAATAATGGTAATGTGGAAGTGGAAGATGTTGAGGATCAAATGCAGGAACTAGTATTTGTGACTTGGTGCCACTGAACTGTCATGGCTTTTAATCACTAGATGTGTGGGAATATAATGGGAGCAGTAATGGGTTAGGAGTCAGAAGAATTGGATCTGTGTCTACCTTGCTTGGTTTCCTAATTGGTAAAATGGAAATAGTATGTGTTGACAGGTTGTAACATCACATGTGAAAGCTGAGTTCTGTAAAGCACTGGACAAAATTTAAGGTAATTTCAGTTATCTGTTCATTCATTCTTGAACTTCTTAATATATTGAAATAGAGCCTGAAGGTAATTGGTGTGAAGCCAAAATGTTTGTAGAGGGGCTTGATAAGATGCTCCCAAGTTCAAGATTCACATTGCTAAATTGTGGTTAGGGATGAGTACTATAAAACGGGAATACTTTTATAAGGTATTTGAAATAGTAGAATTCTAAAAAGGAGTGGCTATATTAAGTGAAAGAAGCCAATTTAACAAGGCTATGTACAATATGATTCCAACTATATTCTGGAAAAGGCAAAACTATAGAGACAGTAAAAAGATTATTGATTGCCAGGGGTTGGGGCAGGGAAGAATGAACAATCAGAGCACAGGATTTTTAGGGCAGTGAAAATATTCTGTATGATACTGTAATGATGGATACACATCATTATAAATTTGTCCAAACCAATAGGATGTACAACAAGAGTGAGTTGTAATGTAAATTATGGACTCGGATGATTATGATATATTTATGTTGGTTCATCATTTGTAACAAATGCACCTGTGTGGTGGATGTTGATGATGGGGGAGGCTGTTACATATGTGGGGGGCAAGGGATATAAGAGAAATCTCTGTACCTCCCTCTTAATTTTGTTGTGAACTCAAAGCTGCTCTAAAAAAATAGTCTTAAATTAAAAAAGAATGGCCAGTGTGGGGAGATAGGCTGGAGGAGTTTAGTCTCTATATAGAAAATGTGACAATATCTTATGAAATTAAAACTCTATGTTTTCTTTTCCCCTGAAGTTCCCTTTCTAGGATTATCATGAAAATATATTTGCTTGTTCATTTTGTGTGCTAAGTCATGTATGCAACATGGTTATTCATTACATTATGTATAACAGCACAAAAGTAGAAACATTGGTGTCCAACTGCAGAAAACCAGTTAACTAGTCTTACAGTTAAAAACAGTATACCTGTAAAAAGTGAGGCAGCTTTGTATGTGCTGATTGAACACTCTTCCATGATATATTGAGCTAAAAACAAAACAAAAAGCAAGGTGAAGAGCAGTGTTCATAATATGCCATCATGATTGTTGCCAGACTGGGGCACATAGAAGAGAAGTTATGATTTACTTGTATAAGCATAGAATAGTGGGAAGAATACGAAGCTGGTAGTACGGTTGTACCTGGATAAGAACTCTGGGTAGCTGGGGGACAGGTAGGAGGGACATTTACTTTTCACAGTATACCCTCTTTATCTTTTCAGATGTGCCTTATATCCATAGGTTTTGTATTCAGAAAGTTTGAGTGGTCACAGATTATACCATTGGAGTTGAAAACTGTATGAAACATGGGTGTGTTTTTCTCCCACATTTGTGTCTGCCACCTGTTGCTCTGCTCAGTCCCTTTGACCTTAATGACTTGAGAAGCTGGCACTGACTCTAGGCTGATCCTCAAACAGTCTCCCACCCCCAAAGCATATTGACGTTTGTCCTCTGGATTTTTGTGACTGACGGTGTTTCTGTTTCCACCCCCAGCTTTGGCAGCATGTAAGCAACTTCTTGCCAAGAACCCAGGTCACTGCTGAGAAAAGGGGGCCTTAGGGAGAAGAATATCCAGAGGAAGCCAATGCCAGGAGCGTCTGGAATTACACTCACCACAGGCAGCATGAGACATTCTGTGCCAGCATCTATGTCCTGCTGGCAAAGACTGCAGCTGTCCAGGTAGGAGGGTCCTGGAAGCAGCGTGCACCAGGAGCCTCTGGAGGAAGAATGGGGCCAGATATGAACTCTATACAATGAACCCATTTTCAGCTTGCGAAGGAATTTTAAGTAAAACAGTTACTTAATTTCTACATATTCAAGTTCAGTAGCCTTCTGTGTGAAGTGCCAGCAGTCACCCCCCTCCACTGGAGTTATCAGGATATTTCTGGCACCACGTTGAACTCTTCTTGGTACTTCTGGCAATGACAGATCTTCAGGACAGATTTATCTGCTAAATGCACTTGGGCAGGAAAAAAAAGTAAAACTCTGGAAGCAGTATAAGGGCAGCAGAGCAGAGATCCCTCCCTTGCTGCTCACTGTCACAGAAAGTCAGCCTGGACTCGAATGCTCACCCTGAAGATTGATCCTGCCTCATTCACCTCCCGAGCCCGTCTGTTCCGGGAGATCTGGTGTTTTTGGGCTGCCTCCTGTGGCCCTTTTTACTTCATTCCCCTCCCATGCTCTCTATGATGTGAACTTTGGAATGGAGTTTGTTTTCCGTTGGGAACTGACTCTGTTTCCCTGGCTGGTGCTGTCTGAGAGGACCATCTGAAGGCTGTGCTTTGTTCTTGGGGAGGAGGGCATGGCCTTGCCTGGACCCTCCACCATGTTCCTGTTGCTGCCTTTTGATAGCCTGATTGTCAACCTTCTGGGCATCTCCCTGACTGTCCTCTTCACCCTCCTTCTTGTTTTCATCATAGTCCCCGCTATTTTTGGAGTCTCCTTTGGTATTCGAAAGCTCTACATGAAAACTTTGTTAAAAATTTTTGCGGTGAGTTGTGCTCTTTACAAATGGTTGCTTCACAGAGGAGGAAAAGAATTATTCTTCTCGGGTTGATTGTTATCCCTATTGGATCTGAGAAAGTTGGGAGAGTGGGAAGTAGCATTTTGAGTGAAAAGAATAACTAAATGTGTACTTGGGAAAGCCTTTAGCAGTCTTTCTTTCGAGGGAAGGTACTTGTATGTTCGATTCATCTCAGCAAAGGAACCTAACTAACTCTTCATGTTCCGTGTTTATTTCAAAGAGAATAGCTTAAAATTGAAGAAAAAAATTGCTGCCAGCTCCCACTTCCTATGTAACAGATGCTGAGAGACAAAGCTGCTGCTGAAATATTCCCTCGCTGATAAGTATGGGAGAGTATTTTCTCTCCTTCAAACTTTTATTTTAAATAGGTTCTTGCATTTCAGACCAAAATCATTAATGAAAAGGGGCATTTGATGAATTGCTTTATTTTCTTCAAGATAGAGAAGATGGATAATAAATTCCTTAACATATGTCAGAACCTAATTAATTATACTGCTGAACCAAACTGGTCATAATGTAAAAGAAGTGGGTGAGAAGTGTATTTCCTTGAAGCTGTTATGTGCCCCAAGACTTTTATTTTTGAAATGTATTTATTGATTTTTAGAGAGAGAGGAGCATCAATTTGTTGCTCCACTTATTTATGCATTCATTGGTGGATTCTTGTGTGTGTCCTGACAGGGGATTGAACGTGCAACCTTGGTGTATCGAGACAGCGGTCTGACCAACTGAGCTACCAAGGCAGAGCCCAAGATTTTTAATATCTATCCAAAGATTTGGTAATTTGTTAGCAACATCTGTTTTCACTCATTACCAAATCTTTATGTATTTTCCACAACTGAGATGTATATTTGAGAAATGCATTCATAATAGTAAAAACATGTTCGATTATTTGTTCATATAGTATCTAATAATGGCTTACAGAATAATTTCATTCATTTTTCTTTGCTGCCTTATAATTCTGCAGTGGACAGGGTACCTACATTTTATCAATATAGAAATAGAGACTCAGATGGTAAGCTCTATGAAATGTTATATTACAGTGGGAAATTTTTTTATGTATATCATTGAATATTGGGTGTTGTCTTGATATTTAATATTTCTATAAGAGTGATTTTTTTATATTTTTAAAAATTGAAGTGAAATGGACAAAATTAACCATTTTAAGGTGAACAATTTAGTGGCCTTTATTGTATTCACAGTGTTATAAAACCACCAACTCTACCTAGTTCCACAACATTTTTATCACTCCAAAGGAAACCTCATATTTGTTAAGCAGTTGCCCCTGTTTTTTCTTCTCCCAGCTCCTGGCAACCAGGAAGGAGCCTGTTCTGTCTCTAGACTTATCTGTTCTGGATATTTCATATAAATAGAATCATATAAAATCTACTCTTTTGTGCCTGGCGGGCTTCACTTATTTAGCATAAAGTTTTTGAGATTCATCCACATTGTAACATGTTTCAGTACTTTTTCTAAGGGCTGAATAATATTTTATTGTGTCTATCCCATAATTTGCTTATCTATTGGTAGACTGTTTCCACCTGGCTTTTGTCAATAGTGCTGCTATGTATACATGCACTTGTTTGAAACCTGTTTTCAGTAATATGATTTTTGAGCACGACTTATGGTCTCCTGGGTTAAGTTCCTTGCTACTCGGGAAGAGGTATGGAGACCAGCAGCATGAGTATCACCTAAGAGCTGGTTAGAAATGGATGGCTCACGCCCATTCCAGACCTACTGCAGTATATTTTGCATTTCAATGAGTGCAGGTACTTCATATGCACATTAAAGTTTGAGAAGTGGTAATCTACTCAGTCTTTGGACTAGTTACTAATGTATGGTGTTTATTTTAATAAGCCAGGAAATCTCATTTTCTTACATTTCAATCCAAGAAAATCTTCAGTAGAGCCCAGGGTTCATATGGACCATATAACTTAACTACCCATGCCATTTTGCCACTGTGGAAAAAACCACACATCAGTATAGAATCAGTAGAACAGCTCATAAACTTTTAGAAGACAACAGATGATTAGCTTTTATTCAAGTTTATAAGCCAGTGACTAATTCATAGCTCTATGGGAATCCTTATTTTTTAAAACATAGAAATAGTAATTATCAGCCTGTCTTCTGTAGTAGCTAAAATTTTTTAACTTGGCTTACTTGGGTGGGACAAAGGCCTAGAACCCATGTATATTCTCTGCTCCATTTTGACAATATTTCCCAAAATTAATACTTTAAAGGTCATAGCCAGGTGAATCGTTCTTATTGTGACTATATTTTTAAATATACATTCTTGTGACCTTTAGGGTAGATTATAATTAACAAAGGAAATTTCATTAAGTATATATTGTTGGGTTAATCCATAGGACAGGTAATTTTATACATCAGATACTCTGCTGACCACATCTTGAAAATCACTGGTTTGGGGCACCGTGATTTAGAAATGATAATGGAAATAATGTGTGTATGTATGTACCCATTTTTTTACCTCAAGATTTAGAATTCAAGAACTATATTTTCACCTCTTATTCCCAAGAGGTGGTATCAGGCATTCAACATGCCCTATGGCTCCTGTTGAGCATCATCGTTAATTAGTACTTGGTGACAAGCTAGAGTAAGGGGTAGGCTAGCAAGAACTGATATGTATCAGCAAGGGCATAGGGTGGCTCTCCCTTTAATAGAGGTTACTGCTCTGAGTTGATTTTAATGGACAGTAAGAACTTAATGCTATTTTTTAATTAGCAGTAGTATTAGATATAAGTTGGATTTGTCCAAACTTGTTTTAGATCATGGAAAGCATACATCTGTATATTCATGTATACATCTAAAATACACCTATACTGTGGGTGTTTTTTAATAGAGGAGAGATCTTTATTTAGCCTCTTCTGAGCTTTCTTCCATCTGCGAAGTTATATTTATCAACCCTCTTACATATAACTTGATATATATAACTTTGCAGCTGGAAGAAATCTCAAAGACCATCTTAATTCTGTGGGTTTCTCTCACCCACCGTACATCTGAATCACCTGAGAAAGCATTTTAAAAGTACTTATTTGGGAGCACTAGAATCTCCCCAGATATTCTGATTTAATTGGTCTGGGTGGGCATTTTTAAAAGCTCCCCAAGTGATTCTAGGATCTGCCATCAATAGATGGAGTCTGGTTGATTTCCTCTTGAATGGGACTCTGCCTGTGACTTGTTTCTCACACATAGAATGTGGTGTATGTGATGCTGTGTGACATGTGAGATTAGGTTAGAAAAGTCATTGTAACTGCTGTCTGGCTCCTGGGATGCTTGCCCCTGGAACCCAGATGCCATTATTGTGAGGAAGCGCAGGCCACACGAAGTTGTTCCAGCTCACAGCCCCAGTGGGGCTCTGACAACCAGCATCAATGCCACATGCAGAAGTGAGCAAGTCTTCAGAGGGGCCCAGCCCTCAGCCTTTGAGCCACCAGCGGATGCCAGACTCTGCAATTTGCAGATTCCTGAGCAAAATGCATAATGGTAGTGTTTTCAGCCACTGAGGTGTGGGCTGCTTTGTTATGTAGCAGTAGATAACCAGACAGATATAAAACTAAATACTTTTAAACATCCATTCATGTTCTCCAGCTTACAACACCTTAAAATTTTTTTGCATTACCTTTCAGTCTTTGGCAGTACACATTCATATTTTATGGTTGTGTTAATGGCATGTACATAAAATTTTGTATCTATGTTTTCTTTTTATCAGCTATTTTTGCACTGTAATAGATAATCTTCATAAAGATGATTAAAACTGGATATCTAATAGTCCATATTCCTGTGCATTTGGTGGACCTGAGTAAGCCCTGACTTAATAACTAGTTTACGATTAGTTCCTTTTTCTGTGTAAAAGAACCTTGTAATGATAACCTGCCAAGGAGGGAAGATAGAATATGGATCGGTCAGTGTCTTTTCTGTACCCTCTCCTGGAAGACTTAATTCAGTCCTATTAATGCTGAGTCATGGAAAATCTTCATGTGCAGAGGGCAGTATGTTAAATGTTTTAGTTTTCTTATAATGTTTGTGCTTCATATTTACCCTCAAGACAGTGCTGGTATTATTTGGGGTAGAATTTCTAGGAGTGGACTTTCAACTAAGTTGAGAATGATTTGGGCAGGAGGAGAGAAGAAAGCCTGGTTATAAAGGAGAAAGATGATGAAAACAAATGGCCTGAGTTTTCTTGCCTGACATGGAAAGGGTTGATCAGGTCAGGTTAGAGAAGATGGGAGAGTTTTAATCTGATCAACACTAAACTCCAAGGTGGAATTGATTGGTGGGGAGTCATAGGAACCATGAGGAAATGGAATAGACTGTACAGGTAGTGGGAATGGGGTGGGATGGGCAAGAGATTCTAAATCCAGGGTATTTCCCACCAGCTCCTAAATTTGGCCTAAGTCATCAGAGTTTCCAATTGGCTTCCTCATCTAGAGAATGGGAGTAGCAATACCCACTTCACATGATTTATAAGTGAAAGAGGTCATTTTAGTCAGAGAAATCCTCCCTGCCCCGGTGAGAAGAGTGATTTTAACATAACCTT
>NW_005871242.1:2285143-2317006 GCF_000147115.1 Myotis lucifugus | reverse complement strand
TAAGCTGCAGGGCTACTCTTATGAGATTCCTGCTAGTAGTTAGCATACTACCAGGGTAAGCTTGTGGCTCCTGCCCCCTCCGATGTATTTATAGTTAGACGACATATACATACGCACGCATTCCTGATTCATAATGTGATGCCAGCTAACATACACAGGCACGATGAATTCTGACTGCAGGAATTGGGTAGATAACATTTCACATAAGATGTTGGCATTTGAACTGGATCTTGAAAAGCCAAAATCATTCTAGATGTACAGATGAGAAAGTAGTCTTTTTTAGAGATAAGTACATAGTTCTGTAGAGCAAAAATGTTGAGTGCATGGAGGGAATGAGGTACACTATAAAGCCGAATATTTTTTTAGGCATTGAGAAGCTATTGAAGGGTTTTGTACTTTTTTTTTTTTTAAAGACTTTCTTACTGATTTTTACGGAGAGGAAGGGAGAGGGAGAGAAAGAAAAACATCAATGTGACAACGAAACATTGATTGGCTGTCTCCTGCAGACACCCTACTGGGGCTTAAGCCCGCATTCTGGGCATGTGCCCTGACCGGGAATTGAAGTGGCAACCTTTTGGTTCATGGGACAATGCCCAACCAACTGAGCCACACTGGCCAGGGCAATTAAAGGGTTTTGAGCAAGGAAGTGACACAGACTGGCAGCATATGTTTGGATAGATTGGAGGAAGGGAAGAGCAATTAAAGAGCTATTGTGCATTAGTATTGTAGGCAAGAGAAAGATTGGAGTGGCATGACACAAGAGGCAGCTGGGAAAGACTGCCTCGGGAGCATTGGTAGGAGTTGGTGACAGATGGGAGGGCGCACACCGGGGCTTAGAAGGAAGTGTGTTGCCTTTAATTCTCAACCTGGTTGGACTTGGTGCGGGAAGACCAGCGGGTGATTGGAATTGTGAGGTTGGCACTTTGGTGCAAAGTCAAGATTCGTAGATTTGACAATTTACTTAAAGATTATAGCTGAAGCAGGGAGAGAAAAGAGTTGTTAAAAGATGTAGCCTTTGCTTGGGACTTAGATAATGGAGGATGGGAGCTGGATTTTTAAGATCGGAGTCTTTGGGTTTATCTAGTTAGTTCATGGGAAAATGCAATGGAACTGACTGAAAAGGAGAGGAAGGTTTCCGCTGAGATTAGTGTGGCTAAGACTGTTAGACCTCACTCATGTGATTAGTTCCTAAATTAGTTCCCAATAGAATGAATGCCCAACAGAAGTGCACCATCGAACCGTCTGCACTTCTAAGGGCAGGGCCTGCATTTCACCTGCCAAGGTCTGCGTTGGGTTTAATGTCACCTAAGAGTGCAGCATTGTTAATGTCCTTAAATGGTTTCTTCTCTGTCTGCTAGAAGCTAAAAAGGGAATAATTTAGCAGTCTGATACTGACAGTGTAGTGAATGGCATCTCACAGAGGAGGAGAGGGCTTGATAGGGAAATTAACTGTGAACCTAGGGTTCTCAGTTTTATTCTGGGTATCAGAACACTGTACTTTTTAAAGTGACAGCGCAGAGACGCCAGTTGTGTAGTTATCAGACGTTGCTTCATTCAGTCCTCTGTGCCAGGGTGAAGTAGTCCAGCCATTCCTTCACAGGCTGTTCTGAGCTAATAACCTGGTCCCTCCAACCCTGCCCTCTTCCCCTACTCTGTGACTGGACAGATCTTTCCTAAACAGAAGCATTTTGTAATGTGCAAAGCAGGAGGGCAAGGGGATGTTTATGACCGAGCTTTGTCATAGAGCTAGGAGACACAGAATCGCATTTAAGGCAGTCCCTTTCCAGTGAACAAAAACCACAACCATCTTAAAGTTTGCAGAGTGAAGCAGTCCTCACAGACATAAATTCTAATGCTCAAGAGGCCTGATGTCATGTATTACCTGCCTATTGCATCCTGATCTGAGTATCAGAATTGTCACTACAGAACCAATTCTGATTGTGTACTTTTATTTGTGCTTGCAGTACAAATACAGAGTCTTGGCCAAAATGGAAAGCCCTTTAAACTCTGGTTGAGTGACCTCTCTGTATGGCCAGGCTTATAAACTTTTTGCTCCTTATTCACCTCTTCCCTAGATGGAATCCCCAGATGAAATTCACTTTCCTCCATTTTCAGAGTTATATTTACATTTTCTTCTAGAAAAGGTCGTCTATGCATAGAGCCAAAAGACATCAATGGCTAAATATCTGAAATACAGAAAATGGGTTAGGAGAGTTTTCTTGCCATAGACCTGTCTTTGCGTGGGTGACTCTGTAAGCCATCTGTTTTTTTAGACAGTGGAGTTTGAAGAAATTTCCAGATGAGGTCAGATCACTGATTAAACTTGTGTCCTGCTTTTGGCACTGCTAGACCATGCAGAGCAATCTTGCTAATACTTCAGGCTCTGCCAGAAAAATCCACACCAAATGCTTTGGGCCATGTGGATTTTGCTGTGTCATGGGATAAGAGTGTTCATTCCCACCTTGCGTAACTGGAAACAGAAGTTTGAAAGACACCTTTTAAGATATCTGTTCCATTTCTTTGATCACCATGGACATAACTTTCTATTCGATGACAATGTATTCCTGTAGGTAATAAGTGAGCTAATGTTTTCACCTCTCATTATTTGATAGTGGGAGAAACCCAGCCTCTGACTCTCTTTAGTTAAAAGGATTTTAATGAAGGCTGGCTGGTGTGGCTCAGTGGTTCAGTGTTGACCTATAAACCAGGAGGTCAGGGTTCAGTTCCCCGTCAGCCAAATGCCCAGGCTGTGGGCTCAATCCCCAAAAGGGGGCGTGCAGGAGGCAGCTGATCAGTGATTGTCTCTCATTGATGTTTCTATCTCTCCCTCTCCTTTCATCTCTGAAATCAATAAAAATATTTTTAAAAATATTTTAATGAAGGAAGAGAAGCTCCGGGAAGGACTCTCTTTTCTAGATCTCTTCCAGAGTTGATTATTATTTTAGTAATGAGGACAATTAGGGTATTATGCAGTTGCCCAAGTTCTGTTATGTACATAATTCCATTTGTCTAAGTCAGGGGTGGGGGACATCTGGCCCCCGGGCCATATAAGGCCTGATAAATCATTTGGTCTGGCACTGCCAAGGCATTAGGGGTAGCTAATTAAATGTTTGACCAAATAGAGCAGGCTAATTTTTAAGTTGATAATTTTGTATGGCCTGCGAATGATATTACAAATACCCAAATGGCCCTTGGCAGAAAAAAGGTTCCCCATCCCTGGTCTAAGTGCTCTTGAGATGTAGGATGTTGACATGCTATCATTCTCTTCTGTAGATAGAAAAGACCAACTTTCAGAGTGTTGGCATGAGTGATGTAAGGGACATATGTGTCAAATTTTTTAAGTTTCAAAATAGTGGTCTTTTTTCTTAATACTTTGTTTTTTAACAATGACCCACTCTTAGGTCTTTCTATATTAAGCGGGTTCTCCTGTTAAAAGTTTACTCAGAGGGTGAATGGACAGTCCAGACATATATATTACTTAAATCCATTTTTCTACTTGAAAACTAAAATTGTCGCTTTCTTGGAATAATTTGGGAGGTAGGCAGCATCGGGTGGCAGGCAATAACTTTAAAAATGCTTGATTTTAACAGACTGTCCAACCTCAGAGGGGGGCGGGTGGTTAGAGATCAACCAAAGGACTTGTATGCATGCATATTAGCATAACCAATGGACACAGACACTGGGGCGGTGGGGGCTGTCCTGGGGGCTGGGAGTGGCGGGGGGGGGGTCATTTGGGGAAAAAGGAGACATATGTAATACTTTAAACAATGAAAAAAAAATAGATGCTTTTACCAAAAAAAAAGTTAAAAAGTAAAAAAAAAAAAGCTTGATTTTGCTGTTTGTGAATAGCTGCTATTTGGCAGTAAAGAGGAATGTGTGAGGTCCGCGTAGTCAGCTAGGGAGTTCCTTAAGGAACCTGAGACAGAGATTTAGGCAGCGAGAAGCTGGAAACTTACCCATGCCTCTTAGTCTACAGCTCTTTCCTGGAGGCGGCTTAACTCTTGGTCTTAGTGATCAAGCAGGAGGCCTGCTCTAGCAGGAGAGCTTTGAGCTTACTTTTACAATGGGTGCTTTCTTGGCTACAATCTGATCTCAGGTGACAGGGCTTGAAGCTTTCACAGAATGGAATTGGAGTTGTTCCCTGAAAGAAAGGATTTTATTCTTGATTGTTACCGTTTTCCCTCTGTAGTGGGCGACCTTGAGAATGGAGAGAGGAGCCAAAGAGAGGAACCACCAACTCTACAAGCCCTACACCAATGGTAAGACTGGGTCTTGGTCCTTATCCTAAAAGCTCCCTTTGAAGTATGTTCCTGGGTGCTTGACTCCCACACAGACTCTTCACTCTGTCAAAGGTGGGCTGTGTACTCTGAGCATCTTTCACACGCTTTCTCCCAGCACGCTGCTTGACGGGGTGTTCTCTTTTGCAGGAATTATTGCAAAAGATCCCACTTCCCTAGAAGAAGAGATCAAAGAAATTCGTCGAAGTGGTAGCAGTAAGGCTCTGGATAATACTCCAGAGTTTGAGCTCTCTGACATTTTCTACTTTTGCCGGAAAGGGATGGAGACCATTATGGATGATGAGGTGACAAAGAGATTCTCAGCGGAGGAGTTGGAGTCCTGGAACCTGCTGAGCAGAACCAATTACAACTTCCAGTACATCAGCCTCCGGCTCACTATCCTATGGGGCTTAGGAGTGCTGATTCGGTATTGCTTCCTCCTGCCTCTGAGGTGAGGGCAGGGCCCGAGGGGGCGCCAAAGGACCTGAGTTGCTGCTGCCTAAGCCCCATGCATGATCTGCTTACCTTTGTCCCTGCTTTGTTTTCCCATTTTAGAAAGGATAGCAGGATTCTTTCATTGGCCAGTCCCTCTGACCATTGGAAGGGTACTGATGATCATCCTTTTAAGACCCTGATTTTCTGCATATCAGACAGAAATAGGTTTCTAAAGACCAATTGAGTGTCTAGATCAGTGGTTCTCAACCTTCTGGCCCTTTAAATACAGTTCCTCATGTTGTGACCCAGCCATAAAATTATTTTCGTTGCTACTTCATAACTATAATGTTGCTACTGTTATGAATCGTAATGTAAATACCTGATATGTAGGATGGTCTTAGGCAGCCCCTTCGAAAGGGTTGTTCGACCGCCAAAGGGGTTGCGACCCACAGGTTGAGAACCGCTGGTCTAGATGGACGAAACACAGGGAAGGGAACATGATGTGCTCTCTGGCCATTCCTCCCTGGGCAGGCTGATTCTTTCCTCTAGTACAGAGGCAATATTGATCTCAGTCTTTCTGTACCGTGTGCTTTGCCAGATGCTGGTACCTTCAGGCTCTACTTCCTGTTGCTTCACAGAGAAGCTGTGCTTCTGCCACCTTAAAGCCAAAGGGAAGGGTAAGACAGCAGGACAGCAGATGCCTGCAGGCAGAACAGCCAACCGACGTTAGGATTTGCCATCATTCTGGCTGCCTGATGCCTGAGGAAATAGTGTCAGTTCAGAGCCAAATCCATAGTTGCTATCAGTTTTGAATCAAAATGATCTCTGGTTCTGATAGGCCTGCTCAAGTTTCCAGATAGAACTCGAGTCTAGGTCAGGGGTGGGGAACCCTTTATCTGCCAAGGGCCATTTGGATATTTAGGACATCATTTGTGGGCCATACAAAATTAACAACTTAAAAATTAGCGTGCTATATTTGGTCAAACATTTAATTAACTCACCCCTAATGCCTGGACAGGGCCAGACCAAATGATATATCAGGTCTTCTACGGCCTGCGGGCCGGATGTTCCCCACCTCTGTCCTAGGTGATCGGGTCCCGGGGGTGGTTCCATGATGCCGCTTTCATTTCCCACATTCAGTTCTATACATGGTGCGAGGACTTGTTTGCTGTGTTTTAATTTGCCTTCTCATTACAGGATCGCTCTCGCTTTCACAGGGATTAGCCTGCTGGTGGTGGGCACAACTGTGGTGGGATACTTGCCAAATGGGAGGTGAGTAGAATGAGAGTGTCCATGGCCGAGGGGTGGTTAGTTCTGGAACGTGGCTGCAGGAATGAAGGCCAGGCTACTTCTCTGGGTGCAGCCAAACCACAGAATCTTAGGTGGATGAAATAACCCAACGATAACAATGGCATCAGCACTGTAGTCTTTTATTACCAGTCTTGCCCTCTAACCCTCACAGTCTTCCCATTTAAAGACAAAGGAAAGAAACCATAAACTGTAGAGTCCAGTTTTAGCAAGTTTTACAGCTAATCTTTACCTTTAAGCATTCTACTGTGTTAGTAAATTGGTAAAAGGATAAGAAATGTATATAGGGCTTCTTTGTTCTTTGAAGGAAAAGTTTGCTTTTTCTGGGAAATTCTGGAGCAAATAAGCCTCTCCTCTGCCCAGGCTGGGTAGGAGGTTGGACTCTGGCCTTTCTTTGCCTCAAGGGAAGGAAAGGAATCTAGTAGACTCACCTGTGCAGGAAATTCTAGGGCTATGAATTCTAAACCCTTTACTTAGGTGAATTTAACAATTCTCATCATGCTTTGTTTCCTAATATATGGGCACGAAGATGCTAATAAATTACAGGGTTTTACCATATACACTAATACTTACAAAATACTTTGCAGTCATAAAGGACTGTAGGCTGTGATAGTTAAATTGTTGGAGTCAGTAACTACCTGTCTTCTGACATAAAAGAAAAACAAAAATCTTTGTCCTCTTGTTGCAGGTTTAAGGAGTTCCTGAGTAAACACGTTCACTTAATGTGTTACCGGATCTGCGTGCGAGCCCTGACAGCCATCATCACCTACCACGACAGGTGAGTGGTACATACAGAGGGAAAATGGCGCTGGCAAAACAACCCAACTACAACCAGCCAACCGGGGCTCTTCTGAGCTTTCAGTTAGAGTTAGTGAAGCTGAGGTGAGGGATGAGTTCCAAATGAATTGTTTCACGTGAATTTGTATTGCTTTGCATACATTCTAAACAGGAAAAACAGGCCTAGAAACGGTGGCATCTGTGTGGCCAATCATACCTCTCCTATCGACGTCATCATTTTAGCCAGTGATGGCTATTATGCCATGGTAAGACTTCTTTCTTTTGCTTTCTTGGGGCAGGCTTCTTACTTTAGAGACTGGTCAGGTCTGGGAGGCTTCTGGGCCCCTCACTAAGCTCGTTCTTAAGAGTATGAGCAGGTAAACATGTTTATGTACGGGCTCCGGTCTAGATTTTTGCCTTTGTTGCTTCTGAGAACTCCTTGGGACTTTGATAGCAGATATTCTGAGCAGAGTGACTGAAAATGTGGCTGGAGATTAGGCATGGAAGGGGGGAGACAGGGAGGGAGGATTTGAACGTACTGGGCTCCAGGGCATTGGAGAATCTGCCCAGGGGGCACTTACACAGGTGTCATTCAGCTTCATTATTTCACTTTGGGATTTTCAACTGTGTTTTGAATTATGCATCTCTGGTATCACTGATTAAAAAGAGAAATGTAAGATTCAGGAGGCTAATAGTGGTTTCTCAATAGTAAGAAACCTGTGGTTATCAATAAAATGTTAGAGTGTGAGAGGTTGGTGTGATTATCTTGTGGGATCTGGGGCTTTCTCCACAGAGTGGGGGGTTTGTGTGAAGATGGCTTCACTACCAGTTATTTCTTTGTCTGAGATTAGGTGGGTCAAGTGCACGGGGGACTCATGGGTGTGATTCAGAGAGCCATGGTGAAGGCCTGCCCTCACGTCTGGTTTGAGCGGTCTGAGGTGAAAGATCGCCACCTGGTGGCTAAAAGGTAAATCAACAAAATGCTATCATCTGTATGACCAGTTACAGAGGAAGTATGCATTTTAGAGGTAGTTATCCCTCCACAGTAGAATTGTGGTGTCTTCTAGACTGAGCCTATACTGCTTTCATAATAAAAATGTTTTTTTCTAAAACATGAAATATAAAAATGTATACAAACCCTAATATTATTTACCGTTAGTAATGTGTCTAAACCTTTCTAATTTCTTGCACCCCTTGTAACAAACAACATATGCTATTTGAAATATGGAAAGGAATTATTATTACAAATAAAAACAAACTTAGAGCAATGCAACAAAGTGCTGCCCTGTTTCAAGCTTGAAAAAAGGATTAATCTGGTGCAAGTAATGGCAGGAGCTTTGCAGTAAATTGAGAGGAATCCAGACCCAACTGAGACCACTTTTTATAGGGACACATGAACCTGCCACTAAAGTCCCTTTGCTGCCTCTCTCAGGGACAGGGTGTAAAGCCCGGTGGATGTAGGCCCAGCTTCCAAGGCTGGTAGAAGTTCTATAGCAGGCACTTTTTAGGGGTGCTCTTTGCAAGGCCCCATAGCAGGTGTGTCCTGCAGACAGTCCCAAGTCTGTGCAATGTCCTCTGTATACAAACTTTAATACTTAATGGAATAATTGTATGAATTAAATAGTAGTCATCTCATTTTCCCTGTCCTTAGGAGTTTTATCTTTGTGAGATTTAGATTTGGGGTTTATAAAATATAGAGTCATCATGTTTGTTCACTTGTTTTTATGCAGCATCTAGTATCACATCTATGTAGGTTATGCATAAATGCATTCTGGTGATAATGGACTAAGGCTGTCTGACCCTCTGTTTATTTTTCTCTTCTAAAGACTGACTGAGCACGTGCAGGATAAAAGCAAGCTTCCTATCCTCATCTTCCCAGAGGGTAAGAAGCCGTTGATCACCACCGAGGCTGCTGTGTGTGTGTGTGGGGGGGGGGGGGGCGGGGGGTGCAGGATGGGGACGCTGGAGTTGCCTCAGCACCAAGTTCCTCAGCCTTTGTTGGGGTTATCTGTTTTCATGAATAATGTTAGGTCCTTTTAGATTGGTTGTGGGGCTAAAAACGCAGAATCCCTTCTGTAGTATTGTCTTCAGCTTCCTGTAGAGTTCTTACTGAGACCTGCCAAGTCTGCAGGCGTCTTTGGCCTTTTATCCAGGCTGGTGTGTGCTCATCAAGGACTGGTCCTGCCGTAAGAGAATAGGAAGCGAATGAGTATGTTGCTCATCTCTCTTAAGTGTTCATTCATAAGCTGAGGAGAGGACAGATTTATCCTGTTTGAAGAGTCATTAGAACTGTTAGAAAAAGCATTTTATTCTCTTGCATTTTAGGAACCTGCATCAATAATACATCCGTGATGATGTTCAAAAAGGGAAGTTTTGAAATTGGAGCCACGGTTTACCCTGTTGCTATCAAGGTACAAGACCTCTGAGGGTGCGTGTGGTCATTGTGGCTGCTGCCAGGAACAGGATGCAGCCGGAGAAGGTGGAGGAAGGCGCTGGTGGCACCATCAGGGGTTGATCTTCTCCGGCAGAGCAGCCTGGGCTGGGCCGTGTGGGTCGAGTGCTTGGGAGCATTTGGCCTTGTTCACAACCTGTTAGAAGGGACTGGGAGTCCTGGAATGTGGAGCAGCCAGATTCCAGCTCACGCCTCCCGCCCCCACCAATTCAAGTGGGGAACACTTTATAAGCTTTGTGTTTCCCCCCTTTATTACCTGTCTTCATAAACCTAGCTGGGATGGAAGGTGTTCCACCTGAAGAGGTGGCTTACTGCAGGGAGTGGGGGTGCTGCCCAGTAGATCTGTGTGCTTGGTGGAGAGGCAAAGGTGCAAGGGTGCAGGACGGCTCATCTGTGTACCAAGGACAGTTTATAAGGTGAAGTGGATCTTAAGGGCCTGTCTAGTCTATCCCCCCACCTTTTAGGAACTGGTACCTCTAATTGTTCAAACTCATCCAGAGAGATGGGACTCATTTTCCCTTTTTCTCCTTCCCTCACCTCCCCCTTCACTTCTTTTGATTTTATAAATACACAGTATTATTTCTAAAAGTTTGCTGTTACATTATTCTGAACAACATAGGCTGTTGTTAACATGTTTAAAGTATTTAGGTTGAAATCAGGGTAAAATAGTGAGGAAATTTGAGCTGTGAGGAAATTAGAATTTAGTCTCCATACTTTTGCAAGGGTCTGCCTATTGTCTGCAGAGCATTCTGTGAAAATACTGTTTCTTATCTCCATCTTGCCAGTACAGCTGGTGCAGTGGGGGAAGAGGTGCTCCTCTTGCAAATACTTACAGGTGGGTGAAGCACCAGGGCAGGGATGGCCGATGAAGAGTGGCTGCAGGGCAGCGGATCCAGGGGTCAGGGCTGCTCGATAGGTTTTAGGGGGATGCAGTGTCTGCTATGGGTGCAGGAGTGGAGAGTGGTGTTAGCTCTGCTTGCAGCCACCCTGCATTTTAGTGTGCTGAGAACGTGCTTCCCCGTACGTGTTTACTAAAAACAAACCACTGGACAGAAGCCTTCTCTGCTCACTGGACAACATGGGTCCTTGGATCTCGGCTGCATTAGCTCACGCGGAGGGACTATGAAAATGCAGGTGCCGGGCTTGTGCTTCTGACTCTTCCTGGGCATTGCTGATGCTGCCGGTCAGGAGCCACACGGGGCACCCTGCTCTGGAGCGGTGGTTTTAACCAGATTTGGAACCTAGACCCTTGGGGCAGTTCTGACTCCTCTCTAAAAGAAAAGGCATGTAAATTTTACATAACATTTCATTCCAGTCACAAATTAAAGTCCCCAGAAGATGAAGCGCTCTGCTCCACAGATACTTTTCTAGTTTTGTGCAGTTTGCAGCAACCAAACTTGGATAACCTTAGCAATTTCAAGACTCTTACTACACTTCCACCAAAATTGTTCTCACCAAAATTGTCATTATCTGATTTTGAGCAGTTCATTGCTGTTTTGAGCTTTTTGCCTTGTTTTTCTCTCTATAGGGTCTGCCCAGCATGGATTAGAGACTCAGCCCTAAGCAAAGGACTCACACACACTGACACATACCACATTTTTAAATCTATGCAGTATAGTTAGTGCTTTACAAAACAGGACAACACTCTTTAAATCACAGACATGTTTACAACTCATTCTTCTCCCTGGTTTCCTTTTGGTATTATAATGTGAAGTCATTAAGCCTTCGGTAGTTATATCTAAATTTCTTATTTTCTGTAATTAAATCTAAATGTCTTCATTTCAGTACTCAGGTTCTCAACTGGGCATAATTATTCAATTTCTATTCTGCGAATCATAAAACTTAGGCTTGAAAGGCCTGAAAGATCATCTAGGTCAGACCGAGCCTGTGCCCTGAGTGCAGGGTCCCCAGCACAGCCTCCTGCCTGTGTTCCTTCTGAGCTCTTCCCCGCAGGGGCGTTGTCCACACGGCTGGCAGCTTGGTTGTGTGGCATCAGCTTGAGATCCCAACTCCTCTTAGTTTTCCACTCTCTGGTCCTAGGTCTTTGCTTTATAATCACACTAAGCCAGTCTCGCGTCTTGTCTGTGATAGACTTTCAAACATTTGATGCCAGTCCCATGCCGCTTTGTTCAGGCATTCTCCTCAGGCTCAGTTCCTTTTGTTGCTTCTGTAACTTGCTCCAGGACCCCTCCCACCAGGCCTACCGGCCACTTACATTCGTCTTCTGTTTGGTGAGAGTGAGGGTCACAGCATTGGCTACATTTCCCACAAAATCCTGTTGAATCATAGCCTTTGCCTCCGTTAGAGTCGTTGGCAAATGAAAGTATCTTACAAGCCTGCGTCCTGGTGGGAAGTGCAGCATCTCTGGGGCGGAGACCTGTACTGTCGCTGTGCGTCCGCTTACTCGGGAGCACTGATGGTCAATCAGAGCAGAGCCTCCTGCTTAAACAGATAACTAGCTTTGCTAGAGCGTAATTACAGAAGCAATTCTAGTTGTTTTCTCTTGGGTCAAAGGCACTAGAAATGGTATTTAAAACTTGGTAGCAAACGCTGTAGACGAGGACACTTGTCTGAGGAAAGCTGCTAGGGGTGTCCTCCCCGGGAATCTACAGCAGTATTTTGGGTCAGTCAGGGAGGTTAATGTTTCTAGAGGTCAGAATTGCCAGGAGTAGCATTACTTCAGAGGTGTTTGTGGAGGGGCTAGAATCAGCTTTCTAATACCGACACTGCCCCAAGGATGCATTCATCGTCAGAACTGCTGTCCACTGTTTTTCAGTATGACCCTCAGTTCGGTGATGCCTTCTGGAACAGCAGCAAGTATGGGATGGTGACGTACCTGCTGAGAATGATGACCAGCTGGGCCATCGTCTGCAGCGTTTGGTACCTGCCTCCCATGACCAGAGAGGTAGGTACCCCCGCTGCAGAGGTCTTCGCTTAGCTCTGTGTGAGCCTGGGCTCAGTGGTCGCGTTCACTTTCTTACAGGCAGATGAAGATGCCGTCCAGTTTGCAAATAGGGTGAAATCCGCCATTGCCAGGCAGGGAGGACTCGTGGACCTGCTGTGGTGAGTCTCTGTGATTTTATCAGCTGGGTCCGAGAGAATGTCAGTTTCTGAAGGAAATGCTAAGTTGTTGACCTCATTTACGAAGACCCCTCCCCTCTCTGGTGTGGAGAATGAAGCTCACCAGCCCTGGGGCATGAGCAGTTTGCCTGCTCTCTCCTCTGTTACCCTGCTCTCGGGGGACATGGAGCCCGGAATGCTTGGACTAAAGCAGTGAGTTGTAGCTCTGGGGTTGGAATCCATCTACCAGGGCACCAAGCAGTCTTGTCCCTTCAGGTGGGGGAGCCCTGATGCTGATCTGGAAACCTCATAGGAGTCCTAGGCTCTGATCTCATATATGTGGCAAAATTGGATCATCCTTAGAAAGGCACAAGTTTCCATTTTTGCATTTAGTGTGTTACCTACTAGGGCAGGAATTGGCAAACTTTTCCTGTAGCGTCAGTAAATATGTTAGCCTTTGTGGACCATGCGAACCATTAAGCTGCAGCTGCTTAATTCCGTCATTGTGGCAGGAAAACCACCAGAGTCGACACATAAACAAATGAGCGTGTGTGTTCCAGTAAAACGTCATTTATAAGAACAGGTGTCAGGCTGTGTTTGGCCTGTGACCATAGTTTGCAGACCCTTATACTGGACTATGAGGTAGTTACACTCCAATAACAGGAGAGTGACGGGTGAGTGCTGGCTCAGGGAAACCATTCTGGCATCTTAGGATCCCCAAGGTTAAGTGCAGGGCTCTGGAGGGCATTTTTGGAGTGGACATTGTGGAAAAAGTGTGGAAATTCACATTTGTGGGTGCTCCGTGCGATCTTACTTCATCCTCAGAGGGGCTCCGTGAAGTATGGAAATTGTTGCTCCTATTTTTCAGATGACAGACTGAAACTCAGAGAGATTAAGTAACCAATGTTCAAAGTCACAAACACTGGGGCCAGATTTTGAACTCAGGTCTGACAGGCTTGTAGAGCCAGAATGTTCATGCACTGCTCACGGTCCCTCTCAAGGCTGGGGGAAGACAGGGTGGCTGCCTTTGAAAGGACGCCTTTGCTGTGGATGTGAGAGGGTGGAGTGATGTCAGGTCTTGGGGTAAGGTCTGTCCAGTGATGGGGCTTCGTCAGAGACTTCCACCACTACCGCTCCCTAACTCAAGAAAAGGGCAGGTGGGGACTGAACGGGCATGGATTCTCTTAGTCATCGAAGATGTGATAATTCTAGGGTGTAGAGGAAGAGTTGAGGTGACGTGGGGTGGGAGTGGGACTTTAGAAGCAAATCCAAGTGGAGTGCATTATTTGGGGATATGAGGAAGTGCTGGGATTCCCCGTGGTACTGGCCTGAGCACAGAAGGAAGAACACAGTATTTCCCCTGTGCTCATTGCTTGCATGAACTTGGAGAATCCTTGGATCTGAACTTTACAGATTTTATTTCACATCCATTTTACCAATTTGTTGTAAGTCTCAGTGTTTCTAAAGCTTGGTTCACTTTCCATAATGCCAGAATACCTCCTTTGTCTTTTTTAAGATGAGGATGAATGTTGGAGTAGAAAGAACTTAAAACTCCTTGGTAGGTTTAAGCAATGACAGTACCTTGAACATGAGTGGTGAATTCTGGCCCCGAGCAGGAGTGAGTTTTGAGGTAGAAAGGCTGGATTCCACAGTCCAGGGCCGGTTTCTGAGGTCACCCTGATGAGAGGCCGTGGGGGACCTTTGTTTCTGCAGGGGTGTCTTGGTTCTGGGCAGCAGGGGGCAGTGGCTGTGGTGCAGGGTGGGCAGGAAGGTTCGTCCTTACATGCAGCCTTCCTCTCCCCAGGGATGGTGGTCTGAAGAGGGAGAAGGTGAAGGATGCTTTCAAAGAGGAGCAGCAGAAGCTGTACAGCAAGATGATCGTTGGGAACCACGAGGACAGGAGCCGGTCTTGAGCCCACACCTCGCGCTGGCCGGAGCCGCCGTGCCCGAATCCTGGCACTCCTGATGGGAGCCAGCTGGAGTCTTTGCCGCCGCCCCCACTGCTGCATTCCTTCCAGACTCAGGTCTTTGGGCTGCTCTGGATCCTGGCGCCAGCTTCTTCAGAGCCGCAGGGCCTAGGCTTGCCCTCTGAAGCGAGTGCTACTGGGTGTTGCCGCCCAGGACGAGAGGCCTTCTTGTTTCTTTTACACTAAGTCCGTTGGAGGAATGAATGCCATTAAAGTCAGCCCTCCACCTGTGCACACGCGGGGCTGAGTGATGGGGAAGATTCGGCCACATTCCCGTGCTGGGCCAGTAGGACACCCACATGCCAGGGACGTGGCTGGGGGAAGGGCCACCCACTCGTGAGGAGAGGCACTGCAAGGCAGTGTGGCCAGCCAGCCCCAACATCGCCCCAGCCTTGGGGCTTTGCAGACTGGATAAAAGAAAACTGTTGTCTGCAGGGCTTTCAGCAAAATGAAGTTTTAAATTCTCATGCAATCACCAAAGGGCATGGGAAGAGGCAAGATGGACCAGTGACTAGTGTGTGGTGGGAACCGAGAGTCATTTCCCGTTAAACTCCAGTGCTCCCCAAACTCCCATGTGACTTGCTCTTTGTTAACACGTGCCTCAGCTTTCCCATCTGTAACCTGGATCGGGAGGGGGGGGTGGTGATACCTACCTCACAGGGTTGTTGTGGGATTGAAGTGCTACTGTGCGTGAAGGATAATGGAGCTCAGTGTTACAAGTCCAGGACCCTGAGATGTGGCAGGACAAGGGCAGAGCTTGGCGCTGCTGCCCAGGCTTCGGAGTTGTTTTGTGAGTAAATAAAATTGTCTTTGACGGTGAATGAACAGAGGGGATTTTCCCTTCACTCTTTCTCCCCTAGATGTAACCCTAAGCAACACGTTTCTTAACAAAGTTACAGAACCCAGAAGCCAGGGCTGGCAGGTGTAAGCTTGACTTCTGGTCTGAGGACTAGCATTGTTCCACAGCTTCTGCTGTTGCTCTTTGAAAGCGTATCAGATGTTTGTTCGCACTTCTCTCTGGTTAACTTAGAATTCCCAGCAGGGATGGCGATGTGGAGTTCTGCACAGATGGTGCCCTGGGACTAGAGGTGTGTGATGTGGGCACGCTGTGTCGAGGTGGGCGAGAGAGTGCAGGATGGCAGGGGCATTCTGTAAGGACAGTGGAAAGCCATGAGGAAATACAGGGCCAGGCAGGAGCGGAGGCCTGGGAGAGTCCGTGAGGGGCAGGACTGGCTGTGGTGTGTGTGCACCACACAGCCAGAGGGAAGCAGCAGGCTTCATGGCCCCCTGCGCCCACCTGTAGTCACTGAAGGCAGATCCAGAGCCAAGCCACCCTCAGCTTCCGGGTCAAGGGTCTACCAGTTTCCAATCCCTCAGAAGAGAGCTGCCTCACCTCTGCCATTTATCCTCTCCCCCACTTCCCTTCACTCCGCGTGACCACACCTCTCGGGATTTTGCACCAGCCGTGGTAAGTGTCACCTCCAAGTCCACCTCCAAGTCCACCTCCGGCCTGCGATTTGGGGACGTGGGAATGAAGCCCCGCCCCTGAGGCTCCCGAATCGATAGCACTTTGCCTGCCTCACCTGAGTGTAACTCGCCCTAACCACTGCCTAACCTCTTTGCCCCATTTCCTCTTACCTGCTACCCAGTGAAACATTTTACTCTCGAATAAAAACACTATTATGACTGCACGAACCGCCTTATGAACTGCTTTACAAAGTATTCAGGAGGAAACAGCGATATCAGCCTTTATAAGAGGTGATATTTACAGTGTTTTCAAGCTGCTGGAATCATCTTTAAAAATGGATCTTGAAGACCAAGGTCCCTCTTTACACTCCCTTTAAAAAAAAGGCCTGCTTGGGGGGAAAAAAAAAAGCCTGCTGATTAATACATTTATGATTTTCATAGGTATTTAATATTTTATCTTTATTTTTCTCACGTTATTTTCAACAAAACTGATGACAAAGGATTGCAGGAACCTGGTTTAGAATCACTACTATGTAAAGAAATAACTTGTGGAGACTAAGCAATGATTACGTCCCTCTTTTACTAAGTGGGGAGAAGAGAGATGAATTACGCTGTACCCCCCACAACAAATCTCTAACATGTTAATTTAGCACTGGTTACACGTCAGACTGCCCGTCATTCTAGGGGCGACCCTGCAGGCCCAAGGCCTCCGTAAGTCAAAATACTTGGGTTGGGATGACGGAGTTGGTCTTGTGGGGTAAGACTTCATGGCACTCAGGGATAATAACCGAGAAGCATATAAAATACAAAGTACGCTCCCCCTTGTGACCCCAGCAGCAGAGACGGTGCTCTTAGAACAGAACCAAGTGTGGCATTCATGAGTCGTGAGCACCAGCAGCTTCCAGTCCCACTTCGAAGCCCGTGACATCTTGGCTGCTTGGGCTAGATGACCTCCAAAGCCCTTTCCACCTCTGCAGTTTCTGTAACTTTTAAACCATAGTTCAAACTTTGACTTTAAGTTCTACAGTCACCTGAGTTCAGAACTAAGAGAAGTCATTTTAAAACCATTTGCTTCTTGCAAAACAATGGGGCTAGTGAAACTCCACCAGAGGGTGTCCACGCGCGAAGGAGAGTCCCTGGCCGTGTTGGTGACTGTGGGCCCAGGTGGGTTTGATGGCAGATCTTGGACTTTTTTCACTCAAATAGATTTTTTTTTACCCCAGCCAGTTAGAGAAGGAACTTTCTAAAGAGGGTAGTAAAATTCCCCTGCGAGAGGAAGCTCACTAGAAAGCTGTGGGCCAGGCCAGAGCTCAGCCGGGCTAAGGTTGATGGCGCAGTTTGAGATGACATCCTCGTTATGTCCCTCTTTTACTAAGGAGAGGAGATATGAATTATTTCCTACAGTAGAACCAACTTTGGAACTTGATTCTTGACTGTGTCAGACCCATTCCCTGTTGCTGCTCTTCAGAGGTGATAAAAGGTTTGGGGTGGGGTGGTGGGGGTGCCGCACAGAGCCCTGAGTGCCCAGCCCAGCCCAGCCCAGTGCCGAGGCTCGGGCACGTCCTGTCTCTGCCCGCCACAGCAGCACCTACCAATGGTGGGACTGTACATTCAGCCATTGAGGTTTTGGAATTGGCCAAAACCTCATTGGTCAGGAATAGTGTTTCCCACGGTCCCTGATGCATGAGAGTCCCTGAGTCATAGGCCCCATCCGCCTGCTGTGCGTCCAGGGTGGCCAGCCTCGGTTTCTCTGGCCGCACTCGCCTGTGTGGCCTGGGACACCGGCTGGAAGGGCAGCTGCATGCACACTGGCTCTTGGACACGTTAAGAGACGACCATCCCGCCATCCATCTTCCACCGCACCAACACTCCCGCTCCCCCCAGTCAATATGTCTCTCTCCGATGGGAAAGTTAATAAATTTTGCTCTAGATTAAAAGTATTGATCATTTCATTTGTAAACGATAAATAAAAAGGGGGAACTTTTCATTGCGCCAGGGGTAGCGTCTGGTGTATTTGGCTGGTGGAATTGCGCGAGCTGTCGGGGGGTGGGCTGCTCATATGCATTCTGGCTGGCCAGCTGCATTGATTTCCTATTAGTCTCCCAGCACCACCCAGTAACACATCATTTCAGTACCGGCTATTAATGGTCTTTTGATAAATAATCACTTGTAAGTCAATAAATTTTTATTAAACAGTGTGGCTCTTTGATTTATTAAAATCCGACCGTGTTTGTCTGGGAGAAAAGGGATGCTGAATTGAAGTGGAGGTTTTCATACATCTTCCTGACGCCGAGCAGTCACCGCACACTCCAGAGAAAAACAATTGCATTTTAACAGAAACAAAACAGCCGAGTTTGGAACTTGGACCCAGGGAAACTTTATCTCCGTCAGTCCCAGTCCGAGGCTACTCTATGGGGAGCAGCAGGCCCGAGGGCGCCGTGTCAAGAACTTTGTGTTTGCTTCTGAGAGTGGTGAGGTCCCCGGGCTGGGCCCCGCCCCTCAGTTGCCTTCTGGGTAGCACAGACCCTGCCTGTCCACCGGCCAGCCCTCCCCTGGCTGAGCGGCGCACCTTGGTGATGGCGCCTTTGGCAAACAGACATTTGAGATTCATGAGACAAGTGAGACTGCAGGTCCTGTTAGCATCCTGATCAAATCAAAGACACCTTGTGGCAGGAAATGCCCAGAGACCGACTGTGTTTTGGTGTGTGGACATTTGGCTGTATGGATTATTGTAAGAAGTGAGCCGATAGCTGAAGACTGGAAATCTTTTTTGTGAGGTTGTCATTGGCCTAAGTTGGCTGTAAAGGTTTTAACGTCTTTTCATTGCGACGAATATGGCCCCAGACATGAATATAGAGTGGCCCAACCCATGAATACCGAAGCAGAACTCCCAGAGGGACGTCTGAGAAAGGGAAAAAACCTGGCTAAGAAAAGGGTTTTGATTAAAACAAACACTAGTTGGAACGCCTGGCCTCGTCCTTGGCCCTGCCCTGATTCCAGCTACTGCCGATGACTTCCCTTCACATTCAGTGATAGGTGTTCACAGAGGGCTTTTGAAGGGGGACTTGCTGGTGAGTTCAGCTCGGGCCTCGATGTCCAACATTTCATGTTATTAGATGTTTAAATCACATTTCTAGATGTTTTTATAACAATGTTTTAAACCTGCTGCAAGGTTTCTGTGCTGCTGCTTGGGGTCCTTTTCTGTCCTGGTCTTAGGGGTGAAAGCTGCCACATCAGGGGACCTCGAAGGAGACCCGGAAGCAGGAGAGCAGAAAACAGCGTGTGACTGTGCCCAGCAGGTGTGCACTTACAGAGGGGCTTTCCCTCCGAGGCCCATTCTGTATCAGTGCAGGGATTGGGCCACACCCCACCCCCACCCCCACCCAGGGTGGTGCAGGGTGTGCCCAGGCAGGGAAGCCACAGGACCGCACAGCTTTCTAAAATGAGTCAAACCAGATCTGCACTTTACATGCAAAATTCAAGTTTACTTTCAAGGTTAAAGGAGAGACTTGAGAAGTGTTTCAGCTGGGGCGTCACCCCTAGCCTTTGTTAATTCCCCTTCACGTCACTTCCTCTGCTTTGTTGTTAGGGCTTTGGCAGGAAAGTTGGGGTCATGTTTGTCTCTTGTGCTCCATGAGTTTACTTCCGGTGATTCTGAGTCCAGTACACGAAACTACAGGAAAGGAGTGACTTGCTGTGCAGCTTTCACAATAACGAGGGGAGTGAGGTTGGCACAAGGAGTTACAGGGGCATCTGGGCCACCATCCAACAGGTACCTGCACCTCCCGTAGGTATAGCCCGGCTGTGGGAGGCCGAGGGAAGGTGGGGTTGAAAGGCTGTCTCCCTTGGGAGTCAGGGTGGAGACCTGAAGCTTCCAGAAGACGCCCTGGTGATGCTAGTGAGCTACAACTACTTCCTCTGTTCACCCCATGGCTTCCAGAGGCATTCTCATTGCATTTGACCGCCCTCCCTCCCCCCCCCCCCACTCCTTCCCACACACACACATATTGCAGACTCAGCTCCGAATGGCTGGAAATGAGGCCAGGAGAAGGTTAGCGGGTGCCTTCTCCCATCCGGATCTAGGCCAAGGTGTTCTCGGGCTCACCTTGCTTCCTCCCACCCTGTCTGCAGGGTCTCAACAGACACTTGCCTCCCTCGCTTGAGGAGCGGCTCTACAGGAGTGGCCGGGGAGGTGCCCAGCGTTTGGGGTCCCTGGTTCTTGCTGCCGAGGCAGTGGGCCCGGGGAAGGGCTGCTTGCACTCAGATTGATCCACCAGCTGTGATTTGTCATTTCTCCAAGGCAGGCGCTGTTTTCTCTTGCTTCAGGAGGCCCCTTCGACACCTGCTTTATTTTTCTTCCTGCGCTGACGTGACGGGAGACAGGTGTTAAACTACTTAATCACTTTAAAATTGTTTTAATTTTCTGTTTTTTATTGATCTCTCCAGCACCAATTAATCAACTCACTGGACCAGGCAGTTAGTACATTAAAAATTGTCAGGGAGGCCGTGCATCTTGCAAAATGTCTAAAAAATATTCGGCTAGCAAATTTCATTTTTCTTTGGCATGCAACAGTCCTTGGCCCGCGGAGCTCCCACGTGCAAAGGGCCTCTGGGGCTGAAGCGGTCCAGGCTCAGTCAAGGTGCAGGCGGGGCGCTGGCCAGAGGGGCTTCCTGGGGGGAAACAGAGGCAGGTGGCCTTCTCATCGCTGATCTCCACCTTTCCTTCCACTTGTGCTCTCTGCTTCCCGAACAGCGCTGGGTCCCCTTTGCCCGAGAGAGTTGGGGATTTTGGAGGAAGAGCATGCTTGCTCTGGGCCACGTGTCCTGCCCCCACCAGGGCAGGACTTCACCGTCTGTGACTGCCCTCGCGCCCACGGCCAGATTTCCTCTCCCTGGATGCCGGCACTTTTGACTCATCCTTCAGTTGCTGCAAAGCCACCTCCCTGGGTTGGAGGCTTGCTCTACCTGAAAACTCTGCTGGCAGGTGGCTGTGTGCCATGCCACCTCGTCCCTGGCACCGGGTGATGAGCCTGCAGCCCTTCCATGGAAGGTTCTGGGCCACCCCGTCCCCACGGCCACCCGACCTGTGCTGCTGTTATCACTCCCCTTGAAAATGATTAACTTCTTGGCTGTGCTTTCTGAGTTAACGAAAACACGGACAGAATAGCCAGGGGCTTCCTCATCATTTCTCAGGCGTGGAAATTTGTTTCCCAGTGTTCCCATTTTTGCCTAATTTTCTATCACTTTCTAAAAGCAAGCCCCTTATTTTTTCTGTAGCAAATTAAAGGTCAAGCAGCCGGTCTGCCTGGTCTGACTGTCTGTCCCTTCCCAGGGGGTCCCAGCCTCCCAACATCTCTCCCCCACCTCACCCTTCTTCCTTCCGCCCCTAGTGCCCACATGACCGAGGGGAGACTCCTTCTATCCTCCCCCCCGCCCCTCCCCGCCCCAACCACACAGGTTCCCCCAGAGACCTCAGACACCGGCCCTTTAGGATCAGGGCCTGCAGAGGAGGGCCGGATGGTAGGGCAGCCGGGGGCAGGCAGGTCAGCCCTGCAGCCTGCTGGACTCACCTGTGCCCAGCCCCCAGCCCCACCCGCTCTGTATTAATTGGTATATGATTGGGCCAGGACGTATAATCCGGTATTGATTTTCTCTCTGGACGCCACAGCTTTATTTGCTCACATCTGCCTTGTGTTTAATTGGTTCTTTGCTCTGGAAACGAGAGATCTTATCGGCCGGTTGGGTTTCTTTTCCTGGGACACACAGGCACGCACACACCCTCAAGCTCCGAGTTAGCCGGCCCAGCCCTGCCTCTCCCCCGCCCTCCCACCAGGAGGCATTCCTGCTGGGTGGAGGGAGGAGAATGCCTCTGATGGGCTTTCTCAGCAACTTCCTGTCTTTACACTTGACCTCCCGTGTGATCCTTCACACTGTGTGGCTGTGGAGTCACACTGGGTTCAAATCCCCCCCTCCCTGTGTATGGCCTTGCAGCTAACCTCTTGAATGGTTCTGCATTGCAGTGTCATCTCTGAGAAAAAGGCAGAATACTTGCTTCGTGGGATTTGTAGTCATCACACGTGGTGCCTGGCGGTTAGTGGGTGCGCGCTAAACAGCAGCTCGGTCAGTGACAGCGTCCCCTTCCGCCTGTGCAGCCGCGCGTGGCCTGCTGTGGGAGAGGTCATGGCCACGTGGACAGAAAGAAAAAGGAGTCTCCCGTCACCTTTGTGTGACCGAGTCGGGTGGGAGAGCGTGTCTCCCTGGGCTCACGGTCCAATGAGCGGCTCTGACCTGAGGTCTGCTGTCACCTCTCACCTTGTCTGAGGCCCGATGACTCTTGTCCTCTCCCTGCAGTAGGGATCTCCTCTCAGCAGGGCCCCTCTGCCACCTGGTCCCCCTCCCCAGCACAGCCCCAGGCCTGCCTCCCATGTTGGAGTGGGGGGTGTGGGGGTGGGGGTGGGGTATTTTCTCTCCTCTGACTATGGCTCCACCTTTGGGCTGGTCTGCCCTGGGCTTTCTGTAGCAAGGGGGGGGGGGGGGGGGGGAAGTGCGGGGACGGGGGCGAGCTGCAAAGGCCAGAGGTAAACACTAGTTTCCTATTGACACAGCATTCATTCTCTCGCCTGGACGGATGAATGTGCCCTCACTCACTTTACCAAGATTAATGATATTTGTTTGTCTGCAAAGAGAGGCCTAGTGAGGGGCTTTTGAATGCCTGCCCTCTGGCTGCGGGGAAAGAGGCGGACAAATGCTCTACATGCAAGAGGACGGGCCTCCACCACTTCCAACCTCACTGTCCCTGCTCAGGCGAGGGCACCTGCCCCTGGAAGAAACAGGAGGAAAGAAATATTTCACAGAATGTGAGCTGTTTGTGTCCTGTCCCAGGGGGTTATCACTGACAAGGACACCTCAGCAGACCTGCACAGGGGGGCCTGGAGGGCAGCCAGCTCCTCCCCCTGCCAGTCCCCTGAAGCTCTGTTCCCATCTGTGCAATCGGGGTCTTCCCGCCATTTGTACCCAAGGCTGTTGCCAAAGGAGGGCCAGTCTTTGGTTCATTGCTCTACAGCAGAGGTGGGGAACATTCGGCCCGAGGATCATAGCAGGCCCATGAAATCATTTGGTCTGGCTTTGCCAGGGCATTAGGGTGAGTTAATGAAATGTTTGACCACATATAGCAGGCTAATTTTTAAAAAATATATTTTATTGATTTTTTTACAGAGAGGGATAGAGAATTAGAAACATCGGTGAGAGAGAAACATCGATCAGCTGCCTCCTGCACACCCCCTACTACTGGGGATGTGCCTGCAACCTAGGTACATGCCCTTGACCGGAATCGAACCTGGGACCCTTCAGTCCGCAGGCTAAAACTCTATCCACTGAGCCAAAAGAGTCAGGGCCAGGCTAATTTTTAAGTTGATAATTTTGTATGGCCTGGGAATGATGCTATAAATATCCAAATGGCCCTGGGCAGAAAAAGGTTCCCCACTAAGGAGTGACAGCGTATTAGAGGGGACAGGTCGGCTTCTGAGCGGGGCACTGGCAGAGGAGCATGGAGACAAGTGAGGCTGCCCCAGGCAAGACCTTCAGGTGGGAGACTCCTGGGCTGTAAGTGACGTGGTAACAAGACTGGATCTGAGCAGCTTCTGTTTGTGTAGGTTCAGCACAGCTCAAAGGGTAAGAAGGGGCCAGCCTACTGCACACTCTTCTCACAGAAGCGCAGGCAGAGGACAGAGGTGCCAGGGGTGGAGTTGCTCCAGCCCGAGGCTCCTCCAAAGCCCAGGACTGTCACGGTCTCCTCGGGGTGAGGGGATAGACCAGGCCATCTCCTGGAAGGCAGCCTGAGTCTGCAGACCCTCCACGGAACCGCAGGGCCCCTCCTCAGGAGAGCCAGGTGCTGCTCTCATCAGGAATTTGACCAAGACTCAGAACCAATAAACACTGGGGGTGGGAGGAATTGTTTGTTTAATCCAGTCCCTTTCTGTCACTAAGGAGGGGCCGCTACAACCTGGCCTTCTGAGCTGAGTGCAGAGCTTGGGAGTGAAGAGAGAGAAAGGGTAGCAGGACCCAGCTCTCAGGTCATGGCTGCAAGGGAGGGAACACTGGGAAATTCTAACCCAGGGTAGCTCCCTTCCCCCATATGTCCCCCAATTGGGCTCCCTGGCAGGGACAGCCTATAAGCAAGCAACAGGGCTTTTTTTTTTTCTCTGTGTGTGTTTTTAACACAGTTAAAATATTTATTTTCTTGCCCAGCTGGCATGGCTCAGTGGTTGAGAGTCAAGCTATGAACCAGGAGGTCATGGGTCTATTCCTGGTCAGGGTATATGCCTGGGTTACCGGCTCATGCCTGGGTTATGGGCTCCATCCTCAGTGGGGGACGTGCAGGAGGCAGCTGATCAATGATTCTCTCTCATCAGGGATGTTTCTCTCTCTCTCTTCCTCTCCCTTCCTCTCTGAAATCAATAAAAATATTTTTTTTTAAATTATTTTCTGCCGAAACTGGTTTGGCTCAGTGGATAGAGCGTCGGCCTGCGGACTGAAAGGTCCCAGGTTCGATTCCGGTCAAGGGTATGTACCTGGGTTGCGGGCACATCCCCAGTAGGAGATGTGCGGGAGACGTGCAGGAGGCAGCCGATCAATGATTCTCTCTCATCAGGGATGTTTCTATCTCTCTCTTCCTCTCTGAAATCAATAAAAATATATTTTTTAATTATTTTCTTACCTTATTAGTGTTCTTTCTGTTATAAAGTATAGAAACCCAACTCAATTAAGACGAAAAGGTATTATTGTCTCCTGAAAAGGCTGGAGTAGATCAGGCCTGGCTGCATTTGGGCCTGAAACAATAATACCAGTTCAATCCTGCCCTCCCTCCCTCTCTCAGATCTTTTTCTTCCTATTGGCTTTCTTCTCAGGCAGGTGCCCCTCACAGAAGCAAGGTGGCTGCAGCAGCCAAAAAGAACGCCAGGTAGAGAGGTAAGGGAAGTGCTACCGAGAACAACTTAGGTCCTTGGCTCATTGGCTGGAATTGAGCCTGGCACCCCTGAACTAACCCATCCCATAACCAGAGAGGTGGCATTCACTGATTGGCCTAGGACTGTGTCACTCATCTATGCCCAGATTTGGGGGTGGGGTCAGCCTGCCTACAGTAGATCAATCAAACATGGCAGGAGGGTTGTTTCTCCTTAGGAAAGTCCGGGTGGCATTACCAGAAGAAGGCCAGGATCAGTGCCAGCAAGCCCAGACCACAGAAGCACACTGCACCCTTTTACTCCTCTCAGGGTAGAAGCTGCCATTCACTGAGCTATGTTATCCTGCAGCACAGACCCCTCTGACCTGGTTTCCTGGGCATGTGATGGCCCAGCCAAAGCAGTACTCGACCTGCAAGCCCACCGTTGCATCCTTTTCCAGGACGTAGTGGCAGTGGGTTAGCCAATTCCTTAGAGCAGGGTCTCTCCCAGTAGCCCTTGGAGGTGTGGTTATGTTAGACCTTTCCACAAGTGTCACAGACACGGGGCTGATGCCAAGTTGCACGGGAAACCTCAAGGGCCCTGCCATCCTCCCTCTTTCACTGGGAAGAAGACCAGACCCTTGCAGCTTTGTTTCACCCCTGCTGCCTGCCTTCCCTGACTTTTTGAATCTTTGTCACCTGGGGAAGAAGGAAAAGCTACAGAACTCAGTGAAGGTCTTTATGAACAACGCCAGGATTTAAATTTGAGTAGGGCTTCTAAATGTGTGTGTGTATGTGTGTGTGTGTGTGTGTGTGTGTGTGTGTGTGTGTGTGTGTGTACCTCACTGTTTGGCAAATGTGCCCACTCCCCGTGCTCTGGGGCACTAGTAAACTAGGCACATTCCAGGGCCACACCCTGCCCAACTGAACCGAATAGCCGGGAAGGGCCCCGGGAATCTGTATGTCTAAGTCCTGTCATCAGGGGAGCCTGGGAAACTGCCTAAATGAGTATCTGGCTGTGGTATGTCTGCTCCATCCAGGGACACTGACTGTCGATTACAAAACAGCAGAAACCACACCAAGAAAAATGATGTTTGCTGCAATCGTGCATTACAACACATAGATTAGTGTGTCTTTGAGTAGTGAACTTTATCTGGTCCTCTTGTGCCCTCTGTAGCTTCCAGGTCTTTATACACCCGGGGAGTAGGCACAGCCCTGGACTTAGAGCTGGAAGACGAGGAGTTTTGACCTTGGACAGGTGTCCTCAGCACTCCAAGCTCCAGTTTCCTCTTCTGCACACTGGGGATGAAACCTGATGACCAGTCCATCTGAGGATCAAATGGCATAGTGTCCATGGACGTAGATAGAGTGTCATAGTGAGCACAGGATTGCGTCACATGGGGATCTGGTCATTGCTTTTCATTCAAACGCCATAAATTCTTAATTTCAGGTGGTGTTGAGACTGGTGATTCTTACTGATGAAAGTTGCCTACATTCTAGTGCTCCTTATATGTTAAAGGATGTGATGCTTTTGATGAGATATGGTATTGTGTGTGTCACTCGTGAATTGCATTTTTGTTAAGGTACATTGCCATTAATTAAATTCTCTCTTATTCTTAACCACTGCCTGCTGTGGGTTTTCTGTTCCCTGTGAAGACATTTCTCATGGCACTAATAGCATTGTGTTCACTTCCTTTCTTGTCAGCCTGTCTCCTTCTAGACTCTGAGTAGCAGGGGAGCTTGTTCTGTGTCTGTATCCCCAGCAACGAGCACAGTGCCAATCAAAAAGCAGACTTCCCATTGATGGCATGGATTTTAATTTATAACACATATAACCCTAATTTTCTTTTTAAATAGTTCACAGCCCAGACTTACTTCAAATGGGCCCTTTCTCTTTCCCTTTTGTGGTGATTCAGAATGGAAGCTCCAGAGTCAGTCAGACTGGGTTACGCTGTGTGACCTATGGCAAGTTACATAGCTTCTCTGTGTCCCAGTGTCCTTGGCTATAAATGGGTATAATACAGTGGCGCCTTGACTTACGAGTTTAATTCGTTCTGAGACCGAGCTTGTTAAGGAGCTCGTTAACCCAAATTACTCTATCAACTCAATGCAAAAAATCGGCCGAGAGACAGCTGGTATCTCAAAAAACTTGTTAGTCGGGACACTCGTAAGTCAAGGCCCCACTGTAGTCTTGTTTCCTGTGGGTTTTTGAAAATTAAATGAGCCAAGTCAAGTCCCTAGAACATTAGCGGGAAGTAACAGCAGGCGTGGCGGTAGACGCGGTCATTGCAATGGCAGTGTGGTGAGCGGACAGGGCGCGGGCTGTGAAGCTGAGCAGAATCACCACTGACTGTCCCTGGACCTGGGGTACAGCAGGTCACTTCTCTGCCGCAGCCTCTTCATCTGGAAAATGGGGCTCCTAGATTGCACATGGCTTTTGGGAGACAAATAAATGGACGTGAATAGAGCAGTTAGGAGTCCTTTTCTTAGAAGGCGCCGGAGTCTTCCCTGCACTGTGGACCTCCTGGGTTATAGGGAGCAAACCAATGCCCTTTGGTATCTTGACCTGATGCCGGGTGGAGCTCTGGGCCCTGGGGACAAGGTGACCACAGGGAATCCCATGGCCTCTGCCTCTCACATGATGTCAAATGATGAAAATCCATTTCACGCAGGTTTATATGAGATTCCTCCATAAACTCCCAACCCAACCTCTGACCAAGTTGAAATGACATGATCCGACAGCAGATTTTGATCCGGTATTATTTTATCTGAGCATCATCAGGTGGTGAATTGTTCTAAGCAAAATGATTTCCCAATGAAAATCCTTCTAAGATATGCTCCTCTGGCCATCTTATGCAGAAGGCAAAGGACACAGCTTCATATTTCTGAAGGCTCTGGGGCATCGTTATGAACATGAACCACCGTGATGTCTTCAAAGGCCTCTGACCTAAGCTGGGTTTTCGGTCCTGTTACCAAATGCCCACAGATGGCTGAGCTTCTGAACTTCCTCTGGCCACTTGTTGTCTGCCTCTAGGAGTTGGTCTGGACTCCTGTACCTTGGCTGCGGGCCTCTCTGAATCTAGTCTTGTACCCGAGGCAGCGCAGCCTTGCCTGAGAAAGCTGTGTGTGTGTGCCCTGTTGCAGCTACTTTCTTGTCCTCCGAGACTTCCCCCCTCACCATCAGGTTCCAACTGTGTTATACACGGTCACACATGCTAGGAATCTGCTTACACCCATCTACAGCCGTCCGGGAATATTTTACTGAGCACCTGATTTGGGCCAGGCTCTGTGCTTTGAGAAGAGGAGTGTTATCTAGACACATTCACCCAGTCACACACACTTACAAACTTCTCACGCTGCTGTGTGCATATAAACTGCCACGCATCTTGCTAAAATGCAGCTTCTGATCCCGAGGGTCTCAGACGGAGCCTGAGTGTCTAAATTGCTAACAAGTTCCCAGGCGAGGCCACCGCTGCTGCTGCTGCTGCTGCTGCTCCAGGCTTTTGAGTACCACGGCAGCGTTAGCAGGACACACACACCCGCATGTCCTGAGGGGCCAGGAAGGTGACTTAATGTCGAAGCCCGAGCACATGGAATTGCCAGGGAAGGGGTGGGGATCGCTCCCTGGGCCAGGACATGGCCATTCTGGCCCACTGTCATTTTCTACCTTCACCCCCGTCCTGCTGGGGACATGTCCCGAGTCTTCTAACATGGGAACCACAGGTGTGAGGGCTGTGGGGTGTGGCAGGGGCTGTGCCTGGCTGGCGGAGCCTCCTGGCTGCCTGTCAGAGCAGGACTCCGTGCTGTGGGAGCACAGGACTTAATCCCTTCCCCTTGCCACAGCCCTGAAAAGTTTGTGATGTGGCAGCAGAGAAGTTTCAAGAAGCATGAATATCCTAAAAGTTTATTTTTTAACTCATCGTATGTAAGGAGTCCCTTTCATGACCAGACATAAACAGTGGGTGGGGGTGGGTTTATGGCTTATGATTTCTCTATGATGGAAGAAGTGAGATAGTCTTTTTCCTTCCATTGATTTTATTTTTTTTTAGAGAGAGAGTGGAAGAGAGAGAGAGAGAGAGAGAGAAACATCAATGTGAGAGAGACACATTAATTGGTTGCCGCCTGCATGACCGGGACGGAGATTAAACCTGCAACCCAGGTATGTGTCCTTACAGGGAATCAAACCTGAGATCCTTCAGTGTGAGAGCCAACACTTTAACCACTGGGCCACACCAGCCAGGGCAGAAATGAGATAGCCTTTGTCCTTTAGCAACATACACACATGCACACATATATATATACTCATGCACATGCACACACACACACACACACACACACAAATGTGAACATCTGCAGAGAGCAAGACATTCCAAATTACCCGCAGGAGTCTGGGCCCTTCACCTTGGGCTCTTCTCTTCCTTCAAACTCCGAATCTCGTCTCCTGCTGAGGCCTGAGCAAGATATGAGCAGTGGTCCCTGTGCGCAGGACAGCAGTGAGGGAGGGGCGACGCTGGGAAGGCTGGAGTCCTTGAGCCACAGGGCCCAGTGGCAGGTGTCCCAGAGCCTTGATTGGAGGAGGTTTTGTTTAGCTCAGCAAATGTCTCCCAGGAAAAAAACTTCCCCCAGGCTTGACTTAATACTGACTCCAGAGGACTTGAATCAGACATGCAAGAATTATAGTCATAACAGAGCGGTTAGGATTACAATATGCTTACAACAAAGGCCAACAAGCACAGTTTTTTGGTCACTGGCTTTCTCTCCATACCTGCTTGATGACTTTGCATGCCTGGCTCCCCGAGATTTCGGAGGTGTTTGTCTTTCTGTGTCCTTAGGTCCTCCCCGCTGCTGCCCCTCCTGCTGGGTGTGGCCACAGGGCCCCTCTCAGGACACCCCTGTCAGCGGAGGGCTCCTCAATGCACCTTGTGACCAGGAGCACACAGATGGTGCTCGATTCTTAGAAGCTGCCTTCTTATATCCTTCCCCCTTTATGGGGCGAGACTCCATGTGGGGCCATCATTGCATATTGAGGGTTAGAGTTTAAAAGCAATCTCTATTTTCTTGTCATCCCACCCTGTCTTCTGGGTTCATCAGGCTGGTGCCTCAGTTTCCTGGCTGGGGTCTACCTCCCACCTTCCAACTGAGCTGACTCCACCAACCAGATTCACCTGCCCGCAGGCCCAAGGGACAGGCTGCAGGACTAGCTGGGACAGCTAAGAGGGCAGGCTGCTCACTGCTACTTGGGCCTTGGTGTTTGCAGAGATCATGAAGGTGGAAGGGCCCTGAACGCACCCCTCATTCCAGCCTTTCATTTTGCAGAAAAGGCTGCCCCTTGTGGCGGGGCACACAGGTGTGAGGGCCTTGGAGTCCACTCGTCCCAATTCAGTGACTCAGTTCAGGTTCTCTCTGAGCCTCCGTTTTCTCATCTATGCGACAAGGAGAACTTCCTAGGTTTCTTGTGGGGTCAAGTGGGGTAATCTAGGCCTTCCTCGTGGGAGAAGTTAGCAGGTGTTCAGTTAATGTTAGTACTTGTATTTTCTCCCCCATTCTCTTTTCTATGTGGCACCTAGTTCCCCAAACAGAGTATTTCCCCCACTAGGCTATGAATTCCTGGAGGTCAGGGACCCCAATAAACTCAGGTTTCTCAGCACCTAGGACAGTGCCTGGCATATACCAATGAGATTTCAAGCTGATCAGTATCATGCAAAGCTTCGGGGCTCCCAGAGCACTGATATCCCTCCTGGGGGAGAGGCCTGCCCTCTGGGAGGGCCCCTGGGGGCTGGCCGGCCTGGGACTCCACAGCCAGTTTCACAGAAGAATAGGAGCCACGGGCAGGTTTCTGGGACTTTTATTTTTACTCTTTATTTATATATATATTTATTTATTTTAGAGAGAGAGGAAGGGAGGGAGAGAGAGAGAAAGAAAGAAGGAAGGAAACATCGATGTGAAACATCAATCAATCAGTTGCCTCCCGCACGTGCCCCCACCGGGGATTGAACCCACAACCTGGGTATGTGCCCTGACCAGGAATTGAACCTGCCACCTCTTGATGTACAGGATGGTGCTCCAACCAACTGAGCCACACCGACCAGAGCTTTACTCTTTATTTTTTAAAAGCCAATGAAGTTGGGCAAATGCTTGGTCCCTGTTGGGCTGCGTTCATCTGGTCAGCCCCACTTGCCTCCCCCCGCCCTTCCACCTGCCGGTAGCCAAACACCATCCTGGGATGAAAAACACCACCCTGCCGGCCAGAGGCCTCCCCGCCTGCCCCAGCATCAGCTCCAGTGCCAGGCTCAGGGCGTCCAAGGAAAGGACAGGCCGTGGGTCCCCTGCCAGCCCTGGTGCACCACCTCTGTGGAGGCCTCCCCTTCCTGCTGGGCACCCAGGTGGAGGAGCAGGGAATGCTGAGGTTTCTGCCAGCCCTACTGTCCCTCCCCTCTTCCTGTGGTCCTTGCATCAGCACCCAGAAAGCCCAGGTGGGTGGCTCTGGGGTGCGGCAGCAGCTGCCAGGGCTCTCTCATCTTTCCTCTGCCCCGGCTGTGGGCCTTCTCGTTCCCAGCAGTGGGCCTTCTTGTCTCTTCCAGTCTGGGGGCCTCTCCATTGAGGGCAAAGAGGAGAAAGGAGGCCAGGCCTGGGGGTTTCACGGTGTTTCTTCTTCCCTGGGACCCACCTCCCCGCCCCGAGGTGGCTTTCCTCCAGCCTGGGTTATGTGTTTGGCTCTGGCCCCTCCAGTGCCAAGGTCTGAGGAGGGTACCGTCCTGGACATGCCATCGTTTCTTCCCGGTCAGCCAGCAGCTGCCCTGGGCCCCCCAGACCCTGGTTTCTCAACTCCCGGGGCAGAAGGGAGCCGCTTGCGCGGGGCCAGCTGCCTTCCCGGGGGAAGCCCCACAGCTGGATCCCGGTGGTATGTCTGGGACCCCACAGCCAGGGTCCCGGCTGCCGAGTCTGGTCATTTTATCTACCTGTGCACTTAGGAATCGGCAGCGCTGGCGGGCAAGGCCTGGGCCCCCAGAGGGGCAAGAGGCAGAGAGGGTGCCGGTCTGGGGACCAGTTTGTGGCTCCCTCCTCTCTCAGCCGGGCTGGTCTTCTCCACCCCATTCTGACCCTCCTCCTCCTCCTCCTTCCTCTCCCCCTCCCTCTCCCCCTCCCTCTTCCTCCGCAGCCCCCCACGCTAGCTCGGCG
>NW_005871242.1:2283177-2284591 GCF_000147115.1 Myotis lucifugus | reverse complement strand
CCTGGGCGGAAGGGGGCTCCGCCTCGGTGGCAAAGTGCAGGCGGTTCCTTATTATCACAGTAAATCAATGGGCTTAATGAAAGGAGCAGGCTGTCGTATTCACCGAGTTTTTTAGGGGGCAGTACACAATAAACACTGGGAGTGCAGCAGCCCTGTAGGCTGAAGCTGTAACCCTCCCGGTGGTGCTTGGGGTGGAAGCTGCTGGGACAGGGGGGTGGGGGAGGGTGCAGCCAGGTGAGGGCACATCAGTAGGTGCTTGGGAGTCCCCCTTCTTTTAGCTCCAAAATTTCCCCTGAATTATAAAAATAATATAGTCTCCATGCTTGAGACAGTTGAAGAGTACAGAAAAGCACCTAAAGCAGAAAAATGTGTAAGAGAGCCACATCGTTTCGTTCCACTTAGATCCGCAGCTCTCTCTCCAGCAGAGTGAATCCTGGGCTGGCCAGGAGGCTGCCGGGCCGGTGCCTGGAGATCCAGGGCCCTGAGCAGAGGCCAGAACCATCCTGGGTCCCCACCTTCCCCCGCACTTCCTTTACCCTTAAGCCTGTCGCCATGTCACAGAGCCGGGCAGTCCCAGCACAGCTCACAGCGTCTTTGGTGCCCCGGCTCTCACAGTCCCTCGGGAGAGATCAAAGCTACCTCCAGGAGCCTCAGGGGGCAAAAGGCCTTACAAATCTCAGGCTCCCTGGGGTGTATGGGCATGAGCGTGACCCCTGCATGCGTCTTCCAGGCTCCCTGCATCTGGCATCCCATCCGAACTTTCCCAAACTTTAAAGTTTGGTAAACCAAGGCCAGCTTCCTCTGCCAGCTAATAGAACAAGCCTGACTCCAGTCCTAACGTGGTCCAGAGGCTGACTCCTGATCTGTCCGGCCCAGACGGTGCAGAGGAGAGGAAAGCCTGAGGCTGGAGTCCCACGGATCTGGGTTTGACTCCCATCTCTGCACTTACCCCCCGGGTGACCTTGAGTGAGGCTCAGCTCAGACTGTTTTTATCTGTAACATGGGTAGTAATACCCACCATAAGGTTGCTGTGAGGGTCAAAGGAGCTGCTACAAATAAAGCTTTCAAAACTGGGCTCAGTCTCAACAGCGTTTTGTGGTTAAGGTAATTATCTCCATCTCTAGGGTTGGGTGGGCAGGCAGTGCCCAAACAGCAGGAGGCCCCTCGCTGAGAGCTGGGAGTTGCTGGGAGAGCAAAGATGCATCCTGTCCTTCACGCCCCTCTCTGCCAGGCAGTCACCTTCCCCCGCACACACTCACCTTGACCTGCGACTCGGTCATCCCCAGGGAGTACGCCAGCCGGGCCCTCTCAGGGCCAGCCAAGTACTTGGTCTGCTCAAAGGTCTTCTCCAGGGCAAAGATCTGGTGCCCCGTGAAGGTGGGCCGAGTGTGCTTTTTCTTGTGGATGCTGTCAC
>NW_005871242.1:2264334-2282828 GCF_000147115.1 Myotis lucifugus | reverse complement strand
AGAGAAAGCCGCTTAAGTTGAGGGTGAGTGGTGGATTATGACACCTCTCCCATGAGCAGCATTCCTGACATTCTGATAATAGTGACTGACCTCGGCCATGTCCGGACGGACAGACACCTGTTGGAAAGGCACCTGCCCCAGGTTACAGCTACTTAGCAACAGAGGGGGCTGAGGACCCGCCATGGACCATACCTGTGTTTAATGTTCTTACTCGGCGATGCTGCCTTCCCCCCGGGGGCAAGAGGAGTTTCCCCTCCATCTCAGGGACACCAAAAAAGGGATTAGACACCTTCCACCAGCAATCAGGGCCGAGGGGCCTGAGAATTCCTCCCCTCCTGACTTCCTTGTTCTTGGGATCCTATTTTCCAGGTCTCCAGAGACCAGAGCCTTAAGCCCCAAGTTACTGCTCTCCCCTGTCCCCAGGCCTGGGAGTCCTCCACACTGGAGAGTGTGGACACAGAGGCTCAAGACCTGGCCCTCCGCCCCGCCAAGGCGGCCTGCTAGGAAGGAGCTGGGCTGGAGGGCTGCAGGCCCCAGAATAAGCAGAGAGCCCACCTGTCGGGCCTTGTTCAGTGCAGCCTGGTGGCCCATGTCCCGCCTCCTCCTGCTACCGGTGGGGAAACTGAGGCCCGGAAAGGGGAAGAGACCTCTCTAGAGAGTTCCTTTTCAGTCCTCTCTCCCTTTGTTAACTCAACCACTGACTTTCTTTGAGGTTTCCTGTGTGTGGGTGTGCTGGCACCAGGACTGAAGAACAGGAGCGTGGGGAATGTGTGTGTTTGGCGTGGGGAGGAAGATGGAGGTGAGAGGGAAGACTGCCTGAAGCCTAAAGCGCCCCCCAAACTAGGTTATAAAATATGTTTCAAGAGACGGGGTCTTCACCCCCAGGAACTCGCTGTTCCAGGTTGCGTGAGGGGTGGTCTGCCAGGCAGTGTGGCCGCCTGGGGCAGTGCAGCGGAGGGAAGGAGCCGTGTTTCCCGTTTCCTCGGCTGGGACCTATTGCAGTGGGCGGCCCTGCGGTCAGACAGGAGTGCAGGCAGGGCCTCGTGGCAGGGGATGGCTCCGGCAGCCACTGTGCCCTCCCTGCCTCCCAGGTGAGCCTCACCTGTCTGTGTGTGTCCTGCCCCCTCCTCCAGCCGGTTCTTTGAAAATAGGTTTGGGGATGGGTAGGGGGAGGACAGCCCCCACCACAGCTACACGGAGTCCGACCTGGCTCAGCAGCTGCCCCTGGGGGCTGGGCGGTTGTCGCTGGGCTATGGACATGAACCTTGAGGAGGACGGTAGGAAACAAGCCCCTAGATCGCAGGTGGGACTGCAATGGGGTCGCTGCACCCTGGGCCCCTGGATGGAGCCAGGCATGAGTGGGCTGTCTGGGAAGACGATGCGGAGGCAGCTGCTCCTCACTGGGACAGCATTGTCTGCTGCGGATAAAGAAGTGGGGACACGGTTTCTGGGAGGGAGAAGTAAGGTGAGCTGCCAGCTGGACCCTGCGCCGGGTGGGTGTGGGCCATAAGGTCTTCCCCAGACCCAGAGACCCCGGGTTCCCTAGGAGGGCAGCTGAGGTGGCAGCTGGTAAGGGTAGGGAGTGGGGGGAAGACGCCCTGTCCAAGCAAGATGGAGGGGAGAATCGTGGGATGTGGAGGGGAGAATTGTGCCCTGCACCCAGCTGGGAGAGGTGTCTGATGGCCACTGAGGAGAAGTGGGCGGTGGGGTGGGCCCACTGTGAGTGTCCCCTTACGATACCTCCCCCCCGCCCCCCCCCCATCGTACTCACTGTTGCTGCACTGCCGCCCGCCTCGCCAGTCCTGGCCCGTGTCCGCCCAGCAGTTCCGGGTCCGGGTGGGGTACTCGTTCCCAGCCTTGGAAAAATTCCCCACCTGGGGGCCATAGTAGACGCCCTGGGAGCCCAGTCCACCGAAGCCCGCCACGTGGGGGTAGCCGGAGAGCAGGCTGCTGTTCGGCGTGGCCACGGGCCTGCTCAGGATGTCTGTGATGCCGTGCGGGGTCCCGGCGGCCAGCTGTGGGCCCAGCCCCGGGGGGCTGAGCTTGTAGAAGGAGTTCTGCACCGAGTACTGGCACACGGGGGCCTTCATCTCCGAGAACTGAGCCAGCGGCGTGTTGTTCAGCAGGAACGTCCCTTGCAGGTTGGACTCCATGTTCCCTGGGTCAGGGTGAGGGGGGGCAGGAAGCCCAAATCCTAAACCCTGAGGCCCCGAGATCGGGCCCAGAATCCCATGGTAGGTTTGGAGGCTCGAAAGCGGCCCCGGATCCCACCGCCTTCCCACCTAAGGCATCGGCCCGGCTGCTGCCAGGGACTGTCGCCCACGTCACCTGCTCGGAAGTCAGGTGCTCCGGGCCAGGTGAGAGCCTTGCCCGCACCCCTTCCCTCTCTCCCTGCCAGGCCCGGGGAAAGGCGGTGCCCACGCCTCAGCTCAGACCCCTCCTCTGCCTCGGAGTCTGGGGACCCTCCATGAGAAGTTTTAAGTTCAGAGAAGCCACATTTCCCTGATAAAGATATGGCCCATTAGAATACAGACCGGAGACTGGCTGAGCCGCGCCAGCCGCGTCGCCATTGGTTGAAATCCACATGGGCCTCACATTGGCTTTTCCTAGACAAATTGCACTTTGAAAGATTGACTGTAAAATCAGCCAGTGTGTGTGTGTGTGTGTGTGTGACAGAGAGAGAGAGAGAGAGAGAGAGAGAGAGAGAGAGAGAGAGAATGAATCTGAAAGCTCTGTTCATTCTCAGAGGGTCCACCTGCTCCTGGTCCCCAAGTCCATCCAGCATCTAGGAAAAGGTGGGTGGGTGGGGGCTGGAGGCTCCGGAGGCAGCTGCTGGCTGTCAGTCTCAGTTCTTGCAGCTGCTCTCCTGAAGGCAGGAGGCCCTGTTCAGGGGTCGCTGTCCGGAGGTGCTGGGTCAGGCCCCTGGGGGCAGATGCCCGAGCCTCCGTGGAAGTGTGCAGTCTGAGCGTGGATGCCTGTTTCCCTCCTCCCTGCTGGGATGGGTAAGTGGGGAGGCTGGGCTTTTGGGAGGGGAATGCAGATCCCTGTGGCTTTCGGGAGGGGAATGCAGATCCCTGTGGCTGGCCTGAGAGCCTGGGGGTGGGAGTCTGCCAGGCAGAGGGGGCAGCTCTGCCTCCGGGCAGCCTTCCCTGATCACCTCTGTCGTCCCTTCCTCCTCCACCGAGGAATCATTCGTGCCTCTGCTGGGGCAATTGCCATATTCTGTCTGGCCTGGCACCTGGGTTGGGAATCTTTGTTGGCTGAGAAGCTGTTGCTTCAGCAGTGGTTCCCTGTGCCGGGCACTTGGTTGGCGCTCAGTGTATTTTTGATGGATAAAACCAGATTGAATCACAGAGCACCTACATCCCTACCCCCCCTGCCCCCACCCAATGAATTTTTACAACATACAAGGCTTTTCTGGGCTCTCATTTTACAAACAGGGAAATAGCAGTGAATGACTTGGTTAAGGGGCAGCACCCTTTCTTGCAGTGTCTGGTTTTGTTCATGGAAATCAGCATGTTACCGGTCTGAACAGACCAAATGCCAGGAAAAAGCGTGACTCCTGGGCGGGTGGACTTCTGTCCCTCCTCTGCCCGGCACCCCAAGCCTTTCCTGACCGCGGTGAGCTCCTTGGCTCTCACTCCCCACAGGCGTGCTCTGGCAGGTGGGAGACCAGAAGCGCCCTTTTGCCAGCTTGGTTTCCAGCGGGAGGCCGAGGACCCAGGAGTCAGGGGGCTCCCTCTCGCTCAGAGCCCGACTCCCCACGCTGCTCATGGTGGAGCTGGTCTCTGAGCCATGCTCTCTCTAGCATAACTCAATGCAAGAAAGGCCTCACAAAGGCTGTGTGTGGAATTGTTTTTCTAGAAGTTTGGATTAAAAACAAGAAAAAAGGTTTTAATCCATCTGAGTGGGCTGTGCTACCAAGCTGCTATTTTAGGAAACTTAGTTCCAAATCCCAGTGTTGCCCCCGAGCCCCACCCAGGCAATGGAACCTGTGCTTTTGAAAACCCTCTGGGCCATGCGGTTGCACAGCCCTGGCTGGCCCCGTGGTCTGGGTGGCTTTTTTGATGCTGAGAGAGAAGCTTCAGAGTGAGGGCTGGGGGTATTCTCAGGAACCTGCCCCTGTGACTTTGTCACCGGCAACAATGGGAACTTCTGAGAAAGAAGAGCTGCAGTGAGTGATTTGGTTCTTATTTAATGTCAACTTGGCAAAGGCATTCATGTTCCGGGATCCCAGGATGACACACAAGCGCTTAATCCGTTCTCCCATTTGACGGATGAGGAAACGGAGGCCAGCGGTGATGGCCAGCCCTGCATGCAGTGTTAGGAACTAATTGTTAGGAACAGGGTGCTTTTCCCAAAAGTTCTCCAACTTTGAATGGCATTAGTGCAGGGGCCAGACGCCTTCACAGGGGTCGCTAGGGGCTCCCCCTGAGTGTATGCCAGCCACGGGCTCAGCCATGTACCTTGGTGGTTCGTGATGTCCCCCTCCACCTTGGACTAGCCCCCATCTTGTAGTCATTAGGTGGGTCAGAAATCTGTTCCACCATCTCAGGGGTTGGGGAGCTGCTCCCAGAGTGGGTGGCCCTAATTAAGGGGGACGGTCCAGGTTTCTGGAAGCTGGGCACCTCGTTGGGGTGCAGGCCACCCTGCTGACTGATCCACCCTCAGGCTTCACTCCTGCCTCAGCCCCTCAAACCCCCCAAGGATGAACCGAGAAGGACAGATGGAGCCGTGTGCCATGAGTCAATTTCTTTATTAAGTTTGACATTTGTTCAGCTGGTGTAGGGAGAATGGTCTATACATCATAGTGGGCAAGGGGAATTCTCTCCCGATTACAGAGCATGTGGGAGAGAGTCAAGAAAAGATTTATTTTCATAACAATTAGAAAAATCAAGGTGATTCCAAAACTTCTAAAAAGCGTCTAGTGTGCAGACTGCAGCATTCTCTAGGCATCGTGTGGAGACCCCCAAACTCCTCCCCTAACAGCTCCTATTAGCAACCAGAGCGGGCAGCCATGCCGCCAGGGCCGGCCGCGGGGCCAAGCAGCCAAGCCGTACAGAGCAGAAGGTGCCAAAGCATAGGCTGGGCCGGGCGCAGCTCTGCGAGGGGCAACGGGGCGGCGGCAGCTGCGGCACGGCCCGGGCAGGACGGGACAGGATGGGGCGGAGGGCCCGGCGCCTGTCTTTCTCCGCGCAAGTGGCCCGCCCTGGGGACCGGCGGGCTCTGGCTGAGCCGCCCCGCCCCGCCCGCCCGCCCGCAGCCCTGCGCTCCTGCCCCGCAGGGAGGGCGGGCGCTGCACTTGCTGGGGCACAGCCCGGGGGCCTCAGGCCGCCAGCTCAGCCGTTCTTTTCCCGGGGTGGCCCCTCTGAAAGCAAAAACCCCCGGGGCCCACAGAAGCCCCTGGGGCGGGCCGGCGGGGGCTCCGTGGCGCTCGGGTTCCCCACTCAGCCCGGGCGCCCAGCTGGCCTGCTGCGCCAGGACCTGCGAGGCTGGCGAAGGCAGCAGGGCGGTGGGGGGCGCTGACGCTGAGGGGGTGTCTGTGCTACTTGGAAAGTGTGAATGTGTTCCGAGGACGCGTCAGAAGAGTGGCAGGGAGGAGGGTGACTGGCCCCCGCGAACAGTGGCTCTGGGACAGCCAGCAGAGCCTGCCGATCTCTCTCTGGCCCTGGAGGGCGCCCGCCGCGCAGGACGGGGCCGGTTGTGCTGATTTGGGCCTCCCTCTGCCGGAGGCTCTGATGTAACTTTAAGGCTCTTCCCGGGTGGCACCGAGGCTAGGAACAGCCAGCTGTCTGTTTCCTTCCTGCCCCGACCGGAGGCCTGGCCTAGGGGGGTCTCCTTCCTAGCCCCAGGCCTCCTGGTGGTCAGCTCTCTCCTCCTCCGGCTGGCCCTCCCCCGGGCATGTGGTCAGGAGTGGGCCCCTCACCCTCCTCTCCAGGTGGGCGGAGGGGCTTGGTCAGAGTGGGGAGACTGAGGCTGTCAGCCTAGGCCCCCCATCCCGCCGGCTGCCTGGACTTAGAGCACCGAGTTCGCTCTGGGAGACCTTGGGGGCAGCTGACTTCTGAGAAACCACAGATGCATTCCCCAGCCCTACTCCCTCTTTCACGGAGACAGGCTGTGGCTCCTCGCAGCCCCGAGAAGCCCAGAGCTGAGCTGTTGGTGCTGTGCACATACTGCTAAAGTGTTTCTATTGGTTTGCATAGTATTTATTATTTTTCATCTCCCCAAGGCTGATTACTGTACAGTTTACACTTTGAACGCAGACTACGATATAGGTGCTCGAAGATATAGAAAACCTCTTTTTTAGTGAACATACTGGTGCAATCCCGGGACAGACACCAACTGAGAGCCAAGACCCTATCGGACGGGGCACTGGCTCCCTGTGGGCCCTACAGCTACGCCTGGGGTCCTCACCTCAGCTTCTTAAGTCCCTAACACGAGGAACCCCGAATGCACTCCAAAGGTAATGATTTTCCATGGGAATATGATTAATACTGAAACTGGCAGAGAGAGAGAGAGAGAGAGAGAGAGAGAGAGAGAGAGAGAGAGAGAGGCAACATAAAAAAAATTCCAGTTTATCCACAGGAGATTCTATACAGCTTCAGACATCACAGTAAAATCTGTGTGTATACTGAGTAGAGGGGAGCGGTGCCTCTGTGTGTGTCCTTAATGTCATGTAGAGAGTTCTGGGGGGGGGCGGGGGGGGGCGGTCCACTGGGGAGAGGGAGGGGCTGTCACAAATGGAATGGGGGTGTGTGTGGGTAGGGAAGACTGGCAGATGAGGACATAGGATTAAGGTGCTGAACTGATTTCAAGCCTAGTTCTCTTTTTTTTTTCTTTCCAGGAAGACCATATAGATTTCTTAGAGATATTGAAAAAATAAGTACCCTGTAACAAGTCAAAATGAAAATGTTTTAAAAAAATATATCATCCCCAGCCACAAAGAGCCCTTGTTCACTTCTGCGTTCATGCGCTCTCTTGCGCTTGCTTTCTATCCCTCTCCCCCCCTCCCACCCCCCCATTCTTGCTGCTTTTGTCCTGATTCCCAACAGAACAGAGATCGGTTGTCGCTAGAGGCAGGATTGAGGACTGTAGGTCATGCGTCTACAGTCGGTCGTTCATGCGAATAGGAGACTAGAGGAAGTCCCTTACGGAGATCATGCCGTTAGCCTAGAGGAACATGTGCGCCGTTGTGCTGCCCTCCGGTCCAGCTCTCCTCCTGTGTGCATGGCAGAGTGTGTGGAGTTCAAGGGTTGGGTGTCGAGGTGTGATCCTAAGGGACACAAAGAGAGAAGGAGATACTTAGAATTTAAAGGTGCAACTCCCAGCAAAAACCCCAAATACTGAGTTTTGTGCTGGCTGCTCAGGCAGCGTCTGATTCAGGAAAAGCAGCCTCCCCAAGCAAGGTGATGAGCAGAGAGGTGTTGAGCTGGAAGCCCCTGACCTTCCTGGAATACCAGCCACCCTTCCCCACTCCCCACCCCAGAGGCTGCCTCTCAGAGGTGGCTGACCTGGCCGATGCTAGTTCCCTGCCATACAAAACCCTCCTGTGTGGGTGCTCAGAGCCTCGGAGAGGAGGCAGGAGGCTCTCATGCCTATGCAGTCACCTGGGGGAGAAATGAGTAGGTCTTGTACCTACGGAAGGGGCCATGATCATGAGCCAGGGCTTGTGCCAAGAGAGGGGCTAGGGTAGGCAGTGGGATCCTCTACTTTTTCAGTTCAGTGTAGCCAACATGCATCGATATCTGCTATGTGTCATCCCCGGAATCCCGGAGATGGAGGAGACAAGATCATGGCTCGAAGGGACAGCAGTGCCTCTTTGGTTCTGGTCCACAGCTCTTACTGTCAAGGGCCTCTAGCTCGTCTCCCCATGCCCCGTGGATGGACAGCCTCTGCTGTGGCCATGAGATCGTTGGAAGACCGGTGTAGTCTCCCTAAGATACTGTGCTTCAGGCTAGAAGACAGCGCTTCGCCTGCAGCATCAGTTCCACATTCTGCAGCCTGGGATTCACAGCAAGACCCCACTCCTGCCACCCCACAGTGCCTCATCCCCCAACCTGGGGTGAAACTCTGTTTCCAAGACCAGCCACTTGGGGTTGTCTGCAGGGACCTTGGGATAGACGAGGAAAAGGAGGACACTTAAATAAAGAGGAGCTGCCAATCTCCTGGGTGGCGCAGGAAGTGACACAGGAACGCAGAACCCCATTCTGTCCCCACGCAGAGCTGTCTGGGGCCCTATGGGTGACAGGGTTGGGGAGGAAGCTGGAGGTGACCAAGGTGAACTCACTCTGAATGGTTCTCTAGGAGTGGGAGGGTGGTGCTAGGTTCCTGGCCAGAGGCCTTCTACTGCTGTGGCTTGAAGGAGCTGTTACCCTGGAGGACAAGACTCTTCCGTCATAGTACCCTGCCTTCGAGCCCCCAGTGCCTGCCTGCTGCCTGCCTTGGTCCGTGGCTCTCCCCGCAAAGGTACTATGCACTCTCCTCTCCCCTAAAGTTCTGCCCACCTGATGACGCTGGCTCCCTCTTGTTTCTCCCCTCACAACCCTGGAAACTTCCCTCCTGTCACTACCTTTATTTAGAGCGATCACACAGTGTAGTAGTTAAGAGCATGAACTCTGGAGCCAGATTGCCTGAGGTTCATGTCCTGTCTCAGCCAATTTCCTGCTGTGTGACCTTGGTCAGGTTACTTACGCTCTCTATAACTCAGTTTCCTCTGTTGGAAAACAAGGGCAATAAGAAGATGCACCTCACCCAGGCTCGTTTGGCTCAGTGGGTAGAGTGTTGGCCTGTGGACTGAGGGGTCCAGGGTTTGATTCTGGTTAAGGGAATGTACCTCAGTTGCAGGCTCGATACCCTGCCCTGGGCCCTGGTTGGGGCACGTGAGATAGGCAATCAATTGATGTGTCTCTCTCACATCTATGTTTCTCTCTCTCTCCCCTTTCCCTTCCACTCTCTTAAAAAAAGTATCAATGGGAAAATATCCTCAAGTGAGGATTAACAAAAGAAGAAGAAGAAGAAGAAGAAGAAGAAGAAGAAGAAGAAGAAGAAGAAGAAGAAGAAGAAGAAGAAGCACCTCATTAGATTATTATGATGTTTAGAAGAACTAAAGGTATACAAAGTGCTTCGGACAGTAAACGGTATGTGAATGTAACTACAAATGGACTCTCTGGAAATGCTGTCGTCATTCCCTTCTCCTGTCTGCATTCTTCCCCTAGCTGCAGTACAAACTCTCTGAGGGCAGCAGCAGGCCTTACCCTTCCTGGTGGTCCCCCAGCTGCCTACCCCAGGGCTAAGCATGCCTCCAATAAGAGACCTTGTAAAATCTTGAGCCTGGGGAAGTCAGGCTACAATCTCTCACCCGCTTTCCTGCCCAGGCAGGGAGCAGAAGAGATCATTCTGTGGTGACTGCTCGTTTCATCTGTGGGTAAACGGAGACTCCCGAGGAGCGGACAGGCCCAGTGGGAGCGCCCAGGCAGCAGCAGGAGGGGGAGCAGAATGTAAGTCTCCTGGCCGCGTCCGGTATTCTTCCTCAGTCCCGCACCCTTCTCCTGGGGGCCCCTTGAGAAAGGTCGTACTCTATACGGAGCCCCCCATGCTCAGTGGCTGCACTGGTCGGGTTCTTTTCCTCAATGCATCTCTCTGAGCTGTCCCACCTGTTCCCACCCTCTACTCAGTGTCTGTGGCTCTCTCTCCCCTCTCCCCAGCCCAGACTTCAATACACCTGCAATATCCGGGAGTGAGGGCGGACTGTAACTTAAAACAGCCAAATAAAACACAACCCCTTGCCCCCCTACCCCCCTGCCCCTTCCCATTGAGATTATTACATTTTAAACCTAAAATATTCTACTGTCAGAGCTAACACGAGTCTTGCAACCCCACTGTTTGAATAGAAAGTGTCTCTTAAAAAGGAAACAAAACACCCAGCAGCCTTTCACGCTGCAGCTTTCAGCTTTCAGCAAGTCCCAGAAGGCGGAGCCAGATAGGGCCAGAGGATTGCCAGGAACCAGGCCCTGTCCCAGGCCTGCCCACAGCCCTCCAGCTGCCCAGTTCCATGCTGTCGTTCTAACAGCTCTGACACCCTTTTTCTTGGCCCTAAGTACTTGGGCACAAAGCAAAACTCACCAGCTGCTACGGTCTGCCCCAAACAATCAGGCCTTGACTGAACAGCAATTGTCTAACTTCTTAAAAACTACCCAAAAGCTCCCCTCCCTGACCCGCCAGCCCTTACATGCAAACTTCTTCCCAAGGGGGGGAGTGACTGTGAGGACATCAGAGGGGGCGTTGTTGTCTGCTCGGTCCCTCCCGGGGATGGGTGTTCTGCCCTTTGGGGTGTTCCACATCTCGGAACCAACTCTAACCATCATTCCTTCCAGCTCACCTTTTAAATCTAAAGTCTACAACTGTGCCACATCACCTCTAGGAGGTTTCTAAGGGAAACCAAAACCAGCCATCCTAACTCACTCTTCCATATGCATGTCAAAATCACTTAAGCTGATGCAGAAGCTGAGTCCTAGAACTTTAATCCGGGGGGTCTGGGCAAGGACCAGGAGTCCGCATTTTAACCCGACTCTCAGATGACTGAGTGGGAGGGATGCAGATAACACTTTGAGAAACAGCGGATTAGAACTTACACTTTACAAAGTCGGTTCACAAACATAAACTCCTCGGTCACCCTCCCTGTAAGGGGGATATCTGTGTCATTGTTATTTTCTGACCAAGGAACCCAAGGCTTTGAAAGATCAACAGACTTGTCCAGGTCAGACTACAAATCAGCTCTGTGACTGATTAAGCGCCAGAATACAGGCATTCTCCTTTACCCTTCACAACCTGTAAATCAGAGGAGCCAGGCCTCAATCTAGACCCAAGCCCCAGCTTTCACCCTCTTTGAAATATATGCATCGATTCTCGTTACCTGCAGTAAAGTTCTACAAAATTGGCCACAAACACTGGATTAGCCGGTACTGAACCATTGCTCCTGAGGAAAATACAGCGCCAGGCTCCTGCCAGCCTCCGTTCGCAATATTTTTGTCAACCAATGAATACATAACCTTGTGCGATGTGAGTTTCTGTTTAAAGACACCTTCTTTAATATATATCATTGGCTCATTAACATTGAATGCATGGCCAACAGTGCTCTAACTCACGCGTGAATGAAGCTCATGGAACACATGTATTTTCCATGTCACAGCCTCCTGCACTTAGGAACACTAGACAGCTCTGCAGCACTAGTCTTGGAGGCCATCTTATTTTATTTTTATAAATATATATATTTTTTTATTTCAGAGAGGAAGGGAGAGGAAGAGAGATATAGAAACACTAATGATGAGAGAGAATCATGGATTGGCTGCCTCCTGCATGCCCCCTACTGGGGATTGAGCCCATAACCCGGGCATGTGCCCTGACCAGGAATCAAACCGTGACCTTCTGGTTCATAGGTCAATGCTCAACCACCAAGCTACACTGGCTGGGCTTGGAGGCCATTTTAAACAGCGAAATCAACAACAGATAGCCCCAAAATACAAAAAAAGAAAAGAAATCAGCCCGTGGCATTAAATACACTACAAAAAAGACACTTGTTTATATATGGTGTGAGAGCTGAAACCAGAGGGCAGAGCGCCACCTCGTTTGACTTCAGCTGGGAACAGACTCAAATTTTTCACCACTGTGCGTGGGCCCGTGAGTGACCGTGGACGTGCTGCGAGTGTTGGTTTGGGGGTGAACATAAATTTGAGTTAGTAGGTGGATCTGCAAGTGTGGAGTCCACGAATCATGAAGGCCGACTGCACATGCTTGCGAGTGGGTGGTAGCATTAAGGACCAGAGAGCTCGCAGCCCCTTCACCGTCTTCTCTGCAGTCTGTCTTGCTGGGAGGGGAGCGCATTGTGGGCCTTTGGGACCCAGGCAGGTGCCCGCCTCACTACTGGCTCCCTCCCCCACTGTCCCACCACACACCCCTGGCCTTTTCCGGGCAGAGGCCCCAGCACTGTGCTGGAGCCAGGCTGCTCTGTCCCTGACACCCAACTCAGTGGTCTGGACCCACATCCCCGTGGGTGGTGCAGATAGAGCATCTACAGAAAAAAAAAATTCCTAGGCACTGTCCTTCTCCCCAGGCTGGCTTCGGGGCTGCCTCTCTCCTGTTCAGGGGTGTCAGGAGGACCCAAGCCAGACAGGAGCTGAGTTTAAAGCCCCTGCTGCCGCCATGAGGAACAGAAGGCAGAGGAGTTTCTAATTATTTGCACCTTTGGATTATTTCCAGGGCTGATCACAGCGAATCTCCTAAACCAGCAGCCTGGCGGGACCCGCTGGCAGTGCCTGGGTTAACGCTGTGACCTCCTTAAGGGAAGCTGCTGAGGAGTCAGGTCTAATTTTATCCCATAGCTGGATCTGCCAGCCCCTTTTTGCCAAGTGCCGAGGTATCTCGGGAAGCCCAGAGTCAGCACTTCTGGCGGCTGGGAGCAGCGGCAGCCCTGCTTTTTGCCGAGAGCAGAAAGCCGGAGCTGGCTCGCCGCTCAGCCCAGAGCCCGGGTCTGGGGGTTTAGATGGCAGCAGGTGGGTTACTGCTGTGCTGGGGCCATGGTTCTTCCTCGCTTCCTGCCGACTCCCGCCCCGACGCATCCTGTACTGAGCTGCCCCGAGCCGGGTGCAATGAAGAACCTCGGGGCAGCTCAGTACAGGATCCCTCAGGGAGGACGAGGTCAGAGGGGGCCGCTGAAGCCCCTGGCACCACAGGGCCCGCTGGAACATCTTCATGGCCCTGCTTCACGACACATCACCGCACACCAGGCTTCTCAGCCACACGGCCCCATGCTCACGCACGCCATGCACCAGGGCCCCACGGCCCTCCTGGCCTGTCGGGACAACACCACCACCCCTGGGCCCTCGAACTTCGCCCTTTCCTAGAAAGCAGGGGAGCGACAGGTTCCAAGAACCACCAAGGAGAATGGAGGCCTTAGGTTGGAGGGGACGTCTGCAGGGCTCCAGGTTCAAGGGACAGTCAGTTCTAAGTCTGTCACTGTGGGTTGGACTAGCACAGGCTAGACAGACTCAGCTACCCTCTCTGATGCCCTGTCCCCATCTCCAGGTCCCCACTGCTTGGTTGCCAGGGTGATGTTACTACGGCGATTACCAAGCGCTGTCACTCATCCAAGCATTTTTCAACTCTGTACTTTTGCACTTCCTGAGAGGTAGGTCAGCAGCTAGTGTTGACTCTGTTTTCTGGATGAGGCAATCGAGAGTCAGAGACACAGTTGGAAGGTGGGGATGAGAATCCATGCCCCTGGACCACAGCAACGCTGCCACCCTGCACCATGAAGGGAGGGGCGGGTGAGATGTGAGCAGCCATCGCCGGGCCCAGCCACTCCACGAAGACCAAGCCATGCAGAAAGGATGCAGAAAGACTGTTACCTCCAGAGAGGCCATTTGAGGGGGGTGCTCGAGATCACTGCTTCCCCCTTTTCAGGCTTGCCCGCTTCACTATCTGAGCCCCCTTCCTGCCCTCTATCAGGTCCGGCTGCAGGCTATTCCCTCTCCGCTCCACCTGGAGACAGTAGCAGAAACAGAACACAGGACAGATTGCACAGAGAGACAGGTAACAAGTGGGCAAGAGAATGAAAGGCATCATCCGGAGGGGGTGGCAACACTGCCTCCCGGGGAGAGGAAGGCTCGAAGGGGAACCCAGACGGGTGAGCACAGCGCAGACTGGAACCCGAAGTGCCGGGCGCAGAGGCGAGCAGCAGGTACAGGTGCCGGGCCACTCGGAAGAGCGAGTGCCTCAGAGGCTGCGGCCACCACAGTACCTTGATGTGTCTCATAAAGTTATCAATATCAACTTCCATCTCCCCAGGATCTTCCGGGGGCCCCTCGACAATCACCTCCTCGTGCTCCTGGGTGTCATCGCCACCAGACGACTCTATCTGCCGAACAACTTTGCGGATGATCTGGAAAAGAGAGGGCGGGGAGAAAGGGCTGGCGAAGCCATCAGGACGGAGCTCGAAAAGAGCGGGTTCCCAGGAATGAAGTTGGGGGAGAGGCAGCCTTTGTCCTCAAGTGGCAAGAACAGGGATGGGTCTCTCACTCCCAGCACTGTGTGGAAACACTCGCGTTGGACAGCCTCAGAGGGACTAGAATTTGCAGAGGGGTCTTAGCAGGTTTTCAATGACACGGTTGGACCATGCGTAACTTCTGTCTTAGCCCACCGCAGTTCCTCTGCCTCTTGGTATGGATGGCAGTTTACGCTGTCTGTCATACTTGTACGCCTATGAGCTCCTGAGGGCAGAGGACATTTCCTTTTCAACTATGGTAATTCAATGCCATCGACCCATTCCCTTATTCATTCATCTAAGTAGTCTAGCAACTGTTTACTCTGCACCTACCATGTGCTAGGAGGGGGGGATGAAAACATAAACAAGCATGACCCCTGCCCGCACGGAGCTCGTGCGCTGAAGGACAGACGGACATAAGGGGTCTGCTCCAATGTAGTGTGACAGCACCCTAGGGGAGCACGTACGAGGTCTTCCCTTTGCTCCTTCTTCTCCCTTCTGCCCAAACCTAGCAGAGTGCTCAACCCTAGACAGGCAACTTCATGTCTACCGAGTTAAAGTCTGCTGCCAACTCAATGCATTTCCACATCCTTTTCATTTTAAGAGGCCAGTGATAGTCTGGGGACCACCATACTGCTGTCCTACAGCTATTTTCAGGGCTGGGCATCACAGGACTAGGTCTGGGCTGTTCCATGGGCCTCGGTCCTTCTGGAAGAGTGAGGCAGGAGCTCAGTTCAGGCTGAATCCGGGCAAAGTGGCTATGAAGAGTGTCACGTCCGGATCACGGAGGACAGGAGCCCATGGCACCTGAACTGTCCCAGCTGAGCCATGCTTACCCCTCTGTGAGGGAGGCGGGTCCATGGCCTGCCCTTTAGCCTTTGGCCTGCGTGCCTCCCCCTAGTTCAGGGGACTCTCTGCACCCACCTTTTTGGTGACAATGTTGCCCTGCTCATCTGTGAATTGTTCCTCAGTCACCTGCTCCCCTGGAATATTCTGAAGCTCACTCCCCTGCAATTAGAGAAAGGGAGAAAACTCAGGATTCATAAGCAGGAGTCTGGGAACAGGATTAGAGGATGAGGAGATAGAATAGCAGCAGCAGCAGCCACAGCCACAGTCCGACAAATCCCCACCCCGGCAGGAAACTCCAACGCAGCAGGTAGAGGCAGCCAAACCACCCGCCCCAAGTGCCCAGAGCTTTGTGTGCGGTCCCCACAATAGCACCGGGGAGCAGGCAAACAGGGCCGATTATGCAAGTTTCACCGAGAAGAGTAAGAGGAAGTGAGGCGCCTAATTTGCATTTCTACAGCACTTGACAGTGAAGAAGCCCTCCACAGACACCATCACACTGTGTGTAACTTGAGGACAGAGCAGGGTGAGGCCGGCTGAATCCCAGAGCTGAGCTTTGTCGGCCCTCGCTGAGGGGTGGCTCTGCTCCCCTCAGGCCTTCCTGTCCCTTCTCTTCCAACACATCTCCTGACCTGGAGGCCGGCGCCTTGCCCCAGCTCGTCCCGACACATCCCTGCACTGTGCCCTCAGCCCGGCCTCCTGACCTTCTGGCCTCCGCACGCCCACCTCCAGCTCCAGGCCTGCCTTGTGCCGCCGGCCTGGCAATTACCTTGAAGAGGACCCGACGCCGGACCACCCTGGTGGAGATGGTCTCCTCGTCGTCACTCAGGCCCTCGTTCTCCCCCAGCTCCTTGTCCAGTTCCTGGTGGATGTGCTTCAGCACGAAGCACAGAGAGCCCTTAAAAATGTGCATCACGTTCTGACAGCTGACCAGGAAGAAGCTCAGGAGCACCAAGGTGACCAGGAGCTGGGTGATGAAAGTCCACATCCTCACCAGCCCGCCCTCCGGGCGCCAGTGGAGCCAGGGCTCTGGCCGCTGCAGGGGTGCCACCTCTCATTCTCCTCTTGGACCCCCGAGGCCTCCTGGGACCCCTCCCATCCTCGCTCCTCAGGCTCCCACTCTTTCTCTCCAGGCAGAACACCGACCGGCCCTTCACTGGAACTGCCCGCCTGAGTGTCCTGCTGCTGAGCAGCCCCAGGCTCTACCCTCCTGCCTGGGTGACGTCAGGCTTTGATAATTTTAGCTTCCAACCCAGCTGCTGGGGCTGTCCAACGGGGCGAGAAGAAAGCCGGCAGGTGTGTGTGTCCCGGGCACTGGGAGCACATGTCAAAGTCACTGTGGGAGACCCCGCCCCGCCCCACCGAGAGCCTGAGGAGGGACACGGCCCCTCACCTTTCCTGCCTGCCCGCCCCCATGGAACTAGAGGCAGCTCTGCCCAGGGAAGCGTTCTTGTTCAGGGACTCCACAAAATAAACGTCCGGAGAGTAAGTGTCCGCAGTTACGCGTGTGTTTACCAGTGTGATGGTGCCTGATCAGAATGATGTTCTCCCCGTCTCATGGGGATGGGACCAGCTAGTACCCTGGAGGGTTAGGGGTTTATTTCAAAAATAGCGCTGGGATAAGTGATTTGCCCAGGCCCAGCGCAGCAGGGTCCAGCACGGGTGGCGGGGCTGTGCAGTTCCCATCAGCCTCTTCACCGGGCACAGCAACCCTAAATGTAAGCGTGTAACCGGCGTGTCTATTTCAGGCCTGTCCTCAAAGGCTCTTCCCATGCTGACTGTCAATGCCCGCCCACGAAGAGCAGGAACCACGCGCATTAAGCCCGTCTTTACAGAGCTGATTCACAAATGCGGCCGCAGCAGCTGTGGCTGAAAGGAATTCACTTTTGGGATCAGGCTGTTCCTCCACGTGGCAGAGAGAACAAAGATCTGGGACACAGCACACTGACCTGACAACGCCCTCACTGTGGGGAGTTGGGGAAGCTGGGTGTCTCCTCTGGGCCTCAGTTTCCTCCTCCCTTAAAAGAGGGTGAATTAAAGTGCTCTTGAGAGTGCTGTGAAGACCACAGGGCTGTGAGTACCACCACTATCCTACATAATAAAAGGCTAATATGAAAATCGACCGAACGGCTGAACAACCAGTCGCTATGACGTGCACTGACCACTAGGGGCAGATGCTCAACACAGGAGCTGCCCCCTGGTGGTCAGTGCGCTCTTACAGGTGGAGCGCTGCTCAGCCAGAAGCTGGGCTCATGGCTGGAGAGCGCAGCGGCAGTGGTGGGAGCCTCTCCTGCCTTCATGGCAGTGCTAAGGACCCCTTGGGGGACATCCCCTGAGGGGTCCCGGACTGTGAGAGGGCATAGGCCGGGCTGAGCCCCCCCCCCCGAGTGCACAAATTTTGTGCACTGGGCCTCTAGTCAATAATAACAGCAAACACTTTCACATACTAACTCAGGTTAGCCTTGCAATGATCCTACCATGCAGGCTCTATCACCTCCCACAGAGGAAAAGGAGGCACAGACAGGTTAAGGCACTTGCCTATGTGAAAGGTAAGTAAACGAAGGAGTCAGATTTCAAACTCCCGCCACCACCATGGCACAGCATTGCCTCATTTCAACAAGAAAGCACTGGGAAAATAGAAGCTACAGCATATCTGGTTTTGGCCCAGCCAAGAAGAGTCTAATTCCAGGTATTTCCCCCCAGGTCCTAAGGGGAGGACTGGCTGGCTCACGGTCATTTCAGTCCTGCCTGCCAAGCCCCAAATGATGAGGCATCTCTCTCTCTCTGTGTCACTGTCCTCAGAGATTCACTGGAAATACTGGCAAATGGGTGCTTTGTAAACCGTCACCTTAAATGGACCTCGTGATCATCCCCTGGGTCCTGCCAGATGATTATGACAACAGCTCATCCACACCATCCAATCCTGTCCTAGGCTGGGGAGGCGTTAGGTGTGCCTGCCCCCCTTCCTTCCCCCCACCCCTGTAATGACACGCCCACTGGGAAAAAGGAGGAGGTCTGGCCTCTCCTGGTTCATCGTGTGACCCTGGACACACCCTCAGCCACTCTGGGCCTCAGTTTCCTCATTTATAAACGAGTCAGATGGACCAAATGACCTAGAGCAGTGGTTCTTAACCTTCCTAATGCCGCGACCCTTCAATACAGTTCCTCATGTTGTGGTGACCCCCAGTTTCATTGTTACAAATTGAACATAATTAAAGCATAGTGATTAATCACAGAAACAATATGTAATTATATATGTGTTTTCCGATGGTCTTAGGCGACCCCTGTGAAAGGGTCGTTCGACCCCCAAAGGGGTCGCGACCCACAGGTTGAGAACTGCTGACCTAGAGGGTTTCTCCCTTGATCCTCTGGGGTGATCCTGCTTTCCCCCCAGGCTTTCCCTCACCAAAGGCTGACTGCAGAGGAAAGGTGGAAAATATCGCTCCTGCAGTCTTTCTCTTTCCCCAGGAGTCAGGAGTCCAAACCCGGTTAAGAGCTCCTGTGCTCTGGGCCGAGCACTTGCTACTGGGAGCAGCAGCAGTGGGACCAAGGAATAGCTCGATAGCAAAACGTGCACCGGGGTGGGGCTGGGGTTAAAATGGACGCAGCC
>NW_005871242.1:2220061-2264234 GCF_000147115.1 Myotis lucifugus | reverse complement strand
GGTTTCAGGTAGGAGCACAGGAAGAGAAGAAAGCAGCAGGCGAGACCAGGAGGAAGGAGGCAGATCCTGGGTGAGGAAACGGTGCTGACTGAACAGTAAGAAGCCAACGGAGACACAGAACACACACTCATGCACACATTAAAAATACATCGGCACAGACCAGCAACGCCAATTTCATAAGAACCCGTACATTTAAAAAAGACATTAATAAGATATCTGGAATTTGCTTCAAAATAATCTGGGGGAGGTGGGAGAGAGTGGATGGGGGTTCAGATGAAACAAGATTGTCCATGAGTAGGTAATTGTGCAGCCTGGGTGGTGTGTGCATGGAGAGTTGATATGATATTCTGTCTGTTTTGTATTTATTTGCAGTTTTTCATAATAAAACCTTTTTTTCAAAAAACACATTAATTCCTGGCTGGCATGGCTCAGTGAGTGTCAACCTATGAACCAGGAGGTCATGGTTTGATTCCTGGTCAGGGCACATGCCCGGGTTGCAGGCTCCATCCCCAGTGTGGGGCATGCAGGAGGCAGCCGATCGATGATTCTTTCTCATCATTGATGTTTCTATCTCTCGCTCCCTTATGAAATTGGCGTTGCTGGTCTGTGCCCATGTATTTTTAATGTGTGCATGAGTGTGTGTTCTGTGTCTCCTTTGGCTTCCTCTCTGAAATCAATAAAAATATATCTAAACAAACAAACAAACAAAAACCACATTAAAGTGGATGCCTGTGGGAATGAGGAGGGGCAAGAAAATGGGAATGGAGCATGAAGATAAAAGTGAACAAACAAAAAAAGTACAGTAGGACAAACTGAAAGGGATGGAAGGAGGGAGAGCTGATGGAGGATCAGGCCAGGGAACTGGAGGAGAGGAGAGCGAGTCTGTGGTGGGAAGGTTCTCCCCGTCCCTCTCCTGTGCCCCTTGATGAGCCCAACCCGGAACCAGAATTCCCGCTGGGTGAACCTCGGCGATAATCCATTCACTCCTCGTTTACCAGTGAGGAAACCAAGGTGCCAAGAAGAGAGGGGCTTGTCCACAGCCACGCAGACCATGGTTGGACCAGTTAGCCCAACACCCAGCTCTAAGTCCTTTCTAAAACATGACGAAAAGAGAAAACAAGACCCATGGCTTTGGAGTCAGCCAGACTGGACTCAAAGCCCACTTCTGACCCTGTGACCTTGGGCGAGTTGCTCAACCATCAGCTGCAGATGGGAATCACCTCTGGGAGCCGGGCAGTTGTGAGGATAATGACAGCACAGGCTGTGCCTGAGCGCTCAGGAGCTCCACACAGGTCAGCCCCTCCCTTCCCTCAGTAGGGGTCAAGGAGGCAGACAGACCAAGACCAAGGAAGCTTCTAGAGAAAGTGAAGTCACCGCCACAATGCTTAAAGCAAATAAACATGCTCGGCTCTGGGCTGAGTGAAGAGGAGGTGGCCTGGTGCTGGGACAGGCATCAGCAGGCCCCTCCCTGTGGGTTCTCACCTTTACCAGCTGGGAGAAGGTGCTCTCTGCCTCCTGCACCCGCTCTCGGTGGCCTTGTTGTCTTCGTTCCCAGTCAGCCTGCAGGCTCTCTGCTCTGGCTGCAAGTGCTCAGTCGCAGACACCAGGACCTTCTCATACTCCCGAGACCCACTGGGCTCCAGCCCTTTGACGGTGGTGACGGTTCTCTGGAATGAGTGTGGGCCTCGCGTGACCTCCTCTTGCCAGGAACCTTGTGCAGCATCTTGCAGGTACGAGACAATGGAGCCTTCCCCATCCCAGTCCTGCAGTCTGGGGTCCCGGAAGAGAGAAAGGACACCTGGTCACCCTTCAGTCTCTGCTCTTTGAGATACCCTCCCCCTCCAGAGCCCTGGCTCACCCAGGACACACCCTATACAGCCCACCCGAGGGACGGGAGAGTGTGAGCAAATCACATAGCTGACTGCCCTGTCCAGACAGGTACAGGTGGGCCATCCATGCTGTCCAGGTGGGAAGGGCCACGGGTACCAGTGCCATTGGTTCCCTCCTTTTGAGTGGATGGCCCCACTCTGGGCTCCCAAGGCACTAGGCTCACACCAAAGATCCAGTCATGGGGCCTCCGCACCCATCACGTTTCTCCCCTCCCCTCCAGCCCTCCAGGCCGCCTGCACTCAACAGTCCTCATCTCTATGCTCGCCTGAAAGGCAGTCACTCCCTCCCCCTGGAAACACACTCTTCTGTGGCCTCTGGGACACCCCATTTGCCTGGTTTCCCCCCACTCTCTGGCCTCTCCTTTTCCATGTCCTTTGTTGGTTCCTCCTAATTTCCCTGACTTCTGAACATTGGAGCACCCAGGGCCCAATTCTCAGACCTCAGCTCTATCTACACCCACTTCCTAAAGGAGCGCGTTCAGGCCATGGCTTTACACCCCATCCGCATGTGCTCATGCCCAGGTGCCTGTCTCCAGCACCACCTCCTCGAACTGCAGGTGGGAAATGGCTTCCTCAACATCTCTCCTCCGGATTCCTGACAGGGACCTTGAGGACACGGTCAGACCAGTTCCGCCCAGTCTTCCCCAGTCTGTGGTAAAGGGCACCTTCATCCTTTCAGTTGTGAGGTCAAGGACACTGGTGAGCTCTTTGACTTCCGTTTCTCACACTCCACGCTTATTTGTAAGCAAACCCCTTTTGGTTCAACTTTCAAAATATACGCTGAGCATAGCCACTTCTTGCCACCACCACAGCTACCATGTTGGTCCACATCACCAACACTGGCCTCCTTGCTCATCTCCCTGTTTCTACCCTTGGCCATGTCAGGCTGTCAAGGCATCTGTTAGGTCACCTCACTCCTCTGCTCAGAACCCTCCAATGGCTCCGCATTCCTCCCAGTAAATGCCCAAGTCTTTCTATGAGCCTCAGGGCCTGACACGTCTGGCCTCATTACCTCCCCGACCCCATCTTCCTTGATCTATGGTAGGCACAGTGACCTCCTCACTGTGCCTTAACTGTGCCGGGCATGCCCTACTTCAAGGCCTCTGCACTAGCTGGGCCTTTGGCTGGATGTCACCCCTAATTCCTTTAAGTCTTTATTCCAACGTCACTCTCCCAGGCTTCCCTGGCCACCTTATCTATAATTCCAACCACCCCTTCTCCCCCTGCCCCCCACACCTCCTGCTCCCATTCTCTGCTTTATTTTTCTTTTTAGCACTTAATATCTAGCATTTCTCTTTTAATTTTATTTACCTTATCTTGGTTACCATCAGTTTCTCCATTAGAATAGAAACTTCTTACGGGTAGACTGTCTGTTTTGTTCAGTGCCGTATCCCCAGTACCTAGGCATTTTTTATAAATGCCTGGCACATAGTAGGCACTCAAGACATATTGCTGAGTGAGTGAACAAAATTCGTCCCCATCAGAGGGCTGACCAAGGTCCCAGAGCCACACTGTAACATCCTGAGGCCCAGCGTCCAGGCCTTCTGGTTCCTCATCTGGTGACCCCGCTGTGGCCACGGTGCAGAGGCCAGCACACAGCTAAGTGTTCAATCAATGCTGTTGGGTGAATGGCCATCAGCGTTGTTGGAAGATGGTCTCTCTCACAGGAAAGCCAGTATTTCACTTTGAACCCTCACGGGCTCAGTCTGTCCAATTCTCCCCCTCCCCCTACTCAAAGGATTAGTCTGGGAACTAAATAAATCCTTGCATCTTCTAAACGACCTTCCTCTCCCTCCTCCAATGGTCTTTGGGCCACACTGAGTGGACCCTGGGGACTGGCCAGTCAGCTCCACATTTTGAGTGGAGCAGTGTGGATGGGAAGGGGACAGGAGAACAGGTTTCCCAAGGCCTGGCCGGGCCTGAGCTCCTTGGGTGGCCGCAGCCTTCTGGAACACATAAACTGTGTCCTTGCTTTAGGGAGAATTGAGGAAGCACAGTGACATGGAAGAAACAGCTGCGGTCGCTTGTTTCCTGTGCCAGCCGGTCCAGGAGGGCCAACGCGAGACCCGCCCCATGCCTGTCTCCTCTCTCCCCCTCGCCGCGAGCCCCCTCGGCACTCGGAGCACCGGGAGTGTGGTGTCCATGGTGTGGCTGTGAGCTCTCTGTGTCTGAGGGCTCTCTGGGTCCCCGAGGTGCACAAGGCCCTTCTGCCCGAACTGCCACCGATGCTTCCCTGCTGCTGGCACGGCACCAGGCCTTCTAGTCACAGGGAGCTTGGTGAGGAGTCACCCACAAGAACAGCCGGCTCTGACAGCTGAAAGCTCTGTCCTGTCCTAGATAAACCCACCAGCCTCACTGTTTCAAAAAGGTAAAGGAGAAAGGGCACCATTATCAGCTCTGTCACACGCAAGCTGTGTGACCACACGAATGACTTCCCGGGCCCTGGGGCTTGTAGGTTTCTAAATATGGTCTTCAACGATAAGCACTCCGCAGTGATAGGGGCCCAGGCACCCAGCCCCAGCTGCACTTAGAGACGTGGTTCCTCCAAGCCTAGAACCTCTCCCCTAAGTGTGCTCCCTCATCCCAACACCCTAAGCCTCTCTCTCCTGCGGGCCACAGCCAGGGGTGTCTTGGGGAGGAACTGGCCTTTGCAGACCACAGTTCCATTCTCACAGGACAGGGGTCAGACTGAGCTCTGGGCGGCTTCGGAGGCCAGCTGGTGATACTGAATGGATTTGTCCCAGGACGTTTAGAACACAGTCAGGGTGGGCAGCAGCACCCAAGCATTCAAGGCCAGGCACAATGTCACCCGGAAACCCAGGACGAGGAAAGGCATCCCACCCCGGCAGCCCAGCCCTTACCTGTCCTGGCTTGTCTCCATCACCCGACTCACAGTGGGGGATTCTGTGATGCGGGCTTGCACCCTCTGCTGGCCTGAAACAAGAGACACTTCATTCTCTGAGTCCTGCCCTGCACCTGTCGAGTCCTCCTGCCTCTTATGACCTGGCAGCTTCTCTTCTGACCTCTGACCTTCCTCCTGGTCAAGCAAATCGATAAGGCCATTTGTGGCATCTGAATCCACTGTGTCATCCTCCACAAGGTCCAGAGAGCCCAGCGTGGGGCCCTGGGTTCCCTCGGAGAACGCCCCCTCCAGCTTCCACTCGTGGCCGGTGGCGTCAGAGTCCTCGGCCTTGCTGCACTCCAGAGAGGAGTCCTCAGCAGTGACCAGAGAGGGTGTGAGGCCCGCGGACCACACCTGCATGTCAGACATCTCCAGCATGGCGTCATGCTCCGTGGCCGCCAAGGGGATGGCGTCTATGACGGCCACCTCGTTCCAGTACTGGTCTGCACGCAGCGGAGAGGGAAGCGCGTAGTGCAGGGAGGCAGGGGACAGCAGCTCGTCCTGCAGCGAGGAGTAACCTGGATGGGCAGACAGAGGGCAACATGCTCCAGAAGCGATTTTTGTCACACACGCTCACGTGCAAGTCCACACACACACACGCACACACGGCCACGGCCACGGCCACAGAGAGGCATGCACATTCCGGGCGAAGGGCTTTCCAAGCTCAAACTCCATTGCTCAGGGCTTGTGGCTGCTGCCCAAAGCACCTGGGCAGGAGAAACAAGGCTCTGGTTTGGGTGGGGGCAGCCAGGGAGAGGGGCAAAGAGGAGGGCGCCTTTGCTGGACGGCAAAGAGAACGGAATTCCTTTCCAGCTCAGAGCTAGATCAAGAAGCCTTGATCCAAAGGACTTGTGTTCCAATCTGTCTCCAATGGAGGAAAACCCCACTTCTCCACGGCTGGGCAGAAAGAAATGTTGTTCTTTCTTTGCTCAAAACGTCCCTTTAGCACAGTCCTTGGAGCACAGTCCTTGGAGTATCTGTCAGGAATGTATCTTAAAGGGAGGGAGCAGCCCACCCAGGTCCAGGGTTGGAGGGGTTTAGTGGGCACTCTGAACACCCACAGGCCTCGGTGCAGTGCTCAAATGGGAAATCATTTGGTTTGGGATGAAGTAACTTTTCCTCACGTTGCCAAATGGTTCTAGCAACTTGAACAATCTCAAGAGACGCAAGGGAGGGCTCTAAGGGTTCAAAACAGGGTCCAGGAGGCACCAGGCAGGTCGGCTGCCAGCTCAGTTTTCTGCCCTGAGCTCCTTGCCTGCAGGCCCTGAGTTGTGTTCCAGCTCCTGGTCAGCAGTGAGCAGGTGGGACCGGAGCCAGCTGGCTCAGGACACTGTGCACGGTACCCTGGTCAGCACAGCCTGTTCTTAACGTCTGTTCCTTCCTGACTGGCTCGGCCAGGAGTCCCTGCTAGTTTTCTGATTGGCTTTCGTATTGGTTCCCTGATGTTCAGAGGTGACTAGGAGCACAAGTGAGTGGCACGTGTAAATGTGTGAGAACCTGTGTGCCAGCTGAATGAGCACTGTCCTGTCAGGCGGCTCCTCTAGCCAGGAATGGGGAGTCCCTGTGAAAAGGGGACAGAGGGCCTCCAACTCCCCTTCAGAGCAGGTGCCAATCTGTGGGTGGGAGAAGGAGCTAGAAGATTCTCCATTTGGCTCAGCTTGTCTGGGGAACTAGGGAGTGTACCTCCAGCTTCTGAAGACCCAACAGAGTCAAAGGGAGGACCTGGATATGGTGGCGCTGCCCCCTGCAGAGTACCTTGCTAGATACTCTAAGCTGGTGTCCAGGCTCTTCATTCTGCCGTTCATCCCGCACCCCCACCCCATCCCCCGCATCAGGCTCTTTCCTGGGCTGGGCCTTTCTTTAGCCAAATGGGCCCTCCTGATTCCCAGCTCTGGGCCTCAGCTGCTCCCAGCCCTTCTCTCCTTCTGACAATACCATCTCCAGCTACCCTCATTCACTTGTTCAACAAAACACATTAATTAAGGTCCAATCACAAGCCTTATACCAGGCTAAAGGGTTGGGGATTGCAAACACACAGCACACACAAACAAGGTTCTCTTTGTCCTCTTTTTCATGATGTTTTCCCAACGACTTCCATTCACGTTGATTTCCCCCTCTTTGAACCCAGCCATGTTCCCCACTCAGCTGCTCATGAACTGTGCACTCTTTGAGGGCAGGGATGGTGTCTACCTTTTCCTCCCACGTGCCTAGACCCGATTGGGAATTCATTGGCTCCAAAGACTCTCTGGGTGTGTGAGGGGGACACCAGAACAGGAACAGGTGACCTTGTCCATATTCTAGCATTTACATGTCTCAATGAGCCCAGAACCATGCTATGTGATTGACACACATCTTCGCTTAATCTTCCCAGGAGAGTTTTCTTCCTGACTGACCGCTACAAGTCTGTGTGGTTCCAGGTCTCAACATTAGGAGGAGGAGAAAGAGACCATGAGGTGGTGGGGTGGCCGGTGGGTAGGGTTGTACAGTGGCAGAGACTAAGGGACTCCCCTTTCAGATCTGACCAAACTAGGAACAGAGATGTGGGAGAGTAAGAGAAATGAGTGGGTCGAATATTACCACGTTATGAACTGCAAGTCATTGTATGTGAATCTGTGACCTAAGGAATTGGGAAGCCAGGGGCAATGGCTTCAAACCCTCCAAAGAAATCTCTCCAGATATATGCAAGCAGGGCACTTTAGATTCAGGTAATTACTTTTCTTCTTGTTATTTTGAAAGCGTTATTATATTCTATTACTACTGGAGCACCTATTTTGTATAAAAGATATCTAACATGTTATTTTAAATTATTATTACAACAACCCTACAAGGAAAGTAATATTATTCCTACTTTATACATTAGGAAACTAGAGGTGCAGCGACTTGCTTAAGGCACAGTTGGTCAGAGTGGTCTTTTCACTAGAATCTGCCATATATATATATATATATATATATATATATATATATATATATATATATATATATAATTTTTTTTTAAATGCTCACTCGAGGATATTTTTTCCATTGATTTTTAAAGAAAGTGAAAGGGAGGGAGGAGGGGGGTAGTTAGAGACAAAGAAAAACATCCATATGAAAGGGACACTTCGACTGGTTCCCTCCTGCACAAGTTGAGGCCAGGAATAGAATCTGCAACCAAGGTACATGCCCTTGACCAGGAATCAAACCCATGACCCTTTGGTCTGGGAGCCAATTCTCTAACCACTGAGCAACCAGCCAGGGCCCATTAATATCTTTTAAAGATATCTTTATTGAGGAACAGTAGAAATACAATAAATGCACATACAGGGTAGGGCAAAGGTAGGCTTACAGTTGTTTGTATGGAGGAAGACATGCAGGTTATGATTATTACAACAGCTTTATGAACTCTGTATTTTGCATACTAACAACTGTAAACCTCCTTTTGCTCCACCTTGTATTTATTTACTTATTTATTGATTGATTTCAGAGAGGAAGGGAGAGGGAGAGAAAGATAGAAACATCAATGATGAGAATCACTGATTGGCTGCCTCCTGCATGACCCCCACTGGGCACTGAGCCTGCAACCTGGGCATGTTCCCTGACTGGGAATCGAACCATGACCTCTTGGTTCATAGGTCGACGCTCAACCACTGAGCCACGCTGGCTAGCCCCCCCCCCCGTATTTAAAGTAGATAATTTGATAGTCTCTGACATAGGTATACACCCCTGAAACCATCATGCAGAGAGGAACACCCATCATTCCTGAAAGGTTTCCTCATGCTTCATAATCTTTTCTTTCACCACTCCATTTCCAGGTAACTACTGATCTGCTTTCTGTTACTATAGTTTGGATTCCTTGAATTTTATATAAATGGAATTATACAATGTGCACTCTTTTTTTGTCTGGCTTTTCACTCAACTTAATAGTTGGGTATAATCCATATTGTTACATGAATTGATGATTTTTGCATTTTTATTGCTACGCTGTATTCCATTGGATGGATAGACTACAGTTTGCTAATGGACATTTGGGGTTTCCAACATGGGGCTATTACAAATAAAGCTGCTTGCCTGTGTGGACATACACTGTCTTTACTTTGTGGAAATCCTTAGGGGTGGAATGGCTGGGTCATATGGCATATGTTTAACTTTTCAAGAAACAACCAAAGTGTTTTCCAAAGTGGCTGTCCCGTTTTACATTCCCACCAGCAGTGTATGAAAGTTCCAGTTCCTCCACATTCTTGTCAACACTTGGTATGGTCAGTCTTTTTCATTTTATTCTTATGGGTAGTGGTATCTCCTGGTAATTTTAGTTTGTATCTCCCTAATGTTGAGAATCTTTCCATGCACTTATTTGCCATCTGAACATTTTATGGATTAAGTATCTGTCCATTCTAAAATTTGGGTTGTTTTCTTATTGTGAGTTCTGAGAGTTCTTTATATATTCTGGATACAGGACCTATATCAGATTTGCCAATATTTTCTCCCAATCTGTGCCTGGTCTTTTCATTTTCTTCACAGGGTACATTGCAGAGAAGAAGTTTTGATAAACTTCAAATTATCAATTTGTTCTTTTATGGATTGTGCTTTCGGTGTTCTATCTAAGAAATCATTGTCTTACCCAAGGTCATTAAGGTTTTCTTTTATGTTTTCATCTAGAAGTTTTATAGTTTTATGTTTCTATAAATTTTTATATAGGTTTTAGACTTAATTTATAATCCATTTCAAGTTATTTTTTTGTACATGGTGCAAAGTATAAATCCAAGTTCATTTTTGCATATGGATATCCAATTGGTCCAGTACCACTTGTTGCAAACAGTTTCCTTTCTCTATTGAATTGCTTTTGCACCTTCTATTCTGTTCCACTGATTATCTTTTTTTGACAGATCCTGCCGCAGGTTTATTTGTACAAACAGCACAGGAGGACACCAGCGCCACGCAGACAGCAGCCCAGGGGTCCCACCAGTCCTTCCGTCCTCACATCGGCAGACAGAGGCCTCTACTGTGGAGCCTTCGTGGGGGTCTGGGCACCTTTGGGAGCGGGAGCGTGGGCACTTTTGGGGGCAGGAGCCTGAGCCCCTTTGAGAGCCTGAGCTGCAGCCGCACCTGCAGCCTGGGGCTTGGTTTCTGCCTTGGCCTTGGTCTTTGGCTGGCAGAGCCTGAGCCCCTTGGCAATGTGGGCACAAGCACGTTTCCCAAGCTTGGGGTGAGCGATGTAGGCAAGTTGACTGAGTTTGCGGCTGCAGCCCTTTGGGATATTGGGCCTGGGCTCCTTGGGCTTGACCAGGGCCTTGATGGCCTCAGCGTGAGTGCTCATGGCCTTGGCGTTGGCTTGCATCTTCTTCAGGCCCTTCTTGTTTTGCTTCTTGGCAAAGTGCATGTTCCTTAGGAACTTGGGGTCTACCCCCTTAAGAGATTCGTATCTTTGTGATCGGGGTTTCTTGATGCCGTTTCTGTGCCATTTTCGGGACTGGTTGTGCGTGGTGTGGTTCTTGGACTTGGCCATCTCTGCACAGAAGCCCGCGACTCCCAAAGCGCCAGGGACCAGAAGAGAAGATGATTATTTATCTTTATGACAATACCACCCTGTACTGATTACCGTAGCGTTGTAATAAATCTTGAAGTTAGGTAATATGAGTCCAAATTTGTTCATTCCTCCCACTCTATTCATTCTTCAGGTCTTTTCATGTGAATTTTAGAACTACTTTGTCAATTTCTGGGGGAAAAAGCATACTGGGATCTTGATTGAGATTGCATCAAATACATAGATCATTTTGAGAGAATTGACAATATCAAGTCTACTGGTCCATCATCAAGGTGTACCTCTACCTTTATTTAAGCCTTCTTCAATTCCTCTCAGAAATGTTTTATAGTTTTCAATGTGTAAGTCTTTCACATCTTTCATCAGATATATCTCCAAGTATTTCAATTTTTTCAATGCTATTGTAAATAGTATTCTTTTATAATTGTTCATTGCTAGTATATAAATTCAACTGATTTTAGATCTTGAAATTGTATCTTGCAAGCTTATTGAACTTATTTATCCATCACTTCTTGTAGATTCCACTAGATTTTTTTATACATGTGATCTTGTTGTCTGAGTAAATGGTTTACTTCTTCCTTTTCAATGTGGTTGCCATTTATTTCTCTTACTTGCCCTATTGTACTGGCTAGCACCCCTAATAAATGTTGAACAGAAGCAGTAAGAGTACATATCATTGTCTTGTAACTGAACTTAGAGTCAAAGCATTCATCATAAAGTGTAAGGTTAGCTTTAGGTTTTTTTGCAGATGCCCTTCATCAGGTTGAATGCATTCTTTTCTATTCCTACTTTGCCGAGAGGTTTTTTGGTTTTTAATCAGGAATGGATGTTGGATTTGTCAAATTCTTGTTCTATATCTATTATGATGATCATATGGTTGTTGTTTTATTACTTTGTTAATCTGATGAATTATATTGATTTATTACATGATCTCTATTCTTTTAAATTTGTTAAGGTGTGTTGTATGGCCCAGAAGGCAGTTTTCTTGGCACATGTTCCATGTGAGCTTGAGAAGAATGTATATTGTGCTATGGTTGGGTTGTTTCGTCTTCTAGGAGAAATTGACCTCTTTATTGTTATGTAACGCCCTTCTTTATCCCTAACTTTACTTGTTTTGAAGTCTGCTCTGTCTGAAATTAATATAACTATTCCTGCTTTCTTTTGATTAGTGTTAGCATGGTATATTTTTCATCATCCATTCACTTTTCATTTGTATGTGTCTTTATATTTAAAGTGGGTTTCGTGTAGATAATAATTGAGTTGTGTTTTTTGATCCACTCTGACAATCTCTATCTTTTAATTGATGCATTTAGACCATTGACACTCAAGTGATCATCTATATATTTGGATTAATATCTACCATATTTATTATTGTTTTCTATTTGTTGTCCTCGTTCTTTGTTCCTATTTTTGTCTTCCACTCTTTTTTTGACTTTTGTGATTTTGAGTATTTTATATGAATCAATTTCTCCCCTTTCCTAGAATATTAGTTATGCTTTAAAAAAAACTTGTTTTAAACAATTGCCTTAGAGTTTGCAATATACATTTCCAAGTAATACAAGTCTACTTTCAAATAACACCATACCACTTCATGGGCAATGTGAATACCTTATAATAACATAATAATCTTATTTCTTCCCTCCCGTTCCTTCTATCATAGATGTCTGCTGTCATTCATCATTCATTTTGCTTATATATAAGCATATATAAGCATAAATAAATACATTGCTGCTATTATTTTGAACAAGCTTATCCTATAGATCAACTAAGAATAAGAAAAATAAAAGTTTTTATTTTATCTTTACTTAATCCTTCTTTGATGTTCTTCCTTACTCTATGTAGATTTGAGTTTCTGATCTGTATTATTTTCTTTCTCTCCAAAGAACTTATTTTAATATTTTTTTTTGCAAGACAGGCCTGCTGGCAAAATATTCCCTCAATTTTTGTTTGTATTAGTATTTACTTCTTCACTTTTGAAGGATAATTTTTCAGGATACAGGATTCTAGATTGCTGTGGTTTTTTTCCCTCTTTACACTTTAAATATTTCACTCCACTTTCTCCTTGTTTTCAGGGCTTCTGAAGAGACATCTAATTAGAAAATAATGTATTTATCCTGTCTGTTATCCTTTTCCTTTGGCCTGAAGGGCTTTTATTTTTCCCCTTAACATTGCTTATAGCATGGCTCTCCTGATGAATTCTTTCAGCTTTTGTAAGTCTGGAAAAGTTTCTTTTGCCTTCAGTTTTAGAAGTTATTTTTGTTGGGTACAAAATTCTAGGTTACTTTAGAGATGTTCTTTAAAAATGTTGCTCCACTGTCTTCTCACTTATTTCCAATCAGAAACCTGATATTCTTTGTTCATTTTTACATACTGTGGTTTTTGTTTTTGTTTTTTGGCTGCTTTTAAGACTTTATAACTGGTTTTGACCAAATTGTTTAAAATATGCCTTTGCATAGTTGCTTTCATGTTTCTTGTGCATGTGGTTCATTGAATTCCTTGGATCTGTGTATTTATAGCTTTCATCAAATTTGGAAAAATTTCAGCCATTATTTCTTGAAATACTTTTTCACTCAGTTCTCTGTTGGGAATTCTAATTTCACAAATATAAGGTCACTTGAAATTGTCACATAGCTCACTGATTTTTTTAAATTTTCTATTCTTTCTGTGTTCCATTTTGGAGAGTTTCTATTACTATGTAGTCAAATCCAGTAATCTTTTCTTCTGTAATGTCTAATCCTACCTGGTGTATTTTTAATCCTACACATTATAGTTTTATCTCTAGAAGATTGGTTAGGATCATTTAAAAATATCTTCTATGTCTCTACTTGATGTTTTGAATCCTAAAATACAGTTATAATAATTACTTGACCAGTTTTGTCTGCTAATTCTGACATCTGTGTCAGTTTTGGGTCAGTTTCAATTGATTGATTTTTTTCCTCCTCATTATGAGTCATGCTTTCCTGCCTCTTTGTATGTCTGATAATCTTTAATTGAATGTCAGACATTATGAATTTTTTCTTGTTTGGTGCTGGATATTTCCATATTCTCATAAATATTCCCAAGCTTTGTTTTTTGTGCAGTTAGGTTACTTGGAAATAGTTTGATCCTTTTTAATTTTACTTATAAGATTGATTAGGCAGGGGTGGAGCACTGCTATTCTCCATTTCTGAGACAGAACCTTTCTTTGTTCCCTATGCAATGCCTGTGAGAGATCTGTCTGCCTATTGGGTACAGCTGATTATACTCAACCAAAACTTCCAGAGGCAGAGTTCTCTGATCTCCAGAGTTCTCTGTGCAGCTTTCTTTTCCCTGGTAATCTATCTTGGGACCTCTAGCTGCCTTAGTCTCCCTGGACTCTCAGCAACCTCTCCTCAATCCAGGAAGTCCTCTTGGATTTCTCTTCCCTATGCCATGACCTAGAAACTAGCAGTAGGGTTCACTTTGTGTATTTCCAGGTCTCATGGATCACTGCCCTTTATTGCCTGATGTCCAATGTCTTGAAAACGTTTACTTTGTATATTTTGTCCATTCGGGGGCTGTTTTAAACAGGAGGGTATATTCAGTCCCAGTTACCTCCTCTTGGCCAGATGTGAAATGCATCTTAAACAGCCCCTCAGATATGGCCAGATGAACATTCTGTCATTCCTGGGAATCTCAGTACGTCTTGATGAAGACTGGGAGATGGTAGCTCTACTGGCCACAGAATACCTAAGGCTCATTCCTGGGTATTCTTTGCGACTTTTCCACCTTAAAACGCCATGGTGTTCACTTAAATGAAAATGTCTGTAAAGAGAACTAATTCATGCACACCCTCTCGCGTCTTGTGTTTATCCTGGAGCCCTTCCCCTGGTAAAAGCATTTAGGGGCTACACCTCACTGCTCCCTTTCTGTCTTCAGAGGACCCCACTGGTCCACCCACAGCCCCACAAGCCTGGATCTGAGGCTGTAGGTGGCCATACTCCGTGCTGGTGGGGATTACTACTAAGTCAGAGCAATGTTCTTTAAGGCCTGAGCACAGCCTCATAAGGAACATCTCACAGGTGGCACCCAGACCACAGTAAGGTCTGCTGAGTTCCCTGGGTTGCATTTCAGATGTATCTGTCTCTCTAGGAGTCTCATGCGACGCTGCCATACCGTAGTCACCAGCACATCCTTCAGTCTAGAGGCCTCTCCTTTGGGTTGCTTGTTGGGGGAACCAGGTAAAAGGCAACCATACAGATTGCTTTTGGACAGAGGACAGTCCAGGGGTCCCTCCCCAGGTCTCTCCTCATCTCAGCTTATCATGTGGGTCTGTCTCTGCTTATCTGGATGTAATGATTATCCTGTTAATGTCAGTAGCAAGCTAGACGAGGAGTGGACAGACACCCTGACCTCAGGAGCCAAATTCAGCAGTTGTATTTTTTAAAAAGTTGATAGAAATAAAACACATTTGATTTCTAAGAAGACATTCATATATGTTCAATTTATCAAACCAAATGGAGCTGACAAGTGTGGGTGTGAGGTGTCCACTTTTTCCTTTCATAGAAGAAATGTTTTATTTTTAGGAACATGCTATTTTCCCCTGCTCTTAGGTAATCTTTGTCTACACATTTATTACCCAAGAGCCTGGGTTGCCCCCCCTCCTGTGTAGGGGAAGCAAGTGGCCTTTTGGCTTCAGCCCCCTTCTGCTTCGGCCAGTCCAGGTACAGATGGCAAGAGGAGGCAGGAAGGCAGGAAAACAGACCTCAGGTTCCTATTCCCCTGACACCAGGGAGCAACCAATCCCTGCCCTTAGTCCCCATGGCTTCATAAGGAGACTCAGAGAAGCAGAGAAATGAGGTCAAGCACAAAGGAGGCAAGGTTTGACCATGAGCATCCGTGCAGAGGGCTGGGCTGGCCTCAGGACAAGCCATCACTGCTCCTGCCCAGGAGAAAGCCAGAGCAACTGCAGGAGGCTGCTGTCTCCCAGCCTTCCACCTCTGACCCTCCTGCTCCTTCTCTCCAAGCCAGAAGGGCACCCAGATGTGGGGTGGTCTTCCTGGGACAGGGAAGAAGGTAGGAAAAACAAACAAAAGCCAATGCCGGTGCCCAGAGAGGCAGAAGGGACCATGCTGGGAGTCAGTTTCTGAGTGTCTGCTCAGGCCCTGGCAGGGGTGTGCACGCAGGGCACACAGCCTGTGCCTGTCAGGAGACCTGCTGGAAGAGGGGGTTCAGGAGGGGTGATGAGTTTGGACAGAGAAGCCAGGAAGCACAGAAACATTCAATTTGTCGCTGTCTACAATCAACAAAGCAGTGAGAGGGATCCTTTAAAAACTTAAGTTAGGCCCTGGCTGGTGTGCTTAGTGGTTAGAGTGTCGGCTGGTGCACGGAAGGGTCTCAGGTTCTGTTCCCACTCAAGGGCATGTACCTGGGTTACAGGTACATGGGCGTGTGCAGGAGGCAACTAATCGCTGTGTCTCTCCCACATTGATGTTTCTCTCTCTCTCCCCCTCTCCTTTCCTCCCTTCCACTCTCTCTAAAAATCAATGGGAAAAACATCCTTGGGTTAGGATTAACAAAAAGCAAGCAAACAAACAAAAAACCCCAACAACTTAAGTTATATTATGTTACTCTTTTGCTCCAAAGCCTCCCATAGCCCTCCACCTCACTCCAAGTAAAACCCAATATCCCGAGGATAGTCTGTAAGAGCTGGCCCCCATGGCCCTCTGGTCTCTGCTCCCTCCTTCCTTCCTCCCTCCCTCTGCCCAGCCCCTGTGGCCCCTCACTGCTCTATGAGCACACCAGCCTCCCACTCAGGGCCACTGAATGTGTGCTTGTCTGGATGTCCTCTCCCCATGTTCCCATGGCTCATTCCCTCGTCTCCTAGGCTCTGTTCAAATGCTCCCCACTCCCACCATTCATCTACCCCCCAACCCCAGCACTCCCACCCCCCTTCCTAGGGCCCATTTTATTCCACACCACTTATTGTAACCTGTTAGCATATTATATAATCCACTTACATATTAGGTTCCTATTGGACTCTCCAAACAGAAGGTAAGCTCCATGAAGGCAGAGTTTGGGTTGTTTATTGTGGAGGGAGAGGCTGTTTGAGAACTGATTTATCTTCCCTGCCTAGAAGAGCACCTGGCACGCAAAAATATTTGCCAGATGAGCTGGCCAACTGAAACAGAGACCTTTCCACGGGGCACAGAGAGACCCAGCCCCACACAGGGACGTAGAGCTCTGTTTAGGCGTTTGAGCCTCTAGGACAGACAGGGGCTGGGAGGCCTATAGCCAATGGCCAACGTGAGGCGCTCATAAATGTCTGGGCAGTAACTCTTTAAAAAAAATTTTATTGTGGTAAGAACACTTAACATGGGACCTATCCTCTTAACAGATTTTTAATTGTTGTAATTCCTTTTTTTTTTTTTTTTAGTAAATCGATGGGCCCATTGTCCTGTAGGCACATAATTGGGGCACAAGAAAACAAAAACTTGCTGATCTGACTTCACTAAAAAGCCTGGGATGTTAAGAAACCCAACCAAGTGATGGGTTATCACACAGACAAGAAGGGCGCTGTCAGCTGGGTTTCCGGAGTTGGCAGCATTCCCGCACCGCCCTCGCTCTTTCCTGTGTGGAAGCCAGTGGGTCTACTTAGCAGCCCCGCCCCGCTCCAGCCAGGTCCCCGAGGCACGAGGTGGACCACTGTCTTAGAGCCCTTTACGCGGGACTTGAGGAGTGAGCAGTGCACAGCTTGCAGCCTCCACCTGGAGCCAGAGACAAGCCCTGCGCACGCACACACATGCCCTGGCACGCAGCTGTGAGACGCGGGGCGGGGGAGGGCCAGGAGTCCCCCATGACATGCATGTGCGGAGGCTGACGGCCCCGAACACCTGTCCGAGGCGGAGACAGTGGAGACAGGCGGTGGGAGAGAATGAGGTCCAATGAGGTCAGAGGCAGAAGAGAGAGGCGACAGGACATGATCAACAGACGATGAACCCTGCACCCAGGGCCGCTAGATGGCATGTTCCGGGAGACACAGGACATGGAGAGAGAAAGATGTGAGGAGCTTGGCCTGAGCCAGCTCCACCTGGCAGGAGGCCCTGTGCCCAGACCAGCCTAGAACTTACCCACTCAGGACCATGCCCAGCGCCACAGGTGCCCGCACAGGAGCACACGTGTGAATGGCTGGGGACTAGCATTAAACTAGGAGCTTGGGGAGCAGAAACAGCGCAATGCAGCTGTCCAGGGTGATAGTAGGCACCAGAGGACGATAGTTCACAAAATTAAACATTGTTTTTCAGGGTCTGTAAGGAATCTGAGGGATCTAACCCAATTGCTGATTTTAAAGAAGAGACGATGACAGCCGCACCTGGAGTCAGGAGGGGAGAGGGACTAGAACCCAGCCCCCTGCTCCCACCACAGAGCAGGTCTCTGCTCTGCCTCTGTGCCCACGGCTAGAGGAGGGCAGCTGTAGGGCCGGGAGTGGGAGTCTCTGGCCCGCTCCTTCATGCGCTGGCTCCTTCCACGGCTGCTGAAAGGAAAGTGGTCCTCAAGAGACAGCAGTGGGAGTGCTGAGGGCAAAGGTCACCCCCCCCAGGGGCCTGGTCACATTGGGGGCTCCTGTGCATGCTGAACCACATCACAAAGAGTGAGGGGGAATAGGCGGGGTGAGGAAAAAGGGAGAGAGAGAAAAGGAGACATTGGACTCAAAGAAAAGTAACCTGCTTAGCCTCACGGGGGGGCTGCAATAAATAGGACTTTTAAAGTAGCACCCAACTAATCCACATCAGAGCCTGGGCCAGCAGCTCCATGCCCTTTGCTCCTCAGCTACTGACTGTTTTACACATGGGGACACGGATGCCCAGAGAGCGCCCGGGCCTGGTGCAGAGCTGCACAGAGGACGTGCGACCTGTAGGGGCAGGAGTCCAGCAGCTGCCCCAAACTCTTCCACTAGGACACCAGGTCCCCCTGGCAGCCTGCTGCTGGGGTAGCGTGGCCTGTCTCTCTTGCTCACCTTTTCCTCACCACCCTGGGGAGGGAGTTGTGGAGACAGACCTCCCACCCACGGGGGAGATGGTTTCATGAAGAGTCTCTGGCTGGAGGCTGGGAGGCCGGCTTGGCCCAGCCCCACCTCCTCACAGGGGACACTCACCATTCATCTGGGAGGGCGAGGAGGAGTAGTCCCGCTCCGTGTGCCGCCGGTCCGGTTTCAGATTGCGGCTTTGTCTGCCAGAGCCTTCCAACATGTTCACGATCTCGCTCCGGTCAATGTTCCGCAGGGCGGCGTACAGGTTCTCCACTGTCGGGGAGAAGGAAAGAAGGGCTTGCGAGGGAATTCTGATGGGTGCAGGGCAGTGCAGAATGCCTCGGGGCTCTGAACACCGGGAGAGGGAAACGGGAGATGGGGGGAGGTGGTTTATTTTTTCAGAATGTGGAGGCATTCCTCTTTGGTCAGAATCAAAGCCAACTGCCTCTGTGGAGAAGATGTCCTTATCCTTTAATAGATCTAGTCCAGTCCCTAATAGTGGCCAATTACAAAGCCTGGAAAGACTACTGTCATTTAAGAAGAAAACTACAAGAGAAGGAGCGTGAGAATAGTTAAAATGCTTGGTCCTGAGAATGCTGTATCTCAGGGCCAGTGGACTTGAGATGCAAATGGAAACACTCCATTTCCTCTTAGTGGTTTTGACTACGGGAATTTGGTTGAGGAGGAGCTGAAAAGAGTGAGACAAATCTTCCCCCAGGTTGGAGGAAAAGAGGCTTCTGGGAGGAGGAGGAGGACAGGCTTCGCTCACCCGTGCTCTGTCCCCAGAGGACGGTCCTCATTTGTTTGAGAAATTCAACAGGAAGTCACATACCCTACACGTGTGCTGCTACCTAGGGGTCCTGGTGCAACTGTCATTGACTGTGAGGACGGGGGCAAGCTGGAGGCCAAGGTTCTCTGGTTTCCTCTTCTGGCGGATTGCCCAGAAGACCCAGTGAGCCCGAGAGGTGTGTGTGTGAGAGGGACAGAGTGCAAAACAGATCGGATCCGAAGGCTAACATGAAACATGGATTCTGAAAGCAGAACTACTGTGGAGAAGACTAGGTCCTGGCACAGGCTTTGGACAGAGAGGCGTCCTCAGCTTAATGGTACTGACTCTTGGCGTTTGTGCCTTCACGGATGACCCAGAGGTTCAACAAGGCTGCGCTCTGCTCCAACAGCGAGTTGGGGTTTTCTACGCGGATCCTGTTGATGTCTTCCACGCTGAACTGCAGCTCCCGGGCCAGCTCTGCAAGCAAAGAACAAGGCCCGGTGTGAGCCAAGCCGGAGCTGGGCTCCAGCGCCCAAGCACCTTTGGATTGGATATTCCTTCTTACCGAGAAATACCAAGTGAAATCTAAGATGACCAGGCAGCCTCTTAGAAAGGTTAGCAACTTATCCAAGGTCACAGAAGCTGGTGCAGAGCCAGGAGTGGGCCGAGCCTGCGGACGCCCACTCCAGGGCTGTCTGTATGGCACCAGGAGGCCACTCACATTCCACCAGGAAGCAATTAGAATGGCAATGCATTCCTGTGGTTACATTTCTTCAGGGAAAGGCATTATTTACATTTTAAATGAAAATACAAGTTCCCCTCTAAAAGCCAGGCAATAACACAGAATGTTCGCCTATTTTCCTTCCCATTATTTTTATTGTTATGTCTCACAGGTGCTTTAGAAGGGAGAGCAGCCTCAGAGTCTAATTTCAAGGATGAGAAAGACCAGAGGGAAAGTTACAGTGAGAATCAGAAGGTGCCTGTAACACACACACACACACACACACACACACACACCTTTTGAGAATCGACATTCTTTTTTTTTTTTTTTTTTGGCTTAAAGAATGAAGTCTCTGAATTCCTGTTGTGGACCTTGGTCACACTGCCCTTCAGCAAGTTCTTGCTTAGGTTTCTGAGTTTGTCTGAAGCCCTTCTGCAGGGGGACTGAGGAGGCCTATTATTATAAAATCTCACCCAAAGACGGGGGAGAATTCAGTTATTGGGCCTATGACTATGTAAAGCACGTTTGGAGCTTTCACTTTATTTTGCCCATTCTTCACTTCAAATGTGACCCACCCTTATTGTTGACAAGACATGGGGTAGATTTCAGCGACTGCCGGAGATTGTAAATGAAAAATGTTGAGATTTAGCCTTTAATTCCCCTTTTCCCTCAGCAACACCAGCCTGTGAGGAAAGGCAATGAGAAGTGTGTAGGGGGCGGTGGACAGGCCGCCAGGTGACCTAGCTTTTGCTCGAGTGTTTGTTATTTGTTTGCTGGGTTTTCTGGGCTCCGTCCCTAACTAGCTACATATTTAAAGTCACTCTATTTAGTGGGATCTCCGTTTTCCCATCTGTAAAATGAGGTGAACTAGATCAGTTCTAAGGCCTCTTGTAATGTCAAACATTGATTCTTTCTTACAGAGGAAATCCAGATAGAAATGGGAGAGAGAGAGGGAGCACCTGCCTTTCTATTGGCCCCAAAGGTGTTGCTTGGGCAACAGACCTACCCAAGACAATCACAACACAATGGATGGTAAAAAGAGGTTTAGAAATGCTTTCGTCAGGTGCTCATTAGGGGGAGGTGTACACAGGCAAAGTGCTTTTTCTACCTCAAACTCCCTGGCTCACCTGCCCAGCTGAGACCCAGGTGTTCGGATATAATGGCCATCTTCATGTCTGCTCGGTCCGTCCCACTGAGAAAACCTGGGGAGAAGCATGGGATTTCATTGAGTAGCCTCGGCGGGACACAGAATCGACAGGGGTGAGTCAATGACCTCAGGTGGGTGCCCATGTCAGGGGTGAACCTCAGTGTGCACCAGGTTAATGGAGAACCCTGGAAGGGTCAGGAGGAGACCCAAGCCAAAGGCTCCACCTGCTGTGTTTATAACATATCAACCTGACACCTGCTGCGTCAGTCATATCAACAGGGACCTGCTGTGAGGGTGAGAGGAGTGGGCTCACTCACAACCTCCTTGGAAAAGGTAGCGGGCACATAGCATGCCAGGGAGGTGTATACCCAGTGTGGATTCGCTGAGAATGCTGTATCTCAGGGCCAGCGGTGTCAGAGTCCGTCTCCTGTCATCGGCTCCGCCCCCCTGCAGAAGGACGACAAGGAAAGGGTGCTGTGGGTTTCAGGCTCTCTCCCTTCTTGGAGAAGGGAATTCAAGCCTATAAGCTGTCGGGTAGAGAACAGTAAGACTCCAACTTCTTTGGAGCCTGAACACAAAGAGTAGAAGTGTGGGAGTGAGAGGGTGTTGCTAATCCGCACATAATTTAATAATGATGATAGTAATCTATAATAATAAAAGCACAATATGCTAATTAGACTAGACGTCCTTCTGGATAACCTTCTGGACAAAGCCGGGGCTGTGAGGGAAGCCCGGGTCCCGGGTGCCAGAGGGAAGCCAGTGCCAGTAGCCGGGGAAAGAAAGGCCTACTCTTGCACGAATTTCGTGCATTGAGCCTCTAGTGATAATAATATTAATAACAGTAATAATGCCTAGCTGATGTGGCTCAGTGATTGAGCATCAACCCAGGAACCAAGAGGTCACCAGTTTGATTCCCTGTCAGGGAACATGCCTAGGTTGTGGGCTCGATTCCCAGTAGGGGACGTGCAGGAGGCAGCTGATCAATAAAGTTTCTCATTGACGTTTCTACCTCTCTTTCCCTCTCCCTTCCTTTCTTTTTAAAAATTCAATAAAAAATATATATATTTAAAAAATAATAGCAATAATTACAAACCCGCGAGGCCCTTATCATGTTCCAGGCCCTGTGTAATCCTCACAATGACCATGTCATCGATGAGGAAACAGGCACAGACAGACTGAATAACTTGTGCAAGCTCACTCAGCTAATAAATGGTGAAGCTGGGGTTTGAACTAAAAAAAGAGAGGTTTTCTGGATTCCTTTCTGCTCAAAAGACCCACTTGTGACACTGGTCCGAGGTCTAACGCCATGGAAAAGCACCCCGATGCTTGCTCAAGGATGCAGGAATTCTATTTTGAAAGAGAAGTTGGCTTCCCCTGGTCCCCAGACAGGAAGGAGAATTTGAGCCACAGATGCATGAGTGTAACCTTGCTGCTTTTCTATTTTGGCAGGGAAGGCTGATTATTAAAACAATACCAGCAAAAACATGGAGACATATGATCACTCCCAAGTCCCTGTGACATATGCTGACGCGGACACCCCTACGGATTTCAATAAGCGGCCATACTTGGTTAAGATGCCTTTGCTGAGCTCAAAAACCTGGATGTTTGCACTGGCTGAGACACCAGGGATCCCTTCTCTGAGGGCCTGCCTCCCTGGGGAAGCACCTGAAAAAGAGGCTCAAAAAAAGCTATCAAATGGCTGGGTGACCTTGAGCAACTCAATGCCCAGTTCTAAGCCTCAGAGGCCTCAAGCGAGGGGTGCCAGGTAGATGCTTTTCAGGTTCCTTCGAACCTCCTCGAAGGGACTTAGTCCCTAGGGTGAACACGCAGATTGCCACCTGACACGGATGTTTTGTTCCTGAGATTTGCAGAAAGGGCCAGGCCTGCTGTCCCTGCCAGGCCACAGCCAAATGTCAGAGGAGACCGAAGAGCCTTCCCGAGGCTCCCCGAGCCTCAGGGAATTCAAAGGCAGCTTTTCAACAGGGGGAAGCCCTTTGGAAGTGGTCGACCTACGACCTCCTCAGGGACCCCACCTCTGGCCCAGCATCCGCCTCAGGGGGCAGCTCACCTTGGTGCAGGGGGGCATGGTGATGTTCAAGTGGCAGAGGATGTGCTGCGTGTCCTCGTACTTCATCGCCTTGCGCAGGAACGACAAGGACCCTCCTGGTTCTCGGCTGCTGTCCCTCACCTAAATCCAATCACACAGAGGGGACTCAGGGGGGCGTTCCACAGGCCACGAGGTTGGCCGAGAGATTTCTGCCTCCCCAGCTTTCTAGACCCGGAAGCGAGGTCGGCACCTTCACAGGAATGGCCAGACGGTTCTCCCGGAATGACTGGAACTGGAAACTCCGCTGCTGGGCAGCTTTTTTGACGGGCACCAGGTTCCCGGAGAGTTCTGCGAACAGGGGCGTCCCCTCCAGCACCTGCAGGGAAGGGAGAGCAATCCAGCTGTCACATAGAAGCACCCAGATGTGCGGTCCTGCCTTCAGCTCTGGCCATTCCTCCCTCGAGACACACCCCTCCTACAGCACCAGGTGCAGGTCTGCTCTGGGAAACCACTGTCGGTTTGGGAAAAGGTTATATTTCCAGGTTACGCTTTCTTACTGGAAAGGGTTTTACTGCAAGCAGGGACCTTCATGCATTCCTGTGTGGCTGACCAGGATTGCTGTCAGGGTGCCCTAGAGCCCCACGAGGATATCACAAAATGACTTCTGAAAAAACAAACCGGTTTTCACACCCGTCCAAAATGTTTAGTGTATGCAAAGTGCTAGAAGGACCATGCAAGTTTGTTTTTGTTTGGTTTTTTGTTAATCCTCACCAGCCCCATTTATTTCTTAGAGAGCATGGAGGGGAGAGGGAAAGACAGAAAGAGAGAAACACTGATATGAGAGAGACACATCGATTGGTTGCTGCCCACCAGGGCTGGGGATCGAGCCTGCAAACCGAGGTATGTGCCCTTGACCGGAATCGAACCCAGGACCCTTCAGTCCGAGGCCGACGTTCTATCCACTGAGCCAAACCGGCTCGGGCCCAGGCGACATTTTAATCTCACCCCTAACATAAGGGGCCCTACTGTGTATATACTGCTTTCAATTGACCCCATTGGACAGTTGAGGAAATTGAGGCCCAAACAGAATAAATGCTTTGTCTAGTTAGTTCTTTCTTCTAGGCCGTCAGCCACCCACAAAGGCTCAGCACAAACTTCAAGACCAGACTTTTGGGAAGGTCCTGGCTTATCACACATCTTAACATGAGCCAATATCCTGGGGCCAGTGGCAGGTTCCAATCCAGTCATCATCTGTCGCGCCCTCTCCCCTGCTTCCTCATCTGGACGCTACCAAAACCCTAGCACAGCAGGTCAGAGTGTGGGTTCTGGGGTTAGTCTACTTGGACAAATCCTTTCCCGACTGTTTACTTAGTTATGTGACCTTAGATAGGTTACTTAACCTCTCTCAGCCTCAGTCTCCTCATCTGTAAATTGGGGATAAAAGTACACACAGTTTTGAGAATCAGGTGAGATTATGCTAGTCAAGCACTTTTACTATTAGCTGGTACCTAAGGACTTTAACAAATGTCAGCTCTCATCATCACAAATCACTGGGCCAACAATGACGTTCCTCACCTTCAGGTGCTTCTCAAGAGGGGCATCAAAGAAACAGCCCAGGCCCTACCAGGTTTGGCTCAGTGGATAGGGTGTCGGCCTGTGGACTAAAGGGTCCCGGGTTCAATTCCGGTCAAGGGCACATGCCTGGGTTGTGGGCTTGACCCCCAGTAGGGGGCGTGCAGGAGGCAGCTGATCAATGATTCTCATCATTGATCTCTCTCTCTCTCTCTCTCTCTCTCTCTCTCTCTCTCTCTCCCTTCCTCTCTGAAATCGATCAAAATATATTTTAAAAAAAGAGACAGCCCAGGAAGCCTACCCCCATCACCAAGAAAGGATTTCCCGTCTCACCGTGGAAAGTGAGCCGGCCCTCGAGTGCCCAGTGACAAAGGGGTGCGGTGCTTACCTCTATGTCCCTGCTCCGGGCCACCTCAACGAAGTTCTCGTGATGCTCGAGGGTCTTGTCCACCTTATCGTCCGTCATACAGTAGCAGCGAAGCCCGCCCTTCTCGCGGGTCATTCATCTTGGCAAAAATGACAAACTTGGCCATGTAGGGCACCGCGGTCAGCTCCTTGTACAGCAGGGTGGCGAAGTTCACGGCCTCAGCCGTCCGAGGACAGTCCGACAGCCAAAACCTGAAAAGAGAGGGCTAAGTATAAGCGCGTTCCTAAATGCCCGATGGAGAGCTTCATTGCCACCCAGACAGGAGTGACCTGCAAGCCATGCCATGGCCTCTCTGGCACTCCTGGTGGTCCCTGCAGGGCTTCGATGTGGAGGACACTGAGGTTCAAGCCTGGGATGGGCAGGTGGGGGCATGAGGGTGGCTACCGGCAGGGGCAGCGCTGATTCCTCCTTGCAGGGCCCGGAAGTCCCCTGGGCTGGGACGCGTCTCACCTGGCAGAGACGTTGGTGGTGAAGGTGGCACACTCGTTGGCATATACAAGCTTGGTTGTTCCTGTTATATCTTCCCACTGGGCTTGGTCTGTTCCTCCTACAACAGGACCAGAGAATGGGCTGGGAGACAGTCTTCAGAACACAGACACAGAGCTTGCCAAAGCAGGGAGGCCAGTGTGCAGGGCAGAGACAGGCATATCTGGTGAAGCCCTGAGCACACCTGTTCTCTCATACTCTCCTCCCCTGTTCTCCCATACTCTCCTCCCCTGTTCTCCCATACTCTCCTCCCCTGTTCTCCCATACTCTCCTCCCCTGTTCTCCCATACTCTCCTCCCCCTCCTCCTAGCGACCCACAGACCCCTTCCCAGAACAGCCAGGGATGCTTCCACGGAAGGCGTGGACTCTACTCAGATGCATCACCCCTCCATCCCTTTGGAGAGCACCTCACTAGGCCAAGCCAATAAAATGCGAGACGACGGCTATCTTTGCCTTCTCCTGTCTCCCCCTGGAGTGGCTGGAAGGAGGACAGGAGACAGGCCAGAGGCCAGGGGTCACCTCTCACCAATGACGCTGCAGAGCAGGCGCAGGCTGGTGGTGTCTCCCTCCCCGCTGTCCCGTGGGTTGTCCGTCCAGGAAGGAGGGAGTGGGATCCGCAGCCCGATGGGCCGGTGAAATTTCCGGCGCCTGGGCTCCACGGTGACAATGGGGCTGAACGTGGCCTGGTTGCCCAGGAGTTTGGTGACAAGCTCATCTGGAACAGGCTGGGCCTGCGAAGGGCCGAACAGGGGACACTCAGCCCCAGAGCCTCAGAGGGGCTCGTGGACAGGAAACAGCACAGTCCCCAAGGGGAAGGCGGGCTGTCTCTACGGAGTGGAAAGGTGGGACCCAGGGCTGCCCAGGGCTGACATCACTGCTTAGCTCTCCTTTCTGAGCCCTTTCTTGCCATTTCCCTGTGGCTCCTCATTGCCGGGATGGTACCCCCCAGGAGGCCACGTGGGTTAATGCCTTATCCGGGACATTCAGCAACTTCACAGGGAGCTGTTGCCTGATCCCACCCACCCAACTGTCTTTTGAGCTTTAAGGTCAAATCTCTAATGAAACTTTCAGGCCCTGGACAAAAGTGTGGGGGTGAGGGTCGTCTTCCTGAGGGCCTTGAACACTTTCTACCTTTCATGAACTCTGTCGGGGTGCGGTAGGGGCAGGGCAGGGGGCGCCCCATCGGGTGAGGAGGAGGCCATGTCACCTGCAGAGCCAGCTTCACTCTCTTGGTGACGGCGTTTTCTGGGAAGGTCGCCTGCACCAGGGGCACCAGCTTGCTCTTTAGAGAGCCCCCTTCAGGGCCGATGGTGTCGTAGTCCTGGCAGAGCCGGGACATGATCACGAAGTACAAGGGGAAGTCCGTGGTGATGATGCGGCACACCCGCTTCTTCTCCAGCTCCTCCAGACTCCCCAGTTCTGGAACCACAGGGCACGGTGCCCTTAGCCCCGGCATGCTGAGCCCAGGCTCAGCCCCACCATGTCCCAGAGCCCCCTCAGCACTGCTCTCTCCGGGGGCAGGCCTCCACCCAGTGGGGGGCCTGGGAGGGGGGAGGCTGGGCTGTGGGAGGGAGAAATCCCTGCAGCCAGAAGGTCAGGCAGAAGGAGATGCAGGTGGCACATAGGGGTCAGTTTGCCGACCACTGCCCTAGGGACCCGGAACTGCACTAAATGGGCCCTCTGCAGGCTCTCGGGGCTCTCCAAACTCCAGGCGGCCAACAGCCCACCCCCAAAGTCCAGCCTCAAATGCCATCTTCCAGAAGGAAGGCGCCTGGTCTGGGGCCTGTGGGGCTCAGTTACCTTCGTCCATTCCGTTGAGGATCTGGTCCAGGTAGCTTTCTCCGTAGCGGCTCTTGTGTTCCTTCCACACGGAGCCGTTTTCACTCCGCAGCACCACGAGCTCGCGATCCCCGCGGCCATGGGAGGCGAAGTGGGGGATCTCCACAATCACAGGGCTGCGGGCACAGAGCGCATGGTGGGGAGGTGTGAGGACTCAGGCGTGTGCGCCTTGTGGCCAAGGGAGGGAAGAGGGGGGTGTGGGGCATCTGGTTCCTGCCTGGAGGGAGAAGGGGTCCTTTTGGCACAGTGGGGCCCCACCTATGGGCAGGTCCCGACTGTGGAACAGACCTGCCTCAGGTTCCCGAGCCACCCATGGCCCCTGTCGGTCACCACCAGGCAAACAGCTCTGCCCTGGAGCCCGCCTGGCATCTCTGCATAGCGCCTCTCGGAGCCCCGGCTTCCCACCAGCACAGCGATCATGACGGGAGGCTTTCGGGACTACACTCAAAGGGGAATCAGCACAGAGGCCTCTGTGGGCTGCTTTACAAGTGGTGGATGAGAGCTTGGGGTGGAGACAGGGAGTGGACAGAGATGAGAAGGCAGGGCCTCCTGGGCAAGACCTGTCCCCACGCGCCAGCTGCTGCCAGCCGCCAGCCGTGGTGCCTGAAGAATAACAAAGCTCCGGCAGAAGCCCCGCCTGCCGCAGACGCAGACGAGGTGAGGAATGAATGGGCTTCGAAGCCCATTGATCTTGCCAGCCATGGGGTGAGGCTGTAAAATTGTCTTAGTCCAGTAAGACCATTTTGAAGCTGAAATAATTAAACCCTGGGGGGGGGGTCCCCAAAGTAGCTCTGTCTTCCCGTCCCTTCTCTAGTGTCATACGGGGTTGGAGAGTATTGAGCTCCACCCGGGCTGTGGACTCCTTCGTGTACCAGGAGCAGGCAGTTAAAGGGGGCGGGGGCTCAGGGTGCTGCTCCTGTCAGGACAGCAGAGAAATGAGATGATGGGGGCACCAGGCTCGTCCTCTCTCTGCCCTGTGGCGGATGGCTCTGTGGTTGCTGCCGAGGTGACCGTGATGGACCCACAGGGCAGGGACAGGTTAGGGGCACCCTGCACAGAGAGGCCTCGAACCTCAAGAACTGAGCCCCCGTGGGCCCCAGCGCGATGATCCTGCTGGCCAGGCCCTCCTCCTCGGCCAGCGGGGGCGGCGTGCTCAGCTTCTGCGGCTTGACCAGGCGGCAGGTGATGCGAGTGGGTGCCGCACACGTCCGAGGCGGGATCACCACCCGCAGGCCGTTGTGCCGACTCCCTCTCATGGAGCCTCCCCGGGCGTCCACCATGAAGCTCACCAGAAACCTAGGGCACAGGCAGATCCGTGTTGGGTATCCACGTGCTCCCTCCGAGACAGGGAGCGTGGGGGTCCAGTCCCTCGCAGGGGCCACTCACCCTGTGTGCACGGGGCTGGCCACCGGGCTGATGTTGTCTGAGGTCTCTGTGGCCGGGCTGCTGGGGATGAGTGAGTCTTCATCATACTCTTTAGATGCCTGAGGAGGAGGAGAAGGACAACTGTCTTAGCCCCTCCCAGGCCACAGGTGCTGGTCTCGGGACCGCCGATGCTGAGCCCGGCTGGGGAGGCTCAGGAGCACCTCCTCGCCAGTAACCACGGAGACCAACGGAGGAAGTGCACCCACAGGCTCACTGCCGAACCTGTGGGTGCAAGGCGTGCCTGGAGTCAAAGGAAGCATGGCCACTCCTCGGCTCACGACCCTGGGACGGAGTCTCGGAACGGACGGAGCAGGTCCTCCCTCCAGTCTGGCTTCAATCTTAGGTCCTGTGCCCACTGCTGACCTACCCCCCTGTTCTCCAGCTACACCCCAGCCTGAAACCTCTGCTTGAGGTGGCTTGGTTTTCACACTAGAGTTGGCAACAGACCCTGTACCATCGCCTACTCGTTCTTTAGTTCTGGGTGAGCTCCTTGTCCTGTAGGCACCTGAGGTACACGAGGTGACTGGAACGGACCAGTGCCCTTGTGTGTGTGTGTGTGTGTGTGTGTGTGTGTGTGTGTGTGTGGCGGTGGGGGGTGGGGGTGACGGACGGGCAGCTTCCTGTTATCTCATCTACAAATGGGACAGACCCTGCCTCACAGTAATGCTGCAACTATAGGTCATGGGGCTGCCGCACACAAGGACTCTGAAAGCCATCAGGGCCTGGACCTGTCTCCATCCCCTCCAGGCCTATTCTCCTCTGCTCTGCTCATGCTTTCCCACAGGTGCAGACGCCCTTGTCCCTCTCCTTCACTCTTCACTTTTCATGTCTCGCCCCCTCCATCAATTTTTCCCTTTGAGTCTGATCTGGAAAAACTCACACCACACTGTTGAGCACCTGGATATTTACGCTTCCCTCATTTTGTGCTAAATGGTTTCATGTAGCTGAGTCCACCCTTGCCGGTTGGACCATCAGCTCCTACAAGGCAGGTCTGGGTCTCCTAGTCTGCCATCCGGCCCTATGCAGGGCACACAGTAGGACTCCAGCAACACCTGCTGATTTTGAGGAGTCGTAGAGAATGGGTTGGTCAAGAAAGAGCAGGACACAGCTCCACCAGCTGCTTTTGTTGATCTGGGCAGCACCCAGGGAGTGTGCCCCAGCAGGACCAGGGCCGTATCTGACCATGTCCCCCAAATGCCACCCAATGAGTGACACCAATATCCGCCACCACAATACACCTAGCCTAGAATGGACAGCTTCACAGCCACGTGGGGCCAGGGCTATGGCTATGGCTGCTGCACTTAGACACACCTCCCGTCAGGGGCAGTGGAAGAGACCAGGCTTTGTGGGACACAGACACCCCTGGCTCAGTTATCAGGCCTCAGGCTGTCATTTCCAACCTCAAACACCACACTGCTTTCTTTTTATGCTAGAAAAACCCCTTGTTCTGGGGGGGGCGGGGGGGGGGGGCGGGAAAGAGTGCCAATGGCATAAAAGTAACCAAGGGGAAATGAAATTGTTTTAAACCCTCCGACCCTTGTTGAAGACAAATTCAGATGCCATCCAGGGAGCCACACGGTAGGGTACTGCAATGAGTAATATCCCAGTGGGAACAATCTTTCTGACACCCTCTTCTATTCCTATTGGTATTTTAAGCTCCCAGTAATCCCTTAAGGAAGGCGAGGCAGAAACTGCTCCCTTTTCACTGATGTGAAAGAAAAGGAGCGCAGGGTTCTGTGACGTGCCCGAAACTTCGCTGTAGAGGCAGGTGCAGCCTCGGGCTAGCTCTCCAGCACCGTGACCTGCTGCCCCCATGGCTGCAGAGAGCGCATGCGTGCACCGGGGTCGGGACCGTAAGAACATGGGCCTTTGAGCTGAACTTCTGGCGTCAGTTCTCAGCCTTGCTCATGACTGAACCAGCGTAATGGTGTTTCCCACGCCCGTGGGCTCTGCGAGACGCCATGTCAGTCACGTCTGGGATAATGAGGACACTGACACCCCAGGGGCTACGAGGAGCAGTAGAATCTCGGATCTGAGGGCTCGGTAAATGCTACACGTGTTTCAACTGTTAGCTCCTCTCGTACCCCAGGTCATCTCGAAGCAATCATTGTCCCGGGGGTCTCTGCTCGCCACAAAATGAAAACAAGAGAAAGGATGCTTCTTACCTGCTCTGGCTCTTCAGATCTGATCACCACTGTCTCAGGTGTGACACAGGGAATCCTTGGGATGGCTGGAGATTCCACCCTGTGCACCAAGACAATTGGAAAATCAGAGACGATCCTTCCAAGTGGTCCCCCTTCTTCCATGGGAGGCCTAAGTGAAACACCTCTGTACCCCATAATAACTACCCAGTCTGCTCCCTCACCACAGCCTGGACCCGCCCCCCCCCATTTGCACATGCAATACAACTCAGCCTCCACCACTGACCAGCTTCCTCCCTTCGCCTCAAAGCCTTTCCCCAGAGCCCCACTGTCCCTCACGACATCACAGAAGGGCCCACCTCCTCCAGGGATCCTCCCCACTCTCATCAGCCCAGTTCTTAGCCTCAGAGCCCTTGTTGACAGAACCCTCGCTCTGGCCTCCACACCTTATTCTGCATTGCTATATGACCTCTGGGTGTGTGTTGATCCTACCAAATAAATCTGTAGTTTCTTTATGGCCAGGGGCCAAGTCTTGTACTTCTTTCTAAGTGATGTTCAAAAAATACGAATTGATTACATATCCTTGTTGTTTCACTTCCTGCTTGTCCCACTGTCCTGCTTTGTATAAGCCACGGGACTACGCTGGCACACATCTGTCTGTCCAGAAAATGCTGAGAGCTCAGTGTTTCCACACAGTGGTCTCTTCTAGATTCATTTGTAGAAAATCCCCGTGTGCTAATGTGCCCACAGCAAAGTAACTCGCAGCGTCACAGGGAGGAGTGAGAAATGTGTTCCGGGCAGAGACAGCCTCTCTGTGGGTTTTCCCTAATGTGTGGAAGGATGTGGTCAGTGTTAGAGCTCAGGCACCAGTTTCTAATGTGAATTTTCTCAATGGATTTTTCTGGGTGAGAAACAGTATGTGAGAGGGAGAAGGGGTGTGCATATGAGACTGTGAATGAGGGAGGCAGAGGTATCGGAAGAGGAGGGAAGACACCCCCAGCCAATATGCTGTAAGGGAGGCCTCCATGTCCCCACTTGATGCTCAAGCTACCGAGTTAATTTATCCTAAGGTGCTGGACCACAGTCCAACCGATCAGCAACTATATCCCTGTCAGGGGCACACCCAGGGGCTGGCCTTCCAGTGACTTTTCTCTGCTCTGAGATCCAGGGCAGGACCTCGGCCATCCACGGGATGGGCACTTCTTACACTTGATCCAGCTTCGGCACAAAATCCAGCAGCTCTTTCTCTTCATCTACATCCCTGGAGTCCTGCCTCTCAGCCCTGGAGCCGACGAGTTCTTCTCCTGAAACCACACAAGTTTAAGTGAGTGACGGAATGGAGACTTCCTCTTTCTTTTAAACAAGTGCTCTGCCTGGTCCTCAGTGCCGAGGAGTGGAGGAAGGCTCAGATGATTGAAGGGGACCATTAGCAACGTCTTTGACCAGCCCTGTTCCTCCAGCCCTGGTACCCAGAGCAGGGCGGCAGCTCCTAGCATCTTAGTCTGTACCAGTCTTTGTAGAAGAAAAAAAAATACAACCAGAAAGAACTTTTTTTTTTGGGTTGGCAAATTCCATTTCCAAAGAGCCCTTGTAGAGTGTGCAGTGACACCAAAGAAAGGGCTGCTTCTGTTCTTTTCCACTCCACACACCGCAGAAGCACAAGCTACCACGGAACTGCACCCGTTCGTTCTGAAGGGCTGAGGGGTTCTTGTAACCATGGCAGGTGGAGCCTCACTACTTCCTCAACCCGTCACCACAGGTTCACACTCTGCCTACAACCCAGACTGCCTCTCCGTTTCTCTTTCCTGGCTTGCACTGGAGTCGGAGCCCTCGACTCTGCAGTGTCATCTGCTGTCCCTTAGCAGTGAGTGTCCTGACTCTGTGATCTGGAGCTGACAGAATGAAATACAACAACAGCTCATGCAGTTATGATCACAAACACAGTGGCATGGGCACAGACACAGAGATGGACAGGCGGGAGCTCCCCGCCAGGGCATGGATCTTATGGGTGTACATTTCCTGTTTTAGTCAAAGCTCCCGGCTCCGGAGTGTTAGCCGCCAGAGGAGGGTGGAAAGCAGGAATGGATTAGTGAGAGCTTGGATTGCTTGGGGTGAAATGCACTGTGAGAAAGGACCACAGGGAACAGAAAGTGTTTCATACCCATTATAGATATATGAGCGGTTCCTGGAAAGCAAAGAAGAGCCAAGTTTAAGAAAGGACAGGATTGCAGTCAGTTAAAGCGAGAGGCATATCACCACAGGGGACACAAGCACAGCTTTAATCATCTAGTGGCAAAGTTATTCATTCAAGGGCCAGAGAGATAACCCAGTCCAGTCCAACTACTGACATCCGAGGGTTTTTTTCCTACAAGAACCTGGTTCACAGAAGTTGAAAATGGACATACCCCCAAACTTTCTGACCCCTGAGGAGGTCAGAAGGGCAGCTTATTAAACAGATTCATACAGATTTTAAAATAAACAGCTTGTTGTTTGCTCAAGGAAAGCACCAGGCAGAACTTGATGGCAGTTCTTTACAGCTCTGATCATTGATCTGAGTAGAATCATAGTCTATGCATAATATATGCAAACACATATTTATGAAACGTCATGGGATGTTGTATTTTAATCTCCAAGATGTAGATTTTCCTTCTAAAAAATTACATTAATGAAGTATTTCTGAGGGCAGAGAACATCTTTGAAAAGCAGTTTCTCTCTGGTTTCAGTTCAGGCCAGAGGTGCTGTGCTGTGCCATAGGGACACACGCCTGAGTGGGCCGGGAAGCACTCGGGGAGGCTCAGAGCCCACGTGTCCCCCGACTGTACCCCGACTGATGTCAATTCCCAGACTTTACCTTCATCTTCAGAAACATCCAGGATCTCATCTACTGTCTCAGGGAAACTCATCCGGTGCTTGTCACTGACTAACTAAAATGAGAAAAAGCAGAGAATTCAACCCAAATAGAACACTGAGACAGCAGTTACCTGGTTATGACCATGGAGACAGGAAGGAGGAGGGAAAGGAGCTTTGTCCCAAATGAAAAGAGGCTGTCAGCCTGGAAGCCGAAGTCTGACAGGAATCACAGGGGAGATAAACATGACACACCCGCTTCCCATGGCCTCATCTCTGCCCCAAGCCCGTCTTACTGCTGCCCCTTTAGGTCAGCCCCCAATTCCTCCTACCACTAGGTGGCAGTGCAACTCCATCGGACGGAGAAGACCCTCCCACCTTTAGGCTTGGTTCTTTCTACCAGAAGAGGGCCAGCTCTGAGAGTAACCCATAGGGGCACCCAGTCAGGCTGTGTGTTCGGGGTGGAGGATGCAAAGAAGCAGACATACCACGACACTGGGTTCATCTGTGACAACCTTGAGCACGTCTGTTACAGAGATGTAGCCCAAGCGCTTGGCTATTGCCAGAGGCGTGGTTCCATTCTGGGGAAAACAGCAGAGAGAGGGCGCGATCAGACAAGGGAATGGCGTCTGGGAGGACAGCTCACATTCTAACCGCTATGAGGGTTGCAGGTGGACAGATTGCACCTCGAACCCCTGCACACTTGCGAGCCCAGACATGTGCCAGACGTTAGCCAGGTATGTGAGAGAGGAGGGCAGGGATACTTTAACTCTATAGTGATGAGTGCAAGAACCTTGACACACGAGCAGGGAAATCTTGCCAGGACAAGTCAAAAACTTCCATGAGGGAGCCAACTGGGGAGAAATGAGACAGGAAGGCGCCAGGAAGATGAGGGTACAGGGCAACGCTGTTCACTGCTCTCAATGCCGGTTCTTTGGGTGTCAGTAACTGAGCAATAAGATGGTTCAAGTCATCCATATACTTCAACGAACTCCCTCAGGCCAATCGGAAACCACAAATTACCAGAAGTAGGGGAGGGATGTATTCTCTACACTCATTTTAAGAGAAAGATCAAAGTGAGAGTAAACTGATATTGAGGCTTTTTTTTTTTCCTTTTAAGTTCTCTAGTTCCAGGATGTGCCCTGGGCCCCCACAGATTCAGCCCATTCCAATTAGGCTCTCAGCAACCACATCCATGATCAAAAGTCCACACACTCTCGGAGCTGTAAGCAGCCTTAGAGATGACCTAGCACAACCCGTGCACTGTCAGGCGAGCAAGGTCACACTCAACAACGATCACCGACGTTGCTAAGGACGGCCCTGAGGCCCTGCCAGGTCACGAGCCACGCAGGGCGTTTGGTGTTGTTCACTGTACCACACTGAGAGCAGCTTCACATGTTTTAGAGAGAGTTTCAACAACTGCATGTAAGCAAAACTAAAGGGGGGAGGGTAAACGGTGCTTGAAAAGATAACCTCAGTTCACCAGAAGGAGAATCTAACCACAGCACGCCCTGGCCTGGGGGGACCCAGGCAGCTACGACTTTATGGTACAGCAGCCCGTCCAGGCCCCAGCCACGCAGTAAGGACAGACCGAGACCCTGTGGTTAAGGCTCGCAGCGCTGCCCAGGAGCACAGTTTGTCCGAAATCAGGAACCGGGTGGGCACTCACCGAGCTGACCTCGTTTGGGGAAGCACCATTTTTGAGAAGCAGTGTCACGATGTCTGTGTGTCCCTGCTGGGCCGCCTGGTGCAAGGGGCTGTATCCTAGCTGTAAGGCGAGGTAGACATTTTGGCAGGATTAGCGAGCTCCGAGAGAAAGACCTGCCCACACACCACAGCGTCTATCCGTCTTCCACGTGCAACACAAACATGCATTTTCCCCATTTCCTCCTCCAGGGTCACAGCTCAGAATTGTGGCAGAGCCCCGAGGGAGCCCAGAGTCACTCTGGCTGCATACTAATTTGGCACTTAGGAAGGGTCAATATAGGAGGCAGGTCTCAGGCGTCCCTCTACCTTGGTCTTGGCATTGACGTCTGCCTGGTGCTGTAGCAGGAACTTCACCATCTTGATGTTTCCATAATGACTGGCCACGTGGAGGGGGGTGTAACCCATCTGAAAAGCAAGAGATGAGAACGGGTGACCAGCAGGGCTTCTGGGCGTACCAAGAGCCTCTATAAGCTGTGCATTAATAAAATCCTCACAACAGAGCTGATGAAAAGAGAGCATGGCCCTGGCCGGTGGCTCTGTTGGGTGGAGTGTCATCCCGTACACCAAAATGTTGTGTCTAATCCCTGGTAGGGACGTATACAAGAAGGCAACCAATCAATGTTTCTCACATCGATGCTTCTCTCTCTCTCTCTCTCTCTCTCTCTCTCTCTCTCTTAAAAAAAACCCCCACAATGAAAACATATCTTTGGGTGAGGAGAGAGAGAGAGAGAGAGAGAGAGAGAGAGAGAGAGAGAGAATACGGATGGGGAAACCCTTTGGAAGGCTGACAGCTGCGATGAGGTGTAAGCTGTACGGCCATGGCCAGTCAGGTACCGTTGGCCTGGGAGGGAACAGGGCTCAGTGTCAGACAAGTGAAGTCTGAGATGCCAGGAGGGAGCCGAGGGGAGATTGGAGCAGGCAGCCTTAGCACTGCTGGGGCCCGGTGAAGACACCTATGAGGAGACACCTATGAGGAGTTTAAAGCCTGGGAGAGGAGCGAGGTCACCTAGGATACACGCAGAGAGAGAAAAGGGGGCCCATGTGCTGAGGCAACACAGAGGGAGACCAGAGAAGAGGACTGTGAGGGAGGGATTGCCAGGGGGTAGGAGGAAAGCAGAAGACCCGTGTTGTAGAAGCCGAGAGAGGTTCTGCTGAGGGGGTCAGCCATCAGGCCCTTTGCTGGGAAGGGGGCTTAGGTGAGTACAGTTGGAGATCACTGTGACTTGGATAAGAGCAGATATATTCGCACTAGGAAGGTGGGAAATCCCATTGCAAATTCCCCCAAAAGGCTGTCCACGTTGCTGAGCTGCAATATAATGGATTTTATAGGAACTGGTCACTGTTTGAAATGAGTGGGCTTTGGGTATTTATTCATTTGCATTTTGGCTACAAAGGAGCTTATTTTCAAGGACTCTGTTCTGCTGAATAATCCGGTGCTCCCTCCAAAGTCCGACAAGCTAAGGCCCTCTGAGCCCTGTGGTCTAAGTGTTCCTGGAGGGCCGGGGCCAGATTTCAGACACCATGTCGACACAGACCCTATGCTGAACCCCGAGTAATGATATGGCTTAGGGACCTACCAGGTCCTAACCCACAGAATAGGGTCTCTCAGGACAGGGCCCCAAAAGACTAAACTGGGCCCACAAAAGAAGCCTCAGAAATCCAGAACATCCTTGGTTTTCAAGCAGATTTCTGTTGAGGCTGCAAACAACTGGGGATAAAATAGAGTTTCTAGATTTTTCTCAGGGAAGACCTCACGTCATGTTGTTGACTGGTGTTCCTGTGGAACTTCGGGGGTGGGGTGGGGTGGGGTGGGGTTGGAGGGGTGTCACACTGTCCCTTCTTTAACACAGCTGCTTTGTGACAAAAAGGAATCGAATGCCACTTCTTCAAGCCTCCTTCTTCTACCAAACGGAAACTCTCTCCTCCTTGGTGCTTCGAGTGGCTCTCTGGGGCCTCTCTTCTCGGGAAATCACGCTAGGCTGTCCCTCTGGCCTCTGACAGTCACGCCCACACTAAGCTACAGATGCCTCGAGGCAGATTCACCGCCCGGGTGTGCACGGTTATCCTCAGTCGCTTCACAGAGCATTTTGCACACAGAGAGGTCCATAAAAGCTGAGCTGCATTCGACTGAACGCTGGAATAAAAGGCTGAATTGTCTAGTGAATCCTGGGAAGCCTGGCGTTTTGATACCAGGCTCATGTACCAGTAAGACGGGTCTTGGAATCATGATTAAACGTTCCTCTCAGTTTCTCACTATAGAGGCTCAAAGGTCTAGCAAACTTCAAAGTTCCCAACTGGAAAGTGAGGCAATGAGGATTGGTGTCTTCAAACTCCACTGCCACCCCTAGGAAGGGGCAGAGAAGAATATGTCGCTGCGTCCTTGGCGTTTCTAAGCTCCGAGGAGGTGTCAGTTCTGAAGCGTGAGGGAGGCAGGCACTGGGCAGGGCGATGGGCGCACACAGGGCAGGGGAGCCTTACCCGGGTGGGGGCGTCCACCATGACACCGTGTTTGATCAGCATGTCTGCCACTGAAACGTGGCCTTCTTGTGCCACCAGGTGGAGGGGGGTGAGTCCGCTCTGGAAAGAAAAAGAATTGTATCATCTTGTAGCCAGTAAAGAGTTCCAGGCCACAATGGAAGAGCGGAGGCCTGGGAGCTGAACCTGCTCTGCGGCCACCGACCAGCAAAGCTCCTCCAGCTCTGAGCCTGCGTATCCTTCTCTAAAACATGAGGTGGTCAAAGTCAGTCAGAGGTCAGCAACACTTTCTGTTAAGGGCCAGATCGTCAATATTTTCGGCTTGTATCTCTCTTGCAACTACCCAACCCTGCCAGTTACAGTGAGAAAGCAGGGATGGCCGACACATAAACAAATGAGGCATGTGTGTTCCAATAAAGCTTTATTAGCACAAACAAGTGGTGGGCCGGATTGGGCCAATAGGTCCCAGTTCGCTGACCTCTGAACCAGATGAGCTTCATGTACTTTCCAATTGTAACATTCCCTATTCCCAAGATTCAAGATGAACTTCAGAACCTTTCGTTTCCTTATCTAGAAGATATGGATTAGCACTGATCTATTTCAAGAGCAAAGTAAAGATCACTTGAGAAAGATGAAAACACACTGAAAAGCACGATGTGCCATTTACATGTAGCGTGTGATTAGATCACAGCCAGTGTTGCACTGTGGAAATGAAAGAGGCTCTCTTGCTGGGACTAAAAACACCGTATTCTTGGATCTCTCATCAGAGCTTTCTCATGAGGAGAGTCATGCACCAGAGATCTCGTTTGTTTTGTGCACACTCCCCAAAAATGTCAGGAAAAACATGCTTTTCTGAAGCTGTATTATGTTCATTTATCATCTAAAGAAGTAGCTCTGTGTATTGTATGAAAGGTCCCAAATAGGCCAAGTTCATAGTGACAGATGTGCCAGGGACTGGGGGGTTTGGTAGACATGGGAAGTGACAGCTAATGGGTATGAGGTTTCCTTTTGGGGTGATAACAATGTTCTTAAATTAGATAGTGGTGATGGCTGCCCAATTCTACAACTATACCAAAAGCCACTGAAGAGTACAATTCAAAAGGGTGAATTTTACAGGCTGTGAATTAGAGTTCAATGAAACTATTTTTAAAAAGAAGTGACTCTTAGTCTTTCTCGGGTCATGCATCCCTTGGAGAGGCCAAGGAAAACCATGAACACTTTATCCAGAAAAATGCTCACAGGCCCATCCTCCCAAAATGTTGTGTACACATTTGAAAGGTTTCAGACTCATATGCTAGTAATCCCTGGATTGAGAACTCCTATTTTCATGCATAGATTGGCATTTAAAAGCATATCCTCCCTACTGAAAAAGAATAGTTAGTACCAAATTACTAAATACATTCCTGAATGCAATACTGGCCTATGTTTGGGAATGTGTATTGTGGATTTTATTATTGACCTTTTTGCTGATTCTTGAACTCATCTATTTAAAAGGAGTCAGCAAAGGTGTTGGCTCGGGGTCATGCAACCTTGGGAATATGCAACCTCTCTGAATCCGTTTTTTTTTTCCCCACTTATAAAACTGAGATAAAAGCTACAAAGGGCTGTTGTAAGGATTGCGCGCGCGCACACACACACACACGCACACATACACATACACACCACCTAATTCAGAACCTGGGCCCCAGGGGGTGCCCGATATTCAGACATAATGTCCAGCTAGCTAACACTAAACCATGACTGAGATCCCAGGGCCAGCCGGAAGGCACCCTGTTTACCTTGTTCCCCAGGTTGCCGTTGGCTTGTCTGGAGAGTAGCAGGGCCACCATCTCCGCATGACCATCCTGGGCAGCCAGGTGAAGGGGTGTCACGCCCTGCACCGACTCTGCGTTCGGGGACGCCCCGTACTGCAGCAGATTGCGGGCCACCTCCATCTGGTTCTGCTTGGCAGCGATGTGCAAAGGGGTGTAGCCATTCTGAAACACAAGAATGGTTCCAGGGATGCTGAGCAGACGACGTGAGCACCTGCCTCACATTTAATCCTCTAGGGGGCGGGGGGGTTAGGCCTGGACCTTGGCTGGCTGGACACCCTCCCTCCGAGCAGGGCAGGTGTCACCCAGGAGGGCAACTTCAGGAAACAAACGAACCAAGTCTATGTGATTTGGAGCCGGTGAAGTCCTGCGCCTTTTCTCACCCCCTATTTCCTCTATCAGGCCCTGATAAACGGCTGTGCAGGGAGTGCTCTCACTAACAGATGCTGGGGTGCAAGTAGGCTGCCTATGGAACCCCGAGAAAACTAGGTAAGTGAGAAAATACAAGGCTCCCTCTCCCTCCTTCCTGCTTTAAGAACAAGCCCCCAACATTTCATAAAGGAAAAGCAGCAGAGCCCTTCTTTCCCTGTGCGCTGGGCTTGCCGGCTTCAGGCAGGTGGAGGAAGAGGACAGGCGCCTGGCAAGGGACTTGGAGACGCGGAGTCGGTTCTGTTCCGCTCTGACTAGCCGTGCAATGCATGCAAGCCCTTCAGCAACGTCTAGACTTCCGTTTGTATTTTTTAAGCCATGAAAGGTGGATAATAACATCTACCTTGTTCTCAAAGTTGTTGAATAGATCAAATACAATAATATTTGAAGGCACGTTCCAAAATTAAGATATAAGAGTAATTTCCCAACTGGCACGGCTCAGTAGTTGAGCATCCACTTATGATCCAGGAGGTCACGGTTCGATTCCTGGTCAGGGCACAGGCCAGGGTTGCGGGCTCCATCCCCAGTGTGGGGCGTGCAGAAAGTAGCCAATGATTCTCTCTCATCATTGATGTTTCTGCCTCTCTCTCCCTCTCCCTTCCTCTCTGAAATCAATAAAAATATATATATTTTAAAAAGATGTAAGAGTAATAAAGCTCGGTATGGCCCATAAGATGTGTTTAGTCCATGATGAGATAAAGGAGCTGACCCCAAAGTCAGCTTTGTCAGCTTATTCAGCCGGCTTTTCTTTTTGGTGGTAGGACTTTCTCAGTGAAGGAAGCAGTGCATAGATTTACGTTCAGGAGTAGGCACCTCACCCCACTGCGGACAGGTGGCCATGACTTTGGTCGTCACCGTCACCATGGAGACCACTTTCACTTACATCGTCCCTCTTGAGCGTCACTGCCACCATGTAGGCCTTTTGGTTATTTCCTCACTTTGTGGATAAATAAGCCAGTTCTCTGAGAGGCCAAGTGGCTTATCCGATGTCACCTAGCAAATGGAATAGCAGCTGGCCCGAGCCTGGCCTTCTGACTCCAGATCCCAGCTTCTTCCAGAGGGCGCTGCGCTTCTAACGCTTCAGTGTGTCTGAGAGCACTCGGGGGTCTTGTTAAAATGCGGATCCTGACCCAGAAGCTCTAGGGAGACCCAAGATTCTGTGTTCCTAACAAGCTCCCCGGTGATGCTGATGCCGATGGTCCGAGAGCCACACTTTGAGGATCATGGTCCCAAAGCACTCAGGGCCCATGGGGATGCCAGGCCTGAGGGCCTCGGAGCAGGACCATGACTGCGTAAGCACATGTCCACCCAGCCCCAGAGCAGATGGCATAAGGCATATGGGCCCCCCACCCTGGCCAGCATGCTTCACGCTGTCCCAGAGAACGGAGTCTCTCCTGCCAGCCACGGTCTTACTGGGAAAACCAACATTTCTGATTCTGCCAGGATCACTGATGAGAAAATAAGAAAAATGGGGTGGTGGTGGGGGTGGGGTGGCTGAACAATACAGTTTTATAGCACTGGGGGTCAGGGGCAGAGCCATCTGCCAAGTGGGTTTTTGTGGAGAAATGAAAAGTTGTAACTTACCCCCCAAATGAAATTGAATTAAAAAAATCATTCCCTTTAAATAATTATGTAAGATAATTCATTGGAGTGTTTCTCCTTTTTAATTTGATTATGTTACGAGAAAACATTAAATTCTTCTTTGTAGGTTGTTTTCCCATAACAAGATGGCATTTTGATGATAATAAAGGTAATTACACAAAATGAATTTTGTATTATATCAAAAGAGAGCGAAGAAAAGAGCTGTGGTTCAGTGGATCAAGCCTGAGCTCTGGAGCCATCCCTAAACGGAGATCACTCTCTCTCTCAGAGGAGTGTCGGGGAATGTCTGCTCAGTGCAGCTGTCAGGGTGAGCTGGGAGGAGGCAGCTGCACACCTAGCTGGGTGCCCGGCCCACAGCAGGCAGTCACTACATAAAAGCAACGACTACTAGGACTTCTGTTCATGTACAGAGGACAGTGACTGGAACAATTTGAAGTATATTCATGAAAGTATGTTAGGAGTCCCAGGCTCCTGGGCAGCTGTGATGTCACACTGGCAAGGACAGTACCCTGTCCCGCCAAAAGGGCCAGCGGGCCCTGGAGGTGGCTCTGGCTGCCAGGTGACCGAGGTTACAGCTGAGCTACCACTGTCCATCTCAAAACAGGGACCGCCACTCTGAGCTTTCCCGAAACCAGGACTGAAGGGAGTGAATGACCTGTAGGTGACAAGGACAAGGAGGAAGGAGGCAGGAGAGTCAGGGAGAGGTTAGGGAGGGCCAGGTGCCAGTCCAAGGCTCTGCTTTCCCCAGGAAATGAGCTCATCCCAAGGCACGCCCCGCTGGAGAGAGAGCTGCCGAAATGTTAGAACAACATTAGCATCAAAATTAGAAAGGGGAGGGTTTGGTTTGGGTGCAGAGAGATTTGCATGAGAAATTCTACAAAATTGCCAGACGACTTGGTAAACTATTTTTTGCCATGGAAACAAAACCCATCTGTACAGTGTTCGTGCCTGGATAAATCTCTCTTTAAATACCATGAACCTGGCCCTGGTTTCTTTGCTAGAAGGAGGGGGTGGAAGGAGGAGGGGAGCCCAGCTTGTTATTTTTAGATGCAGGAGTAAGTCACATCAGAGCAGGGCCGCATGCTCTGTCTACACAGTGACGTGGGCTTTGCTACAACAGCGGCGGGGACGGGAGCCCAAGGAGACAGGGGCACCTGGGAGACACTGTCTGCAGGACAGGGAGGCTGTAAAACTCAGAGGAGCATCCATTCTGAAGAGGGAAGACAAACGGAACTGATTGTCCCTGACTGCCCTGCGTCCCCAGGTGTCAGCTGGACCCGCACACCAGCGCACCTGACAGCTCCCTCCTCAGAGGCAGCCTGCACACTCCTGCTGCTGGGCTGAGCACTGGGGTTTGCTTCCCCAGAAATTATCCTTCCGAGTCTTGGCCGCCCTATCGGATGGCGGGTGGTGAGCTCCAGAACGCAGGGACTGCCTGAGTCCTGACCCAAGCCCTGCTCCCTCTCCTGGTCCCTCCTCCTAGTGTGGCCACCAGCCCCACAGCGACCCTCTCGTCCCACAGGGGGCAGCCTGTCCCCAAAAGTGATCCTCTGTCCAGCTTCCTCCCAACACCTTGCATCACCCCCACCCCCACCCGCCAGTCTGGTCTTACATAAGCCAGCCCCGCCAGTCTGGTCTTACATAAGCCAGCCTGTCAGCTCCCTTTCCTCCGTTCCCTTAGGTGGCCATGAGGCTGCTGCCCTGAGCAGGCGCTGCAGAGGCTGCAGGAGGCCGGCACACTGGACATGTGTCTACATGTGACATCCATGGCTGTGCCTCGTTCAAAACCACCACAACCTGAAAGTCTGAACTCACAAGAGGAATAGATTTGGGGGGAGGAGGGGGTGTGAATATTCACATTCAAAATAGGTCCCTTTTGTCAAGGTTCCGGCAAGTTCACTCACAGCCCCGCGTATTTCTCAATGTGCAGTCACTGCGCTGGAACGAGACTGACGGAGACGGGCCACACGTGGAGACGCCTGTGCGTGCTGACCTTGGGTGGCCCACGTGCAAAACTCAGCTGACACTGGCGCTTCGGGGACACGTTATTGTGTGAAAAGAATCCACCTCTGTGAGGTAACCTGAGGCTACGAAGTGTTACCCACTTCCCACCCACTCCTGGTCCCCAAACAGTGGCAAACATACTGCAGGGGAGAGCTGAGCTGAGACAGTGAGGCGAGATTTCTGAGGCAAAATAAAAGCAAACACCAGAGCCCTTTGGCTGCTTCTGGAACAGCCCTCCCGGGAGGAAGCAGGCAGCTGCTCTCCGGGCTCCTGCTGGGGATCGGGGAGGCTTACCAAAGCAGGACTGTGTGGGGAGCCGCCCCGCGGCAGCAGCAGCTTGACGATGTCCAGGTGGTTGTGGTGGACGGCCATGTGCAGGGGAGTCAGGCCGTACTGCAGGAGGGAAGGGGGAAACGACAGAGAGAACA
>NW_005871242.1:2190061-2215061 GCF_000147115.1 Myotis lucifugus | reverse complement strand
CTGAGGAGAAATGCTATTAGCACCTCGCAGGTAGAGGCCAGGGATGCTGCTACACATCCTCTAGTGCACACGGCAGCCCGCCCCCCCCTCCCCCGCCACAAAAAGTATCAGGCTCAAAATGTCAACAGTGCTGAGGCTGAGAAACTCCGACCACCTGGAACAGTGCCCTGCATGTGGTACAAGCCTGATGAGAGTTTTCTGAATGAATGATTGAACCATCCTTGCAGTCAGAGGCTACTCTGCCTTCCAAATTCTCTCTCTAGAGAGGGGGTCCGGGACAGGCTCTGGGCAGAGCTCCAGCCCCCCAGGTCCCTGAACCACCCAGGAGGGGATTAGCTTTAGGCCTGAACTCACCTCTGCAGAGCAGCATGAACACTCTGCAGAGGAAGGATGTGTACTTATCCAGGCCACTTCACTCACCCACAGAGCATAGAAAGCCAGGCGGTCTCTAAGAAATCACTGTTGCCCTGACCGGTTTGGCTCAGTGGATAGAGCGTCAGCCTGCGGACTCAAGGGTCCCGGGTTCAATTCTGGTCAAGGGCATGTACCTTGGCTGCGGGCACATCCCCAGTGGGGAGTGTGCAGGAGGCGGCTGATCGATGTTTCTCTCTCATCAATGTTTCTAACTCTCTATCCCTCTCCCTTCCTCTCTGTAAAAAATCAATAAAATATATTTTTTAAAAAAAGAAAGAAATCACCGTCCCTCGGCTCTGGGCCCAGCTCAGATGGAGTGGCACCCTCAGCCCAGGTGCAAACCATGAACTCTGCTTCCTGAGTCAGGGCTCCTGGGCCCAAACGCCTCCCCTGATCTCAGCCTGTTACTGGGGCTGCTGTCAGCGGGGGTCACTGTCCTGCCAGTGCACCGCCATGCCCCGTGAGCATGCACTGACACCTTCCAGGTCAGTGCCCCTCCCTGGAGGCTCAGCCAAGCAGCTCTGGTCCTGCCGCCCTTGGTCTTTGTCCCTCTGGCACCTTCTCCAACAGCCTCCCACTCACCAGGGCTCTGGAGTTTGGCTTGGCCCCTTTATCCAAAAGGACCTTGGCCACTCTGTGATGGCCACAGTGGGCTGCCACGTGGAGGGGGGTCAGGTGATCCAGGGTGATGTCATCTATTTCTGCGTTGTATTGCAATAGAAGTCGAACACAGTCAAGGTGGTCTCCCTGAGCCGCCATGTGAATTGGGGACAAGCCGTTCTGGGTGGAGAGGGAAGAAAACAAGTAATCACAAAGGCTTCTGGAGACAGAACACGGCACTTCAGGGCAATGATTCCAACCTCACTTCCTGCTTCTTCCCTACCGGATGCTTCATGTGGAAATAGGGTCATTGTAGCTGTAGTTAGTTAAGATGAGGTCATTAGTGTGGGGCCTATTCCAGTATGACTGCTGTCCTTATAAAAAAGAGAAATTTGGCTTGGCTGGTGTGCCTCAGTGGTTGAGCATCGACCTATGAACCAGGAGGTCATGATTCGGTTACCGATCAGGGCACATACCTGGGTTGAGGGATCAATCCCCAGTAGAGGGAAGAGGTGCAAGGTGTGCAGGAGGCAGCTGATCAATGCTTCTCTCTCATCATTGATGTTTCTATCTCTCTCTCTCTCTCCCTCTTTCTTCCTTCTGAAATCAATAAAAAACTTTTTTTTTTTAAGGAGAAATTTTACACAGACATACACACAGGGAGAACGCCATGCAAAGATGAGAAAGAGATCTTGGTGATGCTTCTACAAACCAGAGACTCCCTGCAAACTACTAGAAACCAGGGGGGTGGGGGATGGGGCCAGGAGCAGATTCTCCCTCACAGCCTCAGGGGAGCTAAGCCTGCTGACCCTGACCTCCAGACTGTGAGACAATAACCTTCTGTGGTTTAAGGCCGCCCCCCCCCCAGGGTGGGCACTTTGTTATAGCAGCCCTCGCAAGCCACACACTTCATTCCACTCGCTGCATTTTAAACAGGTCATACCATATTTCCCAATTGAAAAGGAGAAAATTCTCAGTAAAGAATTTTCATAACCACCTTTTTTTAGTCCCATTTTAATAATCTAGATAATATAAGAGCATTACTAACTTAGGACATTCATGAGTTTAAATACAGGCCCTCTGTGGAAAGATGTTGAGAATTTCCTGACCTAATAAGTGGTAGTAGCAATTATACCTTCACTTCTCTGAGGACTTTTGCTTTTACATGGTCTTTCAAAGATGCTATTTCATGTAATCATTCCAATAACCCTGGGAGAGTGGAGGCGAGCAGAGCGGGTAAGAGGCATGCTCAAAGGCGCACAGCAGCCTTGGATGGAGGATTAAATGAGATATAAACTTATTTAGTAGAGATATAAACTTATTTAGCAGAGGATACCTTCACCCAACACATACACACACACACACGCACGCACACACACACACACACACACGCACATGCACACGCACACACACGCCAGCTTGGTGCTGTGAATCATGACCCAAATTACAGAGACCTCTGTAGAATACTCACATGATCATTTGTCAGGAAATAAATTGCCTTGCATGGTTAAGAACTATGCTCTAACTTTATGACATAGAACTTCTCACAGAAAACCTCCAGAGTGGTTTCTGCCTCACTATTCTAAACTCACATCCTCTAAATTCACCCCAAAGAATGGGGAACGGGGCCTGGAGGAGGTGTAGGCAGCACCGGGTGGTCTGACAGCGTTAGCCCCAGGAAGACCCAAGACCTGCTATGAGGACCGCAGGATGGGCCTTGGCTCCGGTCCCTAATGGCCACTGAAAAGAACAGCTTTGTTTCCTTTTTAACTTTACTCCAGCCTGGCCCGGCTCTGAAGACTTTTCCCAGTGCTTCGCTCCTGTCTGTTCTGGAGCCAGGGTGAAATAGACAAGAGTTGATCTAAAGCTACAGACAATTGCAACCTGGGGGTCGAATCTGGCCTGCTGCCTGTGTTTGTAAATAAAGTTTTATTGGAACACGGCTGCTAGTTTGCATATTATTATCCATGGTTGCTTTCCTGCTATAATGGTGGAGTGGAGTCATTGAGACAAAGACCAAGGCCTGCAAAGCCTAAAAATATTTACTATCTGGCCCTGAGAGAACATTTTGCTGGCCCTGATCAAGATAACAATTAGGGCTATACAGAGTGCCTCCTATGTAACGGGCATTGGGGGCAGTCACGCACACTGGCTCAGTTAGCAGTATTAGCATCCCAGGCTGGCCTGGCCTGGAGCCCCGCCTAAAAGATACTCCTCGTGGAAAGGAGGCACGCACCTTGGTTTTGGCTTGGATGGGTGCCCCGTGGTCCAGCAGGATCTCTGAGATTCGCACGTGCCCATTCCGAGCTGCACAGTGGAGAGGTGTCAATTCATCCTTTAAAAAACAGAGTCACAAAGAGAAAGCCCCAAAGGCACCTATCAGAGGCCGTTGGAGAGAAGGCTGCCCAGCATCATTCCCACCGCAGGAGCACGATGCCTCCGTAGGACCAGCTTGACTCCAACACTGTCTTGTTATTGTCTCCTGCTGCCCCCTGGCTCCCGCTGTGTGCAGCTCCGGGCGGCTGCAGGCCCACCACCAGCTCATCCCCGAGACCCACCACCCCGGTTAGACTCTGGAAGGTAGAATCCCTCCCCTGGCCTTGCCAGGGAGCCCCTGGCACCCACCTTGGTCCTTGTCTCTATCTGGGCCCCGCGGTCCAGCAGGAGCCGCACCATGATCACGTTCCCCCGGCGGGAGGCGATGTGCAGAGGCGTGATGCCGTTCTGGAGGGACAACAGGACCGGTCAGGGCGGGCATCCTCCTGGGGAAAGCAGCTGCTCCCTCCCCTCCCCTTCGTGCCCCCGGCCCCGCCCTGCAACGCCAGCAGAACTAACAGCCACATTAAGCCTACCCTTAGGACAGTTCTTGCCAAAGACAGATTTCAAAACCTGTATTGTTGTTAATCCCGGCACGCTGGCCACGCCCAGGTCTTCCAGGGTCAGCACACTGGGAAAGCAAGCCAGTCCCACCCTCCAGGTTTCCCCCCTCTAGGAGGGGCACAGGGGGGCTGAGGGGCGTGTGATTAGAAACCCACCAACGAGGAGCCACAGCCCCTCCTGCAGTCGGGGGAATTCATGCTGCCACGGGAGAGAGGTGGGAGCACCTAGACTCTAGGCCCCCGAGCCCTGGCCCGCCAGAGAGCTCACCTGTGGCGTGAAGTTGACACTGGCTCCCCGGTTGAGGAGTAGCTGGGCCACGTTGAGGTTCTCATAGTGAGCTGCGATGTGGAGGGGGGTAAATCCTGTCTGGGGCACAACAGAGGGGGGACAACTTGTCACGCGCCATGTACTGCCATTTCTGTCTCGGCATCGGCCCAGGGATTCCGACAACGCCGGCCGGGCCAGAGGACCCCACACACCAAGCAGAGTTAGGCTGATGGGAACATTCGCCGGAGGGGTCGAGAGAGTCTGTGACAGGTTCTATTCAAAATCCAGGTGAAAATTATTTGCAAGCTATGTGCACCCCTATATTCATTGCAGCATTATTCCTGGTGGCCAAGACATGGAAACAACCAAAGTGTCCTTCAGAGATCACTGGATAAAGAAGATGTGCTACGTATATACAGTGGAATACTACTCAGCCATAAGAAAAGATGAGATATTTCCATTTGCAACAACATGGATGGACCTTGAGAATACCATGCTAAGCAAAAAGGCAGAAAAAGTTAAGAACCATCTGATTTAACTCATATTTGGGGTATAAAACTGTAAGCAACAAGTAAACAAACAAAAACTCAGAGACACAGACAAGAGTATGGTGGTTACCAGAGGGAAAGGGAGTGAGGGAGTAGGAAAGGCTACAGGGGACCAAATATATGGTGAAGGAAGATGATTTGACTTTGGGTGGTGGGCACACAAAGCAATGTACAGATATCATGTATCATAGAAATGCACACTTGAAACCTATATAATCTTCTTAACCATGTCACTTCAATAAATTAAAAAAAAACTTACCACCATACAAAAACCTAAAAAATAAAAAGCTAGCCTGGCCAGTGTGGCTCAGGGATTGAGTGTTGCCTCGTGAACCAGGAGGCCACGGTTCGATTACCTGTCAAGGCACATGCCCAGGATGCAGTAAGAGGTGTGCAGGAGGCAGCGGATCAATGATTCTCTCTCATGATTGATGTTTCTATCCCTCTCTCCCTTTCCCTTCATCTCTCTGAAATCAATAAAAAAATATTTTTTAAAAAATAGGTATTGCCCCTGAGTGACCCACATTCTTTGTTCTGTGGTTCACACGGACAAACCATGGACTAGGATTGCCTCCAACTCTGTAGGCGCTGTCATCTGAGTGCTTACTTATGAAGAGATTTTAATTAATGAGTAAAAAGTGGGATTGGGCCCATGTTTCAGCCCCTTTAAAGGGTATAATGACTCAGCTGGCTAGTCAAACGCAGACATCGACCCCTTGGTGGGTCTATTGCCATCTTTCTGTTCCATAACCTCAGACCCTACATACCCAGTCAGCACTTCTCCAGACCAAACCCAGGGACCATGGGGTGAGGGGACTATAAGAATAACCCAAATGCAAGTCAATTCCCACAGCAAGAGGAGAAATGAACCATCTAAACTTACAGAAAGGGGTCAGCAGTGACTCAAAACGTCAGACAGCATGTCCAGGTGGCTAGCCGTGCAGGCCCCCTGGGATGACCCTCCACATGTGGGGTTACTCCCTCCGTTACTCCCTCCCTCCACCAGGGGGCAGCCAGGAAAACAATATTCTAGAACACCATCTGCTGGGATCCCAAAGGTGCACTCTGGCCAGAGACCCAGCCTGCCCACCTGGACACTTTCTGGATGGCCGGGAGCCACAGAGACCTGCCCTGCTCCTCCACCGGGGTTTAAAGTGGGGCTCCTAGATGTCCTAGTGGGGACCTGAAGTCACCGTGGGGCTGGTGCTCTGTGTAACGGCTAGGACCACCTCTGGTCTGGGTGAGCTGCCTCGGTAACCCGCGGGTCTCCATGGTCCAGGCTCTAGACTTCTCCTGGTCCTCCGTCGGGCTGCCCTCACCTTGGAAAGCACGTCCGGGTTGGGGTCGTTCTGCAGAAGCACCGCTGCCGTCCGTGTGTCGTCGTTGCGGGCCGCGATGTGCAGGGCAGGGAGGCGCACCTTCCCCTTCGTCCCATAGTTGATGAGGTGTGCCACCACGTTCTCGTGGCCCTGCTGCAGAGCCACGGCGAGAGGGGTGAAGCCGTCCTGGCCAGAGGGGAGGAGGAAAGGTCGATTTGCTCTGACTGTGGCTGACCCTCGGCTGGCCTCAGGCAGGACCCACGTGACCACACCTCAGGGCTCTTGCTCATAGCAGGCCCTGGGCCTCCAGTCCTCTGCTCTTCAAAGCCCTCCCACCCTCCTCTAAGTCCCACATCAATGCCACCTCCTCCTTGAAGCCTTCCTTGACCCCGCTCTCCTCTGCAACCTCACAGAACCTACCACAGCACTTTTCTTAAGCACTGACTTAGTTTGCCTTTACAATTTGTTCCCAGTCTGAGTGCTATGAGAAGCATCTGTTTCTTTTCCTACCTCTTCTCACCCCATCTACTGGTGCCAGGACAGTGCCTTAAACACGGCGAACGGGTATTCACTTATTTATTTCACAAAAATTAATGAACACCTACCAAAAGCTAGAAACCATGTCAGGCACTGAGATCTTAATTGTGAGCTACTGTTATTCATTCCCTCAGTTGTATACTGGGACCCCACGAACTGGCGAAGCAGAATGATAACAGAGTCATGTAACTGTTGAGTCTTTGCTGTGATAAAGCTCAAGAGAAGCCTTAGCTTCAGGTTCAACGTCATCGTTTCATCAATGACAAAATTCAGGATCAGAGTTTATTAACTTGCCGAGGGTGCACCATGGATTCATGGCAAGAGACTTTCTCGTTAAGGTCCAAAGCAGACCTGCCAATCATACACAGCTGTCCCACCCCTGTCCTGCCTTCAGTGTTGGTTATAGTGGAAGCGACATGTTAGACTCTGATGTCATTTCTCTGCTATGTGCCTGGGCATTCCTCAAGACCCATGGCTCTGTCTCTTACTGCCTTGCAGAGCCAACAGCAGCCAGGAGGGGTGCAGGGATCTGAAGGTCAAGAGTGCTCAATGACACTACGTTGATCAGGACACAGGCTGCACCTCCGGCCATGCCTCAGGAACACATGCCCCGAAACCAAGTCCTACCCCTGGAGACTTCTGGCCGTGAGGCCATTTCCCAAGGTACTTACTTCTGTGGCTACGTTCTGATTAGCTCCATTCTCCAGTAAGAACTTAACCACTTCCAAGTGATTCTCTTGTGCTGCCATGTACAGGGGTGTGAAGCCTTTCTGTAAACCAAGAGAAAAAGTCATTGCACGTCACCCACAACAGTGAGAGATGCTGAAACCAGTGCAAAAATCTCTAAACTGGAGGACAGCGTTCTCACACCCTGTTTTCACCTGGCCCACCGGACAACACCCCCACCCGTAGCTCCAGGTCTAAAAACTCACTGCCCTTTGAAACGGCCTAATGGGATGGTCACAAAAGGCCACAAGGTGGGGGCGGCACTCCATGGAATCTGTTTCTGCCCCTCGCCTCCGCCAATCAGCCTCTCGCACACACTTCTCTATTTTCACACGCCCCAGCCCCATGCACAGCTTCTCTCCCCAAATGGGCCACAGCTAAATATATTATTTGGCTGGTTTACTGAACAGGGACGAGGTCCACAATGACCAACCACATCCTGCTTAGAATGTGCAGAAGTGTGAAAAATACTAAAGATGCCTTCTTCGTTGCTTGGAGACAGATCACTAGCAAACCTAGACTCAGCCTCGCAGTGTGTGCAGCCCAGTAGCCAGTGCCCGCGGTGTAACAGACACACAGGTGAAGGAGAAAAGAGCGCCCTCTAGCGCAGGGACCGGAGAGAGCCACACCTGGGACTGGGCGTTGACGTTGGCTCCATAATTGACCAGCTCCCGGACCACCTCGTCCTGACCAGCGAGGGCAGCGATGTGCAGAGCCGTGTTCCCTTTCTGAAACACACGGGGAGGGAGAAGAGGAGGTTTCCCACAGCACCTCCCTATGTGACTGTTAAAGGTACAGGAACAAGGATGCTGTTTGGGGGTGCGCAGTGGCTTCCTTTAAGGTCAAAGGGGGTAGACAACACACCTGACCCAATAGCAAGAGGGACATTCTTCCTGTTCTCCGTGAAAAACTAATGTCAAAGAATAAGAAAGCAAACTGGCTTCTCCACACTGATCGGCTGCGGGCAGGTGCAACGGCTTGTCACCTGCTAACAGCCAGCCTTCTCGGGACCCACCCTGAAGGTGTGCCAGGCACGCCACACGGTCTTCTCTGGACTTCCGGCGCCTCCCGACCTGTACCTGCAGGACAATGGGCTCTGCGGAAAAGGCCAGAAGACCCTACCGGCTCAGCACCCCGGATGCTGTGACCCACCAAGCGAAAGCTGGACCAACATGGACAGGGAGCGAGAGAGGAAGAGAGGGAGTAAAGTATCAAACAGAATAAAAAGGGTAGAAATAGCTAAAGGAGTTGGGGGATAATAAAATGAACTATATCAAGGAAAAGAAGAAAAACATGAAAGTAAATGGGGAAAAATAAATAGAAAAAACCTGACAAAGGAAAATACAAAAAAAAAGATTATTTAAAACATAAATAAGTAAATGCTATGAGCAAGCATTCACCAAATAAGAGTGGAAAGCCGGCAAGAATAAACAGTAGAAGAAAGTGAGAATCCCGAAAGTAAAAATGAGGCCCTGGCCTCATTTCAGTTGATTGGAGTGTTGTCCCACCATGCCAAGGTTGTGGGTTCCATCCCTGATCAGGGCACATAAAAAAAAAAAAAAGAAGAAAGTGAGATACACAATGGCTTTAAAGTCAACTTTTTAAAAGCTAAGAACCAACGACCGAGACTAAGAAACCGGTGGGTTTCTGAGGAGGCGAGTGGAACGCCCAGGTTTTCTGGTCGGGATTCTTCCGGGTATCTCACAGGAATTCCTGGACGGCGTCCGGGTCCAGAAGGCTCTGTGGGTTCCAGGATGCCAGCCTCCCTGCCCGCTCCCTCCTGCCTGGGTGTCCTGGGGCTGGAGCTTCAGCACTTTCTCCAAGAATGACTCACCTACGTGTCCCCACTGGCACCCATGCTCGGCGAGAGGCAGGCAGGACAGGCCCCGCTTGACAACCGCTGTCACATAGGGCAGGGGGGGCGGGGTAGGACCACAGCTGGACCCATCTGTCCCTCCGCTACTTAGGAGCAGAGATCTCAAACGACCTCCCTTTTCCTGGTGCAGGTGGTGTAGAGTTTTTAACTACGCTAGTCTGTCCATCTCAGGAAACTCATGCCCTACAAGCAGGGACTTCAGACCACTGCATGCGCTTTGGCCGTCCATCTCCTGGGAGAGAAGGGTCCTCGTCCAGCTGGAACTGAGCCGCACGGGGCCTAAGCTCTGTGGCCGCCCAGTCACCACTGCTCCAAATGCCCCCAGGTGGGTGAGGCAGCCCCAGCACAGGTGCCCTGGGGGCCGGGAGGGGCTTGGATCTTTGCCTCTGAAACGTGGCCTGCACCAGGCAGGAGGGTCCTGCTTGGTGCTTCCCGAACTTGTCTTTCTGCTATCTCCTTAAGTCTCGCTTGACAAAGAAGAGAGTTCTTCCTCAGATAGCCATCAGAGAGTAAGTGCCAGAAGCGAATGTATAGATGCTAATTAATCGTTTTCATAGAAGTCCACAGAGCCCACGTTAGAGGCCTTGGCACTTGGGTCCGACGCGCTCGCTGTACGAAGTGGGGCAGGACTGTTGGCACCAGAACCTCCTCTAGAAACCAGGACTCCGGAGTCCAAGCCTCTCCTTTAGCGTAAGGAGGTGCACTGCGTCCATCCATTCATGGGTCACTCACTGGGCATGTGTGTGTCGGGCGCTAGGTCAGGCATGGAGGGGCAGAGATGACTGAGGCTCGGGCTCCTCGCCCTCCAGAAGCTGTGTTGAAAGTTTCCATCATCTGTCCCTTCCCGCCAGAAATCACTCTACTCCAGAGCTGCCTGTCTACACCATGAAGGGGAGCTGGTTAGACGGGGAACCCTGGCTGTGGATCTTGGCCCACGTTATCTTCGAGATCTGGGCTGAGAGCAGCACTGGTGACAGATAAAAGCCCAGGGAAGACCCTGGGAAGCAGCCACCCTCCGTCCCTGCACCCCTCCACCCCACCCCCGCATCTGTGCACACACAGTAAGGCTCAAGAAGGCCCCCGGCCCTGGGTCAGGAGTCACAGGGAGAGGGGAGGGCCTCTGTGTCCCTGCCCCTCCCTCGTATGAAGAAGCACACCCCTGAGAAGCAGGAAGAAAGTCTCAGCTATACTTGCCCCACCCAGACCCACGTCTCCATGTCCAGGGCGTCCAGGAGCCCGGGGAAGGGAGGGTGGCTGCAGGGGTGCTGGGTGGGTGAGGGGAGGGACTAAAGCTGCTCCGAGCACCTCCAGCCTCGATGCTGAGCTCCGGCCTCTGAGCGGCGCAGGTGGCAGGATGGGGGCAGAATGCATTTGTTTTGTGCTTTTAAAATTCCGAAGCCCAGTTTAGAAAACTATATCGGGTTTAGCTTTTTATTCTTTTCTAAATCTTTCTCGGGCTTGCGAGGCCCGTTACAGTCCCCCGGACTATCTCAGCCCACGGGTTCAGTTTCACCGTTCCCCCCTCCCTCTGGATGGCATTCGGAGACCACGCTGACTTATAACATTTCTATAAATAACAAAGACACGCCAAGGGTTCGCTTGCAAAATAACAAATAAAGGGGGGAAATTCGGAAAGAGCAAAAGTGCTGAAGCGCAGTGTTTTTGCAGCTCCTGGGGGAATGCCAGGGAAGACAGGCTGCTCCGGCCCACACAGATGGCACGCTGCTTGCAGCCAGGTGAGCGAGAGCGTCAGGAGAGAGCGCCCTGCCTCCCCCTGCCACGGCAGGAGCAGGGCAGAAACAGTGGGTGCTTGTCGTGGCGTTAAGAGTGCCCGCACACATTCAGGAAGAGCAGCTCTGCCTGTTTTACCTGTGAGATCTTTTCACCTCCGGGAAATGACATGAAAATTACAGAATTTTATCTCAAGAGATGATTCTACCTTCATAATATTTGGGTAGTTCACTTCATAACCATAAATTATATCTGTTCTCTGCATAGTGCTCTTCTGGGTCTCTGCTGGAGAGACGGCAAAATGTTTGCTGCGTGGGACTGAAATTGAGGCCGATGTGAGACCACATTGGATCAATAGCAGATGGAAAACAAGAGGCTGGAGGGGTAAGCCCAAGAGAAAAACCACGGGAACCGACGGAGGAAGGAAGGGAAGAGGAAACAGGACTCGCGTTAGTAAATTAGAGGCAATTTTTTTTGCTTAGTTTCGTGTTTCAATGCTGGCTGCATCCTGCTTACTGAACAGATATGATGTATGTATATAAGAAATAAAACTGAGTTTGCAACCTGTAGATGCATTTGTCTCATGACTTTGGTTTCTGGACTGAAGCCACTGGTGTTTATAATCTATGGCTGTGGAGAGGAACAGACGCCGTGAGAGGTGTGACTCAGCCCCTGCCGGGTGCCTCCTGGTAAGAGAGAAGGCTGTGCAAGGCAATCGGTCAGGAGAGGAGACAGCCTGGGGCTGACCGACAGACGAAGACTTGCTGAAGAGGGATCTGGACTCTTCCACAGCCCTCAGTGCCAGGCATTTCGGAGACCACACTATCTCATTTCATGCTCACGCCAATCCTGCAACTGAGCAGTATACTCTCCATTTTACAGATGAGGAGACTTTCCACGGACCAGGTTGCTCAAGGTCACAGAGTAGGTTGCTCAAGGTCACAGAGTAGGAAGTATCTCAGGATGTGGACCCGCTCTTAGTCCCCATATTCCAGTCGAGGACCCTGAGGAAGCATGAAGCCACCAGAACATGGGGTTTATTTTTAGATCGATAGTCTATGATACGGATAAAGTAAAGGCCTACTGAATCTTTGCAGAAACGGAGGCCTGTGACTTCAGGGATTCACAGAACCAGGAAATGATTGGAAAGACAAGAGAACTTCAGAAGGATGCAAACATGGGCTCATGAAGGGCTATTTTCCATGCCAGGGTTTCGGACAACACCTGAAGGAACCACACATTTGAATTGTCAATGTAAAGCTTCCTCACTCCCCAAGAGACATACCTTGGTTGTGGTTTCTAGAATGATCTCTTTGTGCAGAAGTTCAACCACCATCTTCACGTGGCCTTCTTTCGAGGCCAGGTGCAAGCCGTTCAGCCCATTCTGTGAAGAGCAGAGAGGCAGGGAGGGTGTGGTTAGTGGGACTGTGCATCCTGCGTGTCCTGCTGTTCCAAGTCGCTGGAACAGGGCCCCTTCCTTGCGAAGGGCAGAAGCGGGGAGCTGGAGGGGCCCTGAGTGGTATCAGCTTAGACACACGCAGGGCCGGTCCAGCCTCTGCGAGCAGCTCTTCTGTAAGAGCATCAGATAACAGGGGAGGAAGGAAAGAGGGGATGATAACAAGACCACCACCCCCTCGATATGAATTGAGTGTGGGAAGCTCTCACAAAGCCACGGATGACCTTGAAATTCCAATCTTGCCCAGGCTTTAGGCATCCACTTAATCGAAATGGTATAACTTCAACCCCCTTGTTCATTCATTTTCACGGCCGCAACCAGGAAAAGGAAAGAGGCAATACCAGTGCACCCTAAACATGTGTAGAGCTAGATGTCCATTTAATAAAATAATAAATTTTGAAAGAAGGTCATATGAAAACTAAATACCTCCAACCACCTACAATGTTGGTGGTGTTTAGTATGGTGGTAGTCTCAAAAAAAGGATTAGTATGAAAATAGCTTCTTTGCCACCTTGCCATTCAAATGTGACCAAAGCTGGCAGTTACATTTTAAGGAAAAGGGGGGCGGGGAATGGAGCAACCGCTTTCCATGCCCAATCCCCAGGCCACCAGCAGCTCGCAGGAACCAATGAGAGTGTCAGCTCTACTTGGGGAGGCTACGTCTGCGCCTGGAGAAAGCAGCCTGGCCCTAGTGCTCCTATCCCGCTCCTGCTTCCTGGTCTTCAGAGACATGCACTTCGATGCTTCCAAACTTTCTGGCAAAAGCTGACTTCGAAGAGTGCTGCTTAGAGCCACAAATTATTCTGACAACATCTCAATGAACTAAATTTCATTTCCAACGCATGAGTAGATCTTGGCTCCACATAGAAAATGGGTTTCGTCACTAAGCAATCTCCATCCTGACATTCGTGTCTTGCTCCTCTCCTGCTCCTTCCCCATCAACAGTTCTCACCTCTTCTCCCATCCCTCCTTCCTTCTCCTGTTTTGGTCAACTATGTTCTAGTATGTTCCTTTCCGGGGGGTGCCCCAGAAGACAGAGCCTGGCCACCAAGGTGGAGGGGCTTGGCTCCTGATGGTGTAATTTGAGGGGTCCCTTACTCACCTATCTTCAAATATCTCCACAGCCCCATCATGGGTTCCTGAAACTACTATTCCCCCTTTGTATCAGGGCATCGTTTCCAGGAGATTCCTGTTAAAACCAAATATTCTACCTGGGGATGGTAGTGCACTGGCCCTTAACAAATTAGCCCCATTGCTTTGCTAAAACCAGCAGAGGAAAGTAATGAGGAATTGCTGAAGCAGAGACCAGGACAGGTGCCCCATGCTGGGAGAATGGAAGGTGTCTACAACTCTCTTTGCCTAGGATCCTCAGACAGGGTAACTATCACAGGTGCCCTGGATGCCAAAGAAGAGTGGGCTCAGAAGGGAACTTTACCTACTTCCTATTTAGATCAGACTCCACGCCCTATCCCACCCCCCACCACCGTGGGCCAAATCTTTTTGCACATCAGCACAGCCAGCCTCACCAAGGTGTGTGGGGGTGAGGGGCAAGAGGTGGGGGTGGGTGGTGAGAGGACTCCTTCACCTAATATTTCCCCCTGCCAATGTCTGCAAATCGGGTTTCCTCCTCTTTTAGATTTCAAACACCATTAAAATTAGGGTCCAAAGCGGTGTGAATTATTCACACCCCAGTGTGAATAAGCTTATCAGATAAAGTCTAGGTCAAAGCCAGTTTTGATAAGAGAAAGGGAGAAAGTGATTGAAGGCAAGACAGCAATCTGTTAGGACAGGAATCTGGGGAAGGGGGAAGAGCATTGTGCTGAAGGAAACCAGTTCCCCTCAAATCAATTTGCAAAACACAAATTCACTGAAAAGCAATTTGTCAAGTGACTGTGCTCTGGACGCCACTTCTCCAGCTCTGTGTCCTTAACTAGCCCGCTGCGCCGCACCCCCCCCCCCCCCGGCCCCCCATGCAGGTCTGCACTGGAGTCTCTCCCTTCCCGAGCACTGAGATCTGCAAAGCGCCTTATCTGGCGCTGAGCACAGGCCTTCTGTGATTACTTGGGAACTGGGGTGGCGTTTTTGAGCTGTGGGAGCCCGGGAAGCTGCTGCAGGCGGCTTATCGCAGGGGACTCAGCTGTGGCAGCAGCGAGTGTGGTGTGGCGTGGCGGGTGGGTGCTGACGGCGGGAGGGTGGGGGGTTAGGGGGGTGGGGGGCGAGTTCTCGTGCTCACTTGCACAGCACAATCACTTTCCATGAGCATTCCTTGGTCCTGAGTGCCTCAAAGGAGGGAGACTGGCAAATCTAGAAGGAAAACACCTCCGGTTTATTGCTAGGGCTCTGGGAGGCTGGTCCTGATATTTGGAGCCAGTGTCAGGATCTCTCTCAGAGGGGATTCTAGGCAGACTGTCTCTGCAGAGCATGCTGGAGAGAAAGGGATATTAGAGACCCTGAATGCTGGGAAATCAAGGACCAGAGTAGTCAAATGATTAGCTAAGGTCACACAGCCTCACCAGGGCACAGCCACATATAGAACCAAGCTGGATTTCCCAGGAAAAAAGAGGGTTGCCCCCGCCCCCCCCGGAACAGGTATGTTTCTTTTTATCAGATGATGAAAGCATGTTTCCCCTTTTTTATTACCGGGCAGCTGCATCTCTCATAGTTTCACTCAGCTCCCATCCGGTCCTGGCTCAATGTTCTCTTTCTTCTTTATGGTTTTGAAATTTTCTCACTTTATTTTTAATTTGTTTGTTTTCAACAGAGTCACCCTCAGTTACTTTCAAGTCTGACTGTGGTGATCTGAATCCAACGCCCTCATCAGAGCCACAGAACAAGCCCACGTTGGCACAGCTACGATAGGTGTGTAAGGCCCAGGGATTTAATGCAGACAGTCACACAGGAGCACGGTTGTGACAAACATCTGTCTCAAATACAGTGTAGTCACAGCAGTCACCTCATGCTGAGCATTTACTTAGTCTGATTCAGCAAATGTTTACTGAGAATCTGCTCTGTGCCTGGCACCAGGCTAGAGATGAATAAAACACAAACTCTTAGCTTTAAAGAACTCACTTTAGTAGAGGAAACAGATGCATTAAAAATAAATGCAAAATCATGTGAAAATGCCCCAAATGGCACGCATAAGCCTAGAAGTCGCACAGAGGAGAAAGAAGCTGCTCTGTCAAGGAGCTCGGCAAAGCTTCGCGGAGGCTGTACAAGGCAGCCTCTGCACAGCCAGGGCTGCAAGTTCATTAACAATGGCAACATGGGAAGCCGTGCCTGAGTTCAGATTCTAAACCCACTGGGTAAAATTTTAGGAACTATACTTCCAGCCTCATCAAGTGCCTTCCTCTTTCTTCCAGGAAGCATCTGAATTCAAGGGACGCAACGCATCCCAACCTACTGTAGCGAGCTTTCTCCAGCAACTGGCCTCAGCAGGAAGCTGGCTGGCCGCCATCCAGTAGCCCATACCACAGAATGCCTGAACACTAACATACTGCACATGTACACAAAGGAGCTTGTACAATTACCTTATTAGATGCATAGCTGGTCTATACAGGAGACCGCTTATGGTACCAAAGGAGTGTTTCGTGGATAAATACTATATTTAATGCTTTATTTTTTAAGCTGGTTTTTTATTGCTAAAATAAGAAGGGGTAAAGGGATGCAAGCTCTGTGAGCTATTTGCTCTTAGCTATAACGATAAACAGAAGATGAACTATAATGTACCACCTCTTCAAAGCCAGGATTCGTGTGTCTTGTTTTAGTTAAATTAAGTTGTTGGTTAAAAGGCAGGCTGCTGAGTCTTGCTTTGTATCTTTTTATCTACACTATATAACCTTCACAGCCATTCCTCTTGACACCAAATGCCAGACAGACGGCTGACAGGGGCCAGGGGAGCATGGAACCACACATATCTTCCCCAAATAACTGGAGGATAAGCAAGACGGAGGTAGAGGAATATGAGAGTAAATGCTTCAGCTAAATTGGAAGCAGGGGAGCAAAGTGAAAATTACGTGTGGCCATTTTTTAACCACATGCCTTTCTCAGAAAAACACCAGCTTGTCAGATTCTTCTTCCTAAAGATGCCTCCTCTGGGTCTCCAGTTACAGATAGTAGACTAGCTGATAGTGTCCCACAGTTCTTGGCTGCTCTGTTCTACTTTTCTTTCCCCACTCTTTTTTATATTTTGTTTCAATTTTGATAATTTATATTGACTTATTTTCAAATTCTTTGATTCTTTCCTCATCTATGAGCTTGTTGAAGAAATTCCTCATCACCAAGGAAGTGGTTTTATTTTAGTTCCAGCAATTTGTTTGACTCTTTCTTATAGTTTTTATTTCTCTTCTGAAATTCCCCATCTGTTCATGAATGTTGTCCACTTTCCCCATTATATACTTTAACATATTAATCCCAGTTATTTTAAAGTCCATCTCATAGTTCCAATATCTAGGTCATCTCTGAGTCTGGTTCTATTGATTGTTTTGTCTCTAGACAATAATTTTTTTTTCTTATGTGTGTGTTGTAATTTTTAATTGCATGCCAGACATTATGTGAAGAAAGAGCAATAGACACTGAAGTAAATAGCATTCATGCATAGAAATGGACATGCCTCTTCTTTTGTGAAGTTTTAGTATAGCAGGGGGTGGGGTGGGGATGGGGGAGCTGAATCAATCTAATCAAGAGTTGACCTAGGTCTGGATTTTGTTATTACCTTTAGTATACCACCGACTTCAAATTCCTCTAGAAGTAGGCTGCTGTTACCTTGAGCTTAGAGGAGGAGCTGGGTGACAGGGTTTTTCTGTTTTCTCAATCTCCCCTCCGCTTCCAGCTATCCCTGCATGCCTATGCCTCAAAATGGGGCCTTTCTCTATGTTCTCGCCCCTCTCCCAGCAGGGGCATGCTCTTCCTTATAACAAGATGCTGAGATGTGAGGGGGTACAGAAGTTCCTTTTAATCCTGGTCCAGCTTCAGTCAGGCAGGCGGTGTGCCTGGAATGTGGATTATTTTTGTTTGTTTTAGCATCCCTTCCCCTTATTTCTACACTTGGTCTTGTGTGGAAGTTTATTGCTCTCCCTCCAGTAATAACAGAGGAATAAGGTCTCCTTGTTAGTGTAGAATCCCGGTCCAGGATTGTTTCCTGCGCTTGCCCAGGAGTAGAGGGTTTTGCCTCTACCTTTCCCTGGGCAGCCCTGGATCTCTGCCTGTGAGCTGGGGCAGGACTGTTTCTTCCCTTCCCCAGGGCAGAGGAGTTTGTTTCTATTCCATCCCATGGAGAATGAATTTTTGCCTGTGGTCTGAAGGTGAGAAGGTGTGCTTTTGCTTCACATGAAGGAAGAGTCTAGAGCAGGGGTCCTCAAACTACAGCCCGCAGGCCACATGGGCCCGCCGAAAACATTTATCCGGCCCGCCGGGTGTTTTTGCCGCCGCTGCCTGTCCTGCTTAGCAGCCAACTCGTCCCGGGCCCGCAGTGCGCAAGTGTGGAATGTCTGAGGGACAGTGAACTGGCCCCCTGTTTAAAAAGTTTGAGGACCTCTGGTCTAGAGAAGTGGGCAAAGCTTTGTCTGTTATTCACACACACACAGACACACACACACACACACACACACACACACGTGCACGCCTCTCGCCTCTCGCCTCTACAGTCTGGTATCCTGACTTATCCCTATAGTTCTCATGAGCACCTCATGGAGGCCTGTGGAGAAAATCTTGTCACAGACACACTGGACCACATTTGGCCTCTAAGAATTTGTTTTGATTTTAGCTTGTATGGTCTCCACCTCTTTCTTCTATTCTCTGCCAAAGATGACACTGTGGCCCTCTCCTTGGAGGGACTTCTTGTCCCTCCTTGGATTCCAGTTAACTTGGTGGCCCTACTACTTCAGCCCTCTGACAGGATCAGGAAAAATTATAATTTAGTACAACGTCCAGCCTTTTCTCATTGGTAGGGTGGGAGCAATGTTCTTGGAAGCTTTTTACCTCCTACATACTCCTTATACTGAGCCTCTGAGGCTCACTAGCCCCACATGATCTCATTCCACATGGTTCTAATACAGCAGACAATCCTTTAAGGTTTCTTTTTTTTGGCAGAAATATTCATGCCAAGCACACACACCTAGAATTTTTCATCTGCCTTTGTTCTTTTTCAGGTAAAATGTCAATTTAGAGGATTTGTCTGAGAAGCAATCTGTGTGGTGGGAGTTGGAGGAGATCTCAGCCAGGCGGTGTTTGTTTTAACATTTTTCAAAAGAAGAAAAAACTCATATTCAGCCTGAATGATTTAATTTGGAGTATTTTCTTGTACCAACTGTGAGAAATTCCATTGGCAAAATACACAATTCCAGACATTTGTTCTCAGCAAATCATTCTTCTGTTTAGCGTCTCTGATTGCCCCAATTACACTAATTGATTTCTAAATGTACAAATACAGTAGACATGTCATAGGAAATTTAACTATTATCCTGTCCACAGCAGAGAATGGTTTCAAATAGAAAGGATGTGGTACCCTAAGATCCTACATCTCTTTCAAAATTGAAAGAACATTTCAAAAGCTGATGATTACATTCTTGGGCAGACACACAGCCCTTGCATTGCTATTCTCACAGGCATTTATTTTTACCTGCAAACACCACCTCCATGGACTGGCAGCCTCAAGCTGTGTCCTGAGGACCTCAAGGCTTACCTGCCCGCTCCCACCCCACATCCCTGACACTCATTATTTCAGTCCGCCACCCGCTTTCTTTGAGTTAAGCAGTGTATTTCCAGAGGCAGTAATGTGCTAATGTAGTATTAGAAAGTATGACCTTTTTATTCATAAACTACCATGTTACTGGCTCAGTTTCTCAGATTAGTTGGCTGCTATCTAGCCAGTCTCAGAGGCAATGGAGCACTGGAAAACATGTTTTAAAGGAGAAGGAAAGGACTAGAGTCCTGGAAAGAATAAGCCAAGAGCAGTAGCAGATAAATCCAAGAAGTCTGAGGACCCAAGAGTGAACAAAGAGAGGTAACTTTGCCTTCATGCCACACTTCACTTTACCCATGTGGTCAGTAAAGAACCAATCAGAAGATCGAGGATGTATATGTCGAAATGTGTAGGTTTTTATATTTAATCTCCCACTTTGCTATTCAATCTGGATTCTCTTTTGTTTGTTATATCTGTTGAGAGAAGATAAGTATTATATTCTACTAGAGGCCCGGTGCATGACATTCATGCACTGGGGAGGGGGTCTTTCAGCCTGGCCTGCACCCTCTCACAGTCCAGGACCCCGCAGGGAGCCGGCCTAAGCCGGCAGGTGGACATCTCCAAGGGGTCCTTAGCACTGCTGCAGAGGCAAGAGGGGCTCCCACCACTGCCACTGCCACTGCACTCAACAGCCATGAGCCCGGCTTGAGCGTTTGCCTCCTGGTGGTCAGTGCACATCATAGCGACTGACTGGTGGTTCCACCATTCGGTCGATTTGCATTTTAGCCTTTTATTATATAGGATGTTATGGACGTTTAATTCCCCAAGTACCAACCAGCCCGTACATTTGTGACCTCTAGCTTTGCTCTATTATTGGTTTCTATTTGTGAAGCAACATCACTTACATTATATATTTGCAAGTCTACAGTCCTGAAACAGAATAGCAAATAAGAATTAAGCACAGTTTATGAAGAGGAAAAAAAAAGAATTGAAAAGACTCTGAATCCTTTCAAATCCTGAAATTGATGGGAAAGAGAGAAAAAAATAAGGGAAGAAAAAAGGCAAAGACCATGGAAACCAAGGAAGGCAGAGGAGATGATGAACAAACAAGAGATGATGAGAAAGGAAAGAGGGAGTGACCATCACTGTGGGATGACTAGATGAGGAAATGAATTAAGCAGCTAGCAAAAACACTACTACAACAATATAAATTTTGATTTCTTTCCCCAAATTGCCTGCGTTAAATTTTCAGCCAAAACAGAAATGAAATCAAAAGTGAATGAGAGTTTTCCACCTTCCCCTCTCTTCCTTTCCTTCCCTCCCTTCCCCTCCCAGCTCAGGGATGTGGGCATCTGAGGAAGCAGGGCTGTGAACCAGGGGGTTCCCTGCAGAGGCTGGGGCAGAAGTATGTCTGGTGTGTGAGAAACAGGAGGGCTACTCCGGTGTGGTTTGGATATTGTAAATAAATATGTAGAGGATGATGCGAATTAGTAGGAATCATGTTTCTCACTGTTCGTAGGGACTCACAAACTTGGAAAGACATAACTCTGAGGTGTCAGACTAGAATGGGAAGTATTGGCATGCTGCCATGGATGTTTAAAATGCATGCACCTAGATAGATGTAGAAATAGTTACAGGTGTGTGCATACACGCAGGCACATGCAGCAACCGGCAGCAATGGGCACATCAAGTGACCAAATTTTGGTGTCTAAATATCATCCTCCACTGAAAGGAACCTTGGTAAAATGGCTGGTCCAGGGTCGGGGCAGGGAAAGTACAAAATGGCCCTGGGACAACTTGTGCCAAAAAGTAAGAACACGCTCCAAGAATGTTGAAGACACATCAAAGAACAAAGAAGCCAGATGATTGAAAGGGCTCCTATTGGCTTAATTAAGCTTTGAACATCAAAAATGAAAAATTAGCATATGAGATTACTACCCATCAAATAAAGTAAAAACCCATGACTCTGCACAGGTAGAAATATATAATGGGGGGGATAAAACCCACAACGAATCAATGAGGGAGGAGGAAAAGCTTATCCTTTAGTAGAATGCCAGCTAATAAATGTAGAATAAATGACAGAGATGGAGAATCACTCTTTGGAATCTCATAGTGGTAGTTAATACAGGTAGAAGACAAATGTATGCCAAGGCTGGTGGCCGGAAATTTGATGAGGAACAGGGTATTGGCATTACATCAGAATATTCCCCCCCTACACACACACACACACACACACACACACACACACACACCAACAAAATACTGATAAACTACAAAGGGAAAAAATCAATAATTGTGTAGTAGAAAAACTTGGTAAACACCAACTTCACTAGGTCCGTGGTCGGCAAACTGCAGCTCGCGAGCCACATGCGGCTCTTTGGCCCCTTGAGTGTGGCTCTTCCTAAGCCTTAGGAGTACCCTAATTAAGTTAATAACAATGTATCTACCTATATAGTTTAAGTTTAAAAAATTTGGCTCTCAAAAGAAATTTCAATCGTTGTACTGTTGATATTTGGCTCTGTTGACTAATGAGTTTGCTGACCACTGCACTAGGTGATCAGGGTTAATATCAGGAGGGGTAGAAAGGGAGCATAATTTCTGGGGTATTCCTACCAGAAATGCACTGCCTTAGTTGGGTCATAAGGAAACATCAGCAGACACAGCTGAGGTTCAAATTACAGAATGGAAGACTGTCATAAACATGAGAACCAGGCAAAGGCTGAGGAAGTGTTTCATGTTGAAGGAAACTAATGAGACATGACAACTGAGTACAGTGTGTTCTAGATAGACTCCTGGAACAGAGAGGATTAGAGATGGAGATGGAGATGGAGATGGAGATGGAGATGGAGATAGAGAAAGGGATAGAGATAGAGATGGAGAAGAGAGAGAGAGAGAGAGAGAGAGAGAGAGAAGGAGAGTTTAAGGAGGAAGAATGAAGGGGAAAGGATGGAGCGAGGGAGAGAGGGAGAGGGGGAGGGAGGGAGAGGGAGAACAATCTCTCATTGTTGGGACAGTTGGCAAATGTTAATGGAGTGTGTGGATGGTTGTGTTAATCAATGTTGATTTCCTGATCGGAAGACTAGTAGGATAGTTATGTGGGAAAGTGTCCTTACTTTTGGGTGGTGCACACTGAAATGTTTAGGGTGATGGGGAATTACATCATATATAGTATATATTATAGGTAGGTAATAGATAGGTGAGAGAGAGATAGAGAGAGAGATATGATAGAACAAATGCAGTAAAATGGTAACAGAGAACCTGGGTGAAAGAGGTGTGGGAGTTCTTTGCACTGTTCTTGCAACATTTTTTATATGTTCAAAACTAATTAAATTTTTAAAGAAAAAAGTGGAGGTTGGAGAGAGTAGTGGTGGAAGAGGCAGAGGCAGGGTGTAACTCTGGGCTCTGGCTAGGTCAGTGGTCACCAAACTGCAGCTCCCGAGCCACATGCGGCTCTTTGGCCCCTTGAGTGTGGCTCTTCCACAAAATACTACGAGCGGGTGCTCGTACAGTGTGATTGAAACTTCGTGGCCCATGTGCAGAAGTCGGTTTTCGGCCTGGGCGAGTCTATTTTGAAGAAGTACTGTTGATATTTGGCTCTGTTGACTAATGAGTTTGCCGACCACTGGGCTAGGGCAGTAGAGGATGGGTGGCCGTCAGGGTTTCTGCATGTCTCACGACTCAGAGCCAATGTGAGGAGCTGAGCAGACATGCCTCATGTCTAATGGAGAGGTGCAAGCCTTACCAGAGTTCAGAGATTATTCCAGGATGAAACCCCTGGAGTGCCACCAAACTATGACAGAAGAGCAGCCTGCAGCCCCACGTGGGAACCAGCTGATGAGGAAGCCTCTCTCAGAGGGCAGGTGCTGGGTTCTGCAGGGCCATCCCACCTGCAGCCTCTTTTTCACCCAGATACGGCTGGCTCCACAGACACTGCTTGGTAGGCTAGGTCTGCTAAAAATATATGATTCTGGGAGCTAATGGATCAGAAGCCAGTCGGACTGGAGCAACTGCCATAACCCTGGCGGAAAAGCACACCTTATCTCCTTTGCCAACCTGCCTCTTATCCAGGGATGGGGAAAGCAGAATAAGAGCAGAAACAGAGAGGAAAGGACGAACTCGGAAAGAAAGAGGTGATGCAGATGGAACGGAACAAGCACTTCCCCTCCTTTGTTTTATTGCGATCTAAATTTAGGCCCATCCAGGTAGCTCTTAAGACTCATAGTTTACTAGATATTTTTATGAGGAGGAAAGACACGCTAATCCTTTTCATTATCTATTTTTAAAAAAAGAAAGGAACCCACAACTATTCCAGAGCTGTGCAAGGAGATGAATCAACCCCGGATCACCTCCTCTCTACTCTCAGTTAAAAAACCTGCACAGCCTCCACGCTCTGCGAAGTGCCAGGGCTCAGAGCAGATCAGCTGCAGGGCTTGGGGCCCTTTGGGAGACTGGAGGAGGAAGTGTGAGCTCAAGTTAATGAGAGAACGGGACTTTGAAATTCAGCTCAGCAGCTAAGAATATCTCCTATGGACTAGAAACAGTTTCTATGTCCGAGATCTTGGCATTCCTCTAAAAAGAGAAAAGGAGCCAGACCTTCAGAAGCAGGGCAGTGGGGTTCGGGGCAAAGTACAGTAGATAAGGAATCGAGGCCTTTACACTGTCCTCCCAACCAGTCCTCCTCACTTCACCTCCCCGGGCCTCAATCTTCGTATCTTCAAAACATTAGAACTGCTCTGTCTCCTAGCTTCCTCTTCATTCCACAATTCCAGAATAAAGCTATGTAATGGCTCCCAGAAACCAATTAAGATATGCATGTAGAGATGCACAGAAAAAGGCCTGACAAGATTCACACCCAGCTGTTCACAGAGAGTTGGGGTACAGGAGAAGACTTAAGACTTACAGAAGACTATGTATTTCTGTATAGTATGAACTTTTAAATAACCACCATGGATTAATTTTGTTGTTAAATTAAAAAATCATAAAACAATTAAGATCAGGGACATGATTGTCAAAAATGACAAAAAAATTATATCAAGGAATTCACAATCAAATGGAAATAATCCCAGGCAAACGTACATGCATGGTCCATTCCGACCAGAAAGAGTAGGAACTGGGTTTAACATTTCCTCTAAAAACCAGCGAGGCAACTCTTCCTCCAAGGCCCAGATCAAATGTCCTTGTTCTCTGTGACTTGTCCTGCCCCTCTCTCTTCGGCACACCATACCCTATTTCCAGCCCCCAAAAGTGAACTGTTCTCTTGACCATGTTCCCATGACACTCGACGAGAACTCTAGCAAGGCCCCTTATTAAGTGGAATTGCATTTATCTGCTCTTGTGTCTGCGTCTTTCAATGGATAGGCTTTCTGAGGTTCAATTATCTTGCCTTTGTATCTTAGGTCCTAGCGTGGGGCCTGGCACACAGTGCATGGTCCATAGGACTCTGCAGAATTGAATGCACATTCGTGTGTGTACAGCCTGACACACACACAGCACGATCTTCTTTCTTAGTCTCCCAGGAAGAGGCACATCACATCAGGTCTCCACACTGTAAATTCACAGCAATCAAACCATAAAGGGGAGTGTGGGGGCGGGGGGGGGGGGGGGGGGGGGGGGGATGGGATAAGTAAGGGAATTCCCTTTTACTTTCAAAACATCCTATCATTTCCTAAGAAGGTGTCCTTCATTTTCTCGATCCCTTAAATAATAAAAAATTTCACTATATTATCTAATGGGAGAATTAAAATTTATAGAGTTCTATTTTTTCTTTTATTATAATTAAACAAGTAGAACGGAATTTAATCAAAGAGGGCTTGGAGGAGATGAGTGAGACTCGGTAGATACAGTCAGCTCGAGTGGACTGTATAAGATGATAGAGGAACACTAACATACTATCCTTGTATAAGAAGATAAAATATATAAACTCTAGGTTTGTATACGGTACATTAATCGCTCGTATTAGATATGATAG
>NW_005871242.1:2174453-2189395 GCF_000147115.1 Myotis lucifugus | reverse complement strand
ACCCCTACTTTGCTGTCTGTGACCTTCACTGCTCCTGCCTTTGTACAATCCATTCCTTCTGCTGCATTTTCCTTTCCCCAATTCTCCACCCAGCAAACCCCTACTCTTCCTTCAAAACCCTTCTCTGCGATATCAGTATTTTAGCCACTAACCCCAGACCAGAAGCAATGTGAGAGCAGGCACTGGGACTCACTCAGCTTTGAGCAGCCAGCACATGGCATATTCGAGCAGCTTAATAAATATTTGTTGAATCAGTGGATAGATGAATGAAAACATTCTCTGTGCTTGTTCTGCATGGCACTTACAACACTGAGTTTGTAACCTTCTATATACAAGCTGGACTTCTTTCACTACCTCTGAGTTCTTTGAGAGCAGGGGATAAATGAATTTAGTCTCTAGCAAGGTGCTTCGGTCCTTGTAAGTGCCCCACACATGTTTGTGGAATAAATAAATGAGCAGAGGAAGTTTAGGTGGTCTTCTCAAGCCCATCTCATCAAATCCAGAGTCATAAAGCTCAGATGATACTCAGAAGTAACCTCTAGACCTCAGCTTTCTGAGACACACAATGAGAGAGTTGAATGCCATGACCTCTAAGCGCTCAGATTCTATAATTTGGAAAGGGAGCAATTATCACAATCACCAGAGCCCCAGAAACCCTGCTCAAAAGACTTGGCATTTGGTTTCTGTAGAAAAGATTACTCTGCAGGAGAAACTATTGCTACAGGTGCTCCATTTATTAGAAATGCCTAAAACCCTGTACCTTCAAGATAAACAAGTACCCAGCAGTGATGGGGGCACGTGAAATGTACATGGTGGGAACTTAGGGAGCGTCAGTGGGACTAGCATGGCTTCGCCTGCTTTCACTGGCTGTGTTTTAGCATTGGAAGTGGTTTATGTTTTTGTGAATATTCAGATGCTCGAGCTTCTGGATACTGCAGCAAATATTGCCACACACTCGACGCGTGGGGCTAGTGCCAGAATCAGAACCACAGAGTCATTATCCGATGAATGACTATTTCACAACACTCCTAAAAGTGGTGGTGCTTAGAGCAATCCTCTGTGGGCTACGCGTCAAGTACATAAACTCTAAGCATTAGTGGTTACGGGAGGCTTAACCTCTACTGACTGAATTGATGAGCACCTACTATGTGCCAGGCAGAATCCTGAAAAAGAGCATTGAATAAAATAAAGTCCTTTCCCCTTGAGGTGCCTACATTTTAGTGGAAAAAGATGCAGAAAAATGGAGAGGCACACAGATGCATCCTAAGTTGGGTAGCAATAGGTTCCATGGAGAGAATAAGACAGGCTATAGGGATGGAGGAGCCTGGAATGCTCCAAAGGCTCCCCTGATGCCAACACTGCAGACAACAAGGCTTCTCTTTTTGGCATGAATTTTCTCCTGGAGCCTCAAATAACATTCTTATGAGGAAGGCCAAGTGAGCCTGTGTTTGCTAGCATTATAAGAATAGAACAGAAAACTAAAATAATGAGTTTTTTTTGCCCCTGGAGTTATAGCTGGTGGTTCCCAGTGAAGCATCTAATTTGACCCAACATTTCTAGGAGTTCAGGAGAACAGAGGCCCTGAGCATTCTCCTCTTGTTCTCTTTTTATGGGGGGCTAACTGGTAAATGTGTAAGATCAATTAGCTCACTGCAGAAAGTATCTTTTAAATTGCTATGGCCTCCATAAAAATATTTTGATTTGATTAAGTAATCCAGCAATAATTCTGGAAATGGAACATATGAAGCTGATATTAGAATGGGCATAATTATGTAGCCATTTATTCAAACAAATATTGAGCACGTAGAGATCTAATCTGGGTGCCATAAGGAATAAAGCAGTCATGGACTTCACCCTCAGGTGGCTTAGCATCTACTAGGACAGGTAAGATGTGCTCAACATTACCATGCTGCACTGAGCTGCAAGAGAGATGCTAATCAATTGCAAAGGCAGAGATTACTCCAGGCTCTGGGGATCAGAAATGTCTTCACAATGGATTTTGAGCTGAGATTTGAACGAATCATCCCATTGTACATGGTTCTTGCAGTGGCAAGAATGACATGGCCTCAGGCTGAGTAGCGAGCCCCTGGCCCCTACACAGCCTTGTGCTGTGTGTGCTGAGACCACCGTAGCCAGGGTAACAACACAGCAAACCCAGGAAGGCAAGTCCTCTGGCTTCACCACCTCCAGTGTCCCTGCTTATTCGAAGCCATCACTTGGATCTACCTGGCCTACTGCCTCAGCCTCCTGCCCAGTCTCCCTGCTTCTGTCCCAGTGCACCAAGTCTATTCTCCACACGGCACCGGGGTGAGCATTTAAAAACCTACATCAGATTGAACATCTCTTGTGTAAAACCTTCCAGTGGCTTTCCATCACCCTTATAGTGGAATCCAAGTCTTCACTATGGCCCATAAGCCCTTCAAGATTTGGCCCTGAAAATTTCTCCCACCTCCGTGCCCACTACTTTTCCCCTGAATCACTCCACTGCAGCCACACTGTCCTTCTTGCTGTTCCCCAAACAAACCAAGCTTCTCCTGCCCCCAGAGCCTTTGCACATGCTTCCCCTCTTCCAGGAATGCTTTCCCCCAGAAACCACTTGGTCTTATTTGCTTCTCTTGGTCTCTCAGAAGTCGTGCCCTTAGAGAGCCCTTCCTTAACCACCCCATCTAAAATCCCTTTCTCCTCCATGGTACTTCTCATTAGCTGACGTACATTTGCTCATTTTCTTGGTTATGTCTGTCTTCTTTACCAGCAGATAACTGCCACGAGAGCACAGACTTGGTCTATTTTGTCTGTCTTGCTCAGGGCCTGGAATAGTACCTGGCACAGAGTAGGTGTTTAATAAATACATATGGAATGATCCCACAAAGGCACTGGTGGGATTATATTCAACATGCTCTCATCCCAGCTTTCATCAGCCAACGCCAGCATTTGACTTCCTCGAATGCTGAATGACTTCCAAATCTCTATCTTTATCTATTCCAGGCTCAAATATCCCATTGCTTACTATATAGCAGTCTTCACGTCAATGCCCCAAAGACTCCTTAGGAGAATCTCCACACAACCCTGTTCTTATCCCCTTACCGCGTTTCCACACACTGGGTCCCCCCCGCCCCGTCCCCCCCATTGTTCCTGGTCTCAGTGAATGGTGCTTCCACCTCTCAACAAGCCAGACCTCCGAAGTCATCCCCACAGGCTCCTTCCCTGCCCTCCCGCCTCCGATTCCTCACTGAGACTCTTCACCTTGTTCCATCTCCACACTCGCAATATTTATGCAAGCTACCGACACTTCTCTCCCAGGCTAGTGTAAGAGTCTCATAACTGGCTCCCCCATATCCATCTCTATATCCACCTCTGGGCCCTTCTACACAGTAGCCAGTGTGGTCCTTTAAAGCACACCTCCTTTCACGTCACTCCTGTGCTTGATCTGTGGTTCCCTTCCCTCTGCTCTTAGGATAAAGGTCAGAATTGTGAACATCTGTAAGCAGGGTGGACATTCTCCCAGGACATGCTGACACGGCGGTACAGGTTGTTAAATGCTGAAATACCTCCATTCCTCTTGGTCAATAGCCATTGCCTCAAGCTCTTAAGTTGCCTTCACTGCTGCTGCTCTGTCCCCTCCAGTAGCTCTTTCCTCTCAGTCAGCAACTACAGGATTAACACACTGCACACAACAAGCACACACACACTGCTCGGGCCCTGGGGCACGCTGTCCCCGTGGTAGACTGTTGTGATGAGTGCCTCTGCCTGGAATATAAGGTCCAGCATAATCCCAACCGCACTCTCCGGCCTTGCTGGTCCTTCTTGCTCTTTGCACTGCCGCCACTTTGGCCTTCCTGAAACTCTCCGAGTTTTCCCCTGCCTCAGGGACGTTGGACAGGCTATTCTCTATGAGTGGAATGTTCTTCCCTTTCTTCACCTCACTCACCCCTACTCATCCCTTAGCTCAACTATCTCTTCCACACAACAGCCTTCTCTGACCTCCAACTCTAGGTCAAGCCTCTCTCATATAGTCCCATAAAATCCTATGCCTTTCCTTCACGGTGCCTAATATAGTTTGGTTTGCATATCTATTCATGTGGCTATTTGATTGATAGTTCTCATTGCCAATGGACTACAGTTCAGAGAAGATGAAGATAGGACTTTTTTTTTTTTACTATGAAATCCCTAAAGCTCAGCACTCCACATCAGGTGGAAATGTACAGGAAGACACTGGCTGAAGACAATGGGTCTAAAGCGTGAGCAATGCTTGAATAAATGAAAGAACCCAGCATTCATGTAAAGATCTTGGTGCGTGCATGTGCTCATATGTGCCCTTATGTGTGAACTTGTTCTTTTTTCTAAGTATAATAATGATGATGATCATAAAAATGAGTAGGCACAATCTATGCAATAAGGAAACTGCCCTGAATATTCAGATGTCTCTTATATAAGCCGAGTTCCTCTTTTCACACACTTAGAGTAATTACTTCCTATTATGGCAAGCAGCATACATTCTTTCCACAAAACATACTATTTGAAAGTGTGTTACTTATATAAGGATCAGCATTTGCTGTATTGCTGCTGTCACAGTCCACCAGCTCAAAAGATTCAAGCAAAACACATTCTCAAGCCATGGCCCCAGGACAAGAGCCTGTTTTTATCTTCCCAAAACAATGAGTGGATGTTTTTAAAGAGTGGATGTTTTTAAAGAGTAGAAGGCGCTGGAGCCATTAGGAGGCGAGCCCTGTGAACATTATCCAGCAGCAGCACTGTCCCGATGGGTGCACTAATGTGTTTAATAAGGGCATAAGTTCAGCTGCTATAGTCCTTCCCCCATATTACCCATACTCTCCACTCAAGAGCAAAAGCCATAATGCCCTGTGAAACCAGAATGAGGCTCGGGCAATGCTGGCAGTCCCGGGGGCAGCCCATCTGCAGCTCCCTGCCCCTGCACAGTCACGGAACTGGACAAAGACCAACAAGGCCAGGATCTGGGGAGCCGGGACTAAGCCAGCAGCCAGGGGCTCTGCACTAGGGCGAAACCTTCCTTTTACTCCCTCTGACCTTCACTGCCTTGCTCGCAGCCTTCTGCTCTTTGAGAGAAAAGGCTGGTCTGAGCCAGGACTGCAGTCTCCAGTCTGAGGCCAGAGCCTCCCCTCAGTCTCTAGCAGGGCCAAGCGTGACCTGTCACTGGCACCGAGCCGATCGATCGATAGGAAGTGGTGTCAATAAAGTGCAAATAATGCCTGGTTGCCCTGAAGTGCTCTGAGGAGAGACGGCAGGCAGAGGGACAAGCCAGCTACGCTCAGGGCTCACCCAAGGAAGGCCAATCAGGACAAAGCCGTTGCTCGGGTGTCATCAAAATCTTCCAATTTCACACCGAAAATGAGCCCTGGCTCAAGGCTTATAAGCGTTCGGTTGTCCCCATTTCTGCTAAATGGATTCCTTTGAGAGCTGGCATCTTAACCCTTGGAAGGCCTCTGAGGCTTGGAGCTCCCCGGCCGGAAACTGCACTGCAGAGGCACGTGCATTGGGTCTCTGCAGCTCTGAGCTGAACGGAGGCAGCCTCAGGCCTGGCCTCTGGCACCAGAAATGCATCCCCCCAGGGAGAGAGACCAACTCCCTCCCCTGGTGGGGGCGGGGCTGGGGTGGGGACAACAGGACCTCCAGCTGCTTCTGGGGTACTGTCCAAGGGGTCCTTGGGCCGCCGCCCTGAGTCACTCCAGGACTCTCACTCTGCCCCGTACTTGACTCTTACCGCCTCTTCCCACGAAAGAAATGGCTTCGGAGTTTCAGTCTGCTCTCCAAAGGCCAACCTTCAGCTCTGCATGGTTGGTGAGGAATGTCCTTCAGTCCAGTGTTGTATATTTGGACAGAGGGACAAAAGAAGAGGAGGAGGGCTTTCCCCTCCTCACCCAGTTTTCGACCTGAAGTGCAGTCCACACTCTTCACCTCCCCTCTGAAGTTCACTGCTATGGGCCTCTGTCTCCTATCACACACCTACTTCTGTTTCCCATCACACTCCATCCCCTCTGATCTTTTAGCTGTGAATTTCCACAGGAGACCAACTGAATCCAAATGGGGTCTTGGCCCAGGAAGAGAAAGCAAGTGGTATTTTGCATTTTAAGCAAGAGGGAGGGGACGGTCTGGGGGCGGGGGGAGGGCAGAGGCACATGCCAGTGGAAAAGTGAACCTGAATTCCCAGCATTTCCCCGATGGCCTTTAAAAGTCATCCAGCCCACTGCACCATGGATGAACCTGGAGGGCATCATGCTACCTGAAATAAGCCAGTCGCACAAGGACAAATACTGCATGTCTCACTTACATGAGGTGCCTAGAGAAGTCAGGTTCATAGACAGACAGTAGACTGGTTGCCAGGGGCTGGGGAGAGGCAGGAATGGGGCGCTACTGCTTAATGGGTGCAGAGGTTCAGTTTTGCAAGATGAAAGAGTTCTGTGGATGGAGGGTGGGGATGGTTGTACCACTATATGAATGTACTTAATGCCACTCAGCTGTGCACTAACAATGGTTAAGGTGGTAAATTCTAAGTTATGTGTATTTCAGCATCATGTAAAACAATTTTATATGGTTTAAAGGTTAAAAAAAAAGTCACAATGAGTAAACGTATTCTAAATTAGAAACTGCATTAGCACGTGCGCCTGGACAACTTAATCGGCAAAAACAAACAAATGCCACCCAATCCTCAAGCCCAAGCCGCACCCTGTTCTCATGCTAGGGGTCTATTTCCTCTCTATTCCGCCAATTCCTCCAGGTGGGCTGACCCTGCCCTCCAGCCAGTCCGGGGGCATGGGCTCAGTTTCCTCAGCATGCCCTCCAGAAAACAAGGCTCTGGGTCTGAGCAGCAGAAACCTCCAGAGAAGCTGTCTAAGCCACATCGGTTCTCAACTGGAGCCAGTCTCGCCTTTGTCAACAGCCTGTGGGCGAGACCGCATCACTACTTCCTTCTCAGCCTGCAGAGAATCCTCAAAGGCTGCTGCTGACAAAGGAGATGTAATGTCACCATCGACTCAACATCTTTCAAAGCCCTTCCTCCTGCCCACTTTCAAAAGCCATATATTCTAAGGCCACAGCAGGGACCAATGGCAACTTCTAAGGGAAGAGGCGGCAGGGGATGGAGCCCGGGGCCAGCCCACACTGTTCAGGCATCAGCCCTGCTCCGTGGGGCCCTGCCCCGGGGCAGGGATGTGAGCAGCCAGGCGAGGGCCTTCAGCAGGCGGAAGCCCTGGGGGATTTTTGAGGCCACGGAAAAAGGTTAATAGAAGCGGATTAAAACTCTCAGGGAGTGGCATCAGGCCAGAGCCACTCTTCAGAGACCACGTGCCTGTCCCCATCCCACTTACCTGGTTACAGGTGTTGATGTCTACCCCATTCTGCAGGTAATCCAAAGCTTTATCCAAGTTCCCTGATCTTGCTGCCCTGAGAAAGCTGGTAGCAGCATCGCCCTGTGAGGAGAAAGAACAGGCTGTGAGTGTGTTCTGCGTGGTCACAACCTCACGATCCCACTCAAGCTCAGGGCTGCGAGAAAGGGTCGAGAAAGGGCCGCGGTCACAGTGGCAGGCAGCTTTGCACCCTCCGGTTACGACGCCGTGGTGCCCACGAAGTACCCAAGTGTGATACGGGGTCCAGAGCCCCTTGGCCAGGACACAGGTGGCACCAACCGTTGAGAAGGGACTCCATTCGAAGCTGAATGCTCAGCACAGCCTGGTATCTTACTGCTTGGACGTTCCCAAGGGCTCTCTGTCCTCACTAAGGTGGCTGTATCACGTAGCCCCTGCCAGCGAGTCACAGATGCAGGCCCCACGGGAACCGAACACGTGCTGTCTGCTGCTCTTGGGCGGGTTTGTTTTTTAAGTAAACAGCACATAGCACTTACTGTGCACTAAGAACCATTATGATCACTTGACACGTAATATATATTTACACACACGCATATATGCATTTACTCCTCATTCAAAGCACCCAAGGTAAGTCCTATTGTGGTCCCCACTTACAGATGAGGGAACCAAGACACAGAGAGCTGAAAGGACTGGTGCAGGGTCACCCGGCAGTCAGAGGCGCAGCCAGTCTGGCTCTGAAACCAGTGAACTCAACCTCCCTGCTCAGCTGCCAGCATCATGTGAGCTCTAACTCGCAGGTGCCGCTCAACCTGAATGATTTGTCACTCAGCCACCTCCACCAGCCTTTCAGGATGCTGCTCCCAGGAACATCTGTTTGTACTAAGGATGAGTGACAGCCAGAGAGAGTGAGCACTGGGGACAACCAAAGCTGACGAATGCAGACAAGCGTGGTGGGAGAGCACAGGACTGGGAGGGGTGAGGTGGCTCAGAGCAGCTCCCCTGCGTGTCGCTCGGCCCTATGTTCTCAGGCACCTCCTGTTCCCTTATCTGTAAGGCAGGAGGATAAGGCCTTCCTCATACCCTGGCTGTGAAGCTAACAGGAAATGTGTTATTATAATTATTATGTCAGCTATGAAGCTAAAAGGAATAATACATATGATCATAATTATTATACCAGCACAAGTGCTGAGCACAGTGCTTAGCACATGTGCCTACTCAGGTAGAGTTTGACAGGTAAGATTGTCACGTGACAGGCCATAGGCGTGTGCCTCTCCACCAGAGGACCCAGCCGTGCCTCATGGTGCCTTCTCCCCTTGGGGCGCTCTGTCTCCTTCCTCATGCTCCCTCCTTAGCAAACATGTTCTAATGGGCTAAATGGTGGCCCCCCGAAAAGATACGTCTGCACCCTAATCCCTGGAACCGTGAATGTCACTTATTTGGAAAGAGAGTTTTTGCAAATGTAATCGAGTTATGTGTCTTGGGATGAAATTGCCCTAGATTACCCTAAATCCGATGGCAAATATCCTTATAAAAAACAGCAGATTTATAGAACACTTGAAACGTGTATCATTTTATTAACCAATGGCAACCCAATAAATTCAATAAAAAATAATAAAAATTACAAAACAAAACAAAAAACAGCAGAGGCCTGGCTAGATGATTCAGTTGGTTGGAGCAGGCCCATATACATCAACAAGTTGTGGGTTCAAACCCCAGTTGGGTTATGTCCAGGAGGCAACTGATCAATGTTTCTTTCCCACATTGATGTTTCTCTCTCTCTCCCTCCCCTTCTCTCTCTCTCTCTCTCTCTCTCTCTCTCTCTCTCTCTCTCTTTCTCTCTCTCTCTCTCAAATCAATAAAAACATATCTTTGGGTGAGGACTCAAAAAAACAACAACAACCACAGCAGAGAAGAAACACAGAGGAGAAGGTGATGTAAAGACAGAGGCAGAGACAAAAGTGATGCGGCTACAAGCCAAGGAAGCCAGCAGCCGGCAGAAGTTGGAAGAGGCAGAGAACACTCCTCCTGAAAGCCTCCAGAGGGAGCACGCCCTCCCCCTACCTTGATTTCAGACTTGTAGCCACCATGGCGGTGAGAGAATACATTTCTGTTGTTTTAAGCCACTAAATTTGCGGTAATGTATGACAGCGGCCACAGGAAACTCACACGCATGCTAATGATGATCAGCCCTAAACACAGAAGCCTCAAATCTACAGCCAACAGTCCCAGGATTCTACAATTAAAAGCCTGGGTTCATGCCTCTGCCAATTAAACAGTCAATATGGGGCAGAAAAGATTACAGACACCCCCTTCACAGCGAGGGCTGCCCTGCCCTCCCCACCAGCCATCTCAGGCCTACACCTGCTCTAGAAGACCAATTCCTTCCTCTGCCTCCCCCACCCCTTCCCAGAAGCTCTACATCTGCCTGTTCACAATGTAGGCACACTGGGATCTCACTGCCCCCACCCCGCACCCCCATCTCTTCTGCCTCCAAGGCCACACCTTGATTATTCCCAGGGCCGTGAAGCCCTCTGTCACTCTCATTTGCCAATTCCAATCTTTCCCTTCTTCAAGGTGCACACAACCCCTCTCTCCTCTGTGATGTTGTCCTTGGATACTCAATATTGACCATCTTGAAATCTAGAAATGGGAGCTGGATTTTTTTTGTTTTTTAATGTATTTTAAATACATCTTTCTCAAGTGATTTGACTTATGCACATCTTGTCTCCCCAGACAAGTTTTTTGCTTCTTGGGGCAGGGACCAAATCTTCTACCTCTTTTGAATCCTTCAAAACATGAAGTATCTACTAGGCCAATGATGGCGAACCTTTTGAGCTCGGCGTGTCAGCATTTTGAAAAACCCTAACTTAACTCTGGTGCCGTGTCACATATAGAAATTTTTTGATATTTGCAACCATAGTAAATCAAGATTTATATTTTTGATATTTATTTTATATATTTAAATGCCACTTAACAAAGAAAAAGCAACCAAAAAAATGAGTTCGTGTGTCACCTCTGACACTCGTGTCATAGGTTCGCCATCACTGTCCTAGACTAAGACCTCCCTTGGTTCAAAATACAGGACACTTAATGTCCCCAGGTTCCTCAGCAAGGTTATCTGTGGTGGAGGAAATATTTCAGAAATGAGGATCAATCTATTGGCTTCCCAGAGAAATCAGATTCAAGGTTTAGTCTCTCAGAAAAATGTCTGGTTGTGCCTGCTGGTTCAGAAATTCTGTCAAGTACTGTGTGTGTGTGTGTGTGTGTGTGTGTGTGTGTGTGTGTGTAAATATATAGTAGTATTTTCCTATATCCAACTATTAGGAAAAATACTAATTATTCCCCAAGAATGAAAGTGTTAGAAGGACACATCTCCCATCTATCCCACCTACCAAACTATCTTCTACAGCACAATAATAGGATTTGGGATGAAAACCTGAGAACTGTGGGTAAACATAGATGCAATATCTATTAATGATACTGCTTGACTGTTCAAAGCCCTGAAGCTAGGAAGTGAAGGAGAATACCGTATTTATAACAGACAGACACACAGATAGAGGGTAAGGGAAACCCGATCTACACTAGGCTGAAGAGGATTAAACAATTTCCACAGTTTGTATGACATAATGATGAAATTATAACACGATTACCAGTCTTTGGGCAAGTGTATTAACAATGTCTTTTAATCCTATCACAACCGGTGAGGTAGGTATAATTATTATCCCCATTCTAGAGGTGATGAAACTGAGGTCTGGAGAGGTTAACAACTTGCCCAAGTTCTAGTTAGTTAACAGTCAGGAAATCAGTCCTGACTAAAGCCCATGCCCTTGACCCTGAGGTGTATTCTTAGCAATTTCAAACCTGAGGGTGTCTAGACAACCCTGACAGATTGTAGGGCCTGGGGTGGGCCACACGCCTTTGCTAACCAAATAGTTAATCCATGGCAGAGAAAGGGTCCCGACAGATCCCAGCTCAGGCCCCTGAGCCCTGTGTCAAGGCCAAGATAGGCCTCTAAAAAAGAATCAGCTTGTCCTAGACCAGTGATGGCGAACCTTTTGAGCTCGGCATGTCAGCATTTTGAAAAACCCTAACTTAACTCTGGTTCCGTGTCACATATAGAAATTTTTTGACATTTGAAACCATAGTAAAACAAAGATTTATATTTTTGATATTTATTTTATACATTTAAATGCCATTTAACAAAGAAAAATCAACCAAAAAAATGAGTTCGTGTGTCACCTCTGACACAGGTGTCATAGGTTCGCCATCACTGTCCTAGACCTTCCTTTTGCTGATGATAAAACTGATGGAAAAAATGATGTGCCTGACTAAGGTCACCTGGACAGATAGAAATGAAGTTCCATGGCTAAGACTTTTTCATTTTCTCTCTGGTCTTCTCTAGGCATGGAGCAGTCAGGACATGAGCAGGATCCTCAGGGTACCTCACCGGTGAATTGTGGATAGTGGTGCCACTCTCACTGTGCATCACTCAGTGTAAGTCTACAATATATTTACTGAGGTTCTACTTCCAGGCCAGGATCCTGCTAGAGCAAAGGGAGAGACGATCATACATCAGAATATCGGTCCCTGCCCTCGTGGTTTGAAAACAAAGTGACTCAGTTATAGAGAGGTCCCCTGTGCATGCATGCGCCCATTGATTCACTCTACACGCATTCCCTGAGCCCCACCCAGGTGCCAGGGAATATTCAAGCTCCGGAGCAAATGGCCTTCATTGTAATATGAGAGCCATTCTCACCATCTTGCTCTACTGAGCCCATACTCCCCATCTATCTAATTCAATTACCTGCAATTCAATGACCTGTCCCAGGTGCAATCTCCTGGTGATTCCAGGAATGGTCTGTCTGATACAATAGGACAGAAAGGGAGTCAAAAGAATACAATACGTCCCTTTTAGAATATTTACCTGAGTAAATAGTAGCCAGGAAAATACCAACGACAATAATAATAGTAATAATAATAATAATGACACACTAACCAGAGTACCTCTGGGCTGTGATACATCAGAGCCCTCTCTGACTCCCACTGTCCATGAAGAGACTAGAGGACCTCACGGAGGCGGCTCCTTGTGTCCAGAAAACCAGCCCACATGTCCAAGTCCTGCATCACCACCAAGGACCTGTCCCCCTCTCTGGGCACCCCACCACGGCTGCCCATGTGTGTCTTGCCCCTTCGTCATCTTGCGTTTCATTTTAATCTAGTTTACCTGTGAGAAAATGGCTTGTGCTTGCATTGTACGGGGGGATGGGGGGTGGGGTAATACATTCTGTTGTGTCCCCAGCCAACAGCTCTGCTGGTTAATCCATGTAATTTCCCTGAAATTCCTTTTATACCAAAATAAGTTTTATAAAGCTCTTACTATGTTTTAAGCACTCCGCTTAAATTAATTCATTTGGTCCCCCTAATAATCTCATCAGGCAGGTGGTTTTGTCTCCTCTGCACAGATGAGGCGAATGAGTCATAATGAAAGTAAGTAGTTTATCCAAAGTCACAACTAATACATGGCTTGGCCAGCGTTTAAATCTGGGGAGTCTGCTTCCACGGTTCTTCTCTTAACCCGGGTGCTGTACTGCCTCACGGGCCAATCACCTTCTCGTGCCCGCACGATTCCTCACAAGTTCAGCTCCGCGAATTCAGCTCTGGCTGGAGGAGCCCTCCGCCTGTGCTGGGGGCCTGTGCCCACTTTGGGAGGAAGTAAGTTGCAGGGAAGGGAAGGGATGGGACTCAAGTTGCCCTCAGGGCTGCCCAGGAAAAGGGAGGTGAACCCGCGGTTACCTGAGTCACCCAGACTATTATTAAACTTGCACTTCCTGAGTGGGGTGATATCAATATAGCAAAAAGGAAGTAGCCCAGGGGGTTCCCGTGTCCCGTGTCCCGGGAGGGGGAGGCCGGAGGCACCCTCTAAATGTCAGCGTGCCTGTAACACAGGAGGTTTCAGAAGCACGGGCCAGGCAAAGTCCAGTGTCAGGCCGAGGAAGAGAGCACAGGCCCCCTCACCTTCGCTGGGGCCTGAGATGGCCCACGTTCCCCCAGACAACTCAGGTCTTACGTTTTCAAGGTCTTTTAGTGCCACATTCCTTTCTCAAAAGATGAATGGGAACTGAGCTATTATCCATCTCTGTAAACAGCGATACGGCGGCATCTCTTTCCCAAAGGGTCTTGTTTGGGCAAAATGCAGTTTCTTTCACAAAGTCATTGTCAGAGTCCCGGTCCTTTCCCTGCGGGCCCTGCAGCTGACCAGCAGGCTGAGGACAGCAGGCAGCATTCCCAACAGCAGGATGTGGGCTGTCGGCTCCGCTGTCCGCCTGCCCTCCACATCTGGGTGCTCCTCCAAACTCCTGCCTGGTGCCCCCCGGGGCCCACGGCAGGCCTCCCAGGAAGCGGCTCCAGCCAGCCAGCCAGCGCACCTGTGCGGCCCTGCCTGCATCCCACTGACCACAGAGAAGCAAGGGACCCCTGGGCCAGCGTGTGTTTTCATGGGGGTTCTTTCCTCCTCCTTTCCAGAAGTTGTGCCGTTAAAGCTTCACACATTGCCTCCAGGCGCCCCAAGCAGACGACCATTGGCAAAGATAAAATGAACAAATTAAAGGTGTCATTGAGGAAACGATGTGCCAGCAGGAGTCCTGGGTGCCTTATCTCCCAACACAACCGTGAAGCCAGGGAAAACCCGTCCGTCTGTTCCCTGAGCTCCTCCTGCATCGCCTGATGCAGGGATGTGGGAAGCCAGAGTGGACCCTGCTGTGGGGAAGACCTGGTGTGAACCCCTGCTCTGCCACTTGATGCTCTGCCTGGCACAAGTTCCCAAACCTCCGTGTCCCCTTTGCTAAAATGAGGAAACACACAGCTTGCTGGGGGTGCTGCGAGGATGATAAGGTGCTGGGCAAGCCCCAGGCTCCTGGGCACACAACAGGTCTGCCTTCCTCTCGCCCCCATTCATTGCCTGCTCCCTCTGGGCCTCCTGGCCATCGCGTTGCTAAGATTTAGGGGTCAGGAGCGCCTTGAACGAGGTGGTCCCTTCTCTGGCCAAGGCCAAGTCCACGGCATCCCTGCTGTGCCAGCTGGGTCCCCGGGAGGGGCAGCCCCGGGAGGCCCCACCAGCAGAATCCGCTCGGTGGGACCCTCCTCCAGGCGAGGGGGACGTGGCCTCAGCTACAGCCCCGCGCGCCCGGGTCCCCTCCGGGAACGTGTGCGCGGAGGCTCCGCGCTCCCGCCTGCGCCGCTGGCTGCCGGGCCGCCTCCCGGCCCAGCCCCTCGGCCGCGGCAGCCTCCGGGCCAGAGGAATTTTCCTCTGGATTCTGCTGGAAGCCTCCCGGCCGCCCAGAGCGCGTCCCCGCACCCTCCCGAAAGTTGGTGCCGCCGAGCCCGCAGCCAGCGAGGGGCAACCGCGGCCCGAAGCCCACGCGGCGCCCCCAGCGCACCGAGTCCCGGCCGGGCCGCGGGCAGGTTGGTCACTCAACCGCAGGGGTCTGGAAGGGACCTGCCCTTGTCTGCATGCCAATCGTCCGGGCGCCCGCGCTGCAAATCCAGAGACGGGTCCCCTTCTCCCCCCCTCCCCCCGTTAATGTCTTCGGGGGGCCGCGGGGA
>NW_005871242.1:2164244-2174154 GCF_000147115.1 Myotis lucifugus | reverse complement strand
CGCTGCAGGAGGAAGGGCACACACACATCCAATGGAGGTGAGGAGCTCCAAGCTGCATGGCGCTCCCGCCCTGCCCTCTGCCACAGGCTGCCCTAGTGAATGGTCCCGGAGCCTGCAAAGACTGCCCGGTGAGCTCAGCACCGTCTATTTTTGCCCCATCACCAATTTGCATGTTTTGGGCTCTTCCATCGTTTCCTGAGATCCCAGCTCATCAGCCTATTCCAGACTCCGCCAGCGGAGACGCGAAATGAAGCTGAGAGGCAGGACGCAGATCTGTTACTATGTCTCCTTCAGCCCTGAAGTCTGCGGTGTTAATGAAATGTCACCCAGGGCGGGACTGAGCGCCCAGTTTTCTGCCCTGAGACCACCCTCACCATTTCCTGAGGTCATTTCAGGGGCAGATGTCAAAAAGGATGTCGAGATTGGCCAAGTCTTGGGGGTGACAGCCGGAATTGTTAACAGCAGACTCCACACTGAGTCATGAGACATGGTCAGCAAAAGCAATGCCCGTTGCCTGGGCCTCTGACAATATTGCTTGTTCAAATCAGCTGTTATGAGCCTGGTTTCATGTTTTCTTCAATAGCATCTAGACACAATACCAAATACTCTTTTTCCACCCCTCCTGCCCTGGCTCATGCCCAGAGGAGAGCTGTGTGCTGGTGAGGAATTAACATACTGAGCACCTTAGGTTATGGACATGTTGCATTGCCTCATTGAACCCTCACAGCCACCCCATAATGTAGACAATGCTAGGATGGTTGCATGGACAGAGAAACCTAGACCAGAGAGGTTAAGAGTTAGGGCCAAGGTCACTAATAAATAGAGGGTCCAACTGACCCAAAGCTGTTCCATGAACAGCACTGCCAAGATACCTAACAACTATGTGGCCAGGGCCAGGAAGAGATCACGTGGAGGGTGTTCCTCAAGGGTAGGGAAAAACTCTGAGTTTTCCAAAGCAAGGTGCCATTCCACAATTAGGAGAAAGTCCCAAATTAGTGGGATAGATAAAGATTAAGGGGAAAGGTGGCCAAAAAAAAGAATGATCTGAGGTGTACAGGGCAGCTAACTCCTCCCCGGGTGGATGAGAAAACTGGTGTTTGATGACAGCAGCATCAGAATTCTCCAGGCCCAAGACCCTCAATATCATCAGAGGACAAATTTCCTTTTGGGACAGGCAACCCCTGAGAGGTGGCTGGGAAACGCCCACATTGATGTTCCAAAGGGCAGGGTGTTGGGATGCAGCCCCTTCCCTGGCCATGCACACATTTTTAAAACACAGGTCATGCTACAGGTCTCTTGCCCCATGCCTCTCAGATCGGCTCAATCTTCTACATCAAGAGCTTCAATTAATAAATTATGGTTACTGGAACAGCCCTGATCATAGCCCAGTGGAATAGCTCAAGGGATTCCAAAGCACTGTTCCAACATTAATATTTAGAGAGAGAGAGAGAAAATGCCCTACTCAAATGGAAGATGAATAGTATGTACAATACTTTCAAAACACTGATATAATTGACTCACTCAATGAACTGAAAGACTATTATTTTAATAGCTATATTGAGGTATAACTGACATAATATAAACCACATACTTAAAGGTATAATTTGGTAAGTTTTATGTATACCCCATAAAACTATCACTACAATCAAGGTAATGGGCCTCCAAAAGTTTCCTCTTGTTCCTTAATAATCCCTCCCTCCTGCCCAGTTGATATACTTCCTTGCCAACACTTGGTATGGTCAGTCTTAATTTAGAGATTTTAATAGATGTATACCAGTATTTCACTGTGGTTTTAATTTGTATTTCACTAAGAACTAATGATGTTGAACATCTTTTCAGGGGCTTACTTACCATCCCTATGTGTATTTGTGTGTGTGTGTGTGTGTGTGTGTGTGTGTGTGGTGTGTGTGTGTGTTGTTTTATGATGTATCTGTTCAAATCTCTTGCCCATTTTTTAATTGTGTTGTTTGTTTTCCTACTACTGAGTTTTAAGAATACCTGTCTTTAAAGATGAACTATACTGAGATCTTGCAAGAAATGTTTGAAGTTAAATAGCAAAAAATTCCCAGTCTAAAATCAGGACCCAGATCTTATAACTACTAAGCCCAGTGCTCTTTATACCATACAATGCTGTGGTATATACCATCACAAAAAACACACAAACAAAACAGAAGAGATAGTCACAGTGGGCCAGAAGCAGAATACAATCCACAGTACTATGAGAGAAATAGGAAAGATGCTGAGATATTATCAGAGGGCTTGAATACTCAGGACTGCCAAGAATTCTTTCTATTTCTTCCCTGATAAAGTCTTTTTAATGGTCTTAATTTTGCAAACTGTCAAGATGACAGTTTTAATTGTGCTTGCTTCATCTTTTTTATCTTTTTTTGATTTTTCATTTACAGTTGACATCCAATATTATATTAGTTTCAGGTGTACAGTGGTTAGACATTTATATACTTTATGAAGTGATCCCCTGATAAGTCTAGTCCCCACTGGCATCATACATAGTTATTACAATATTATTGCCTACACTCCCTACGCTGTACTTTAAGGAATTTTTTTGACGTTAGCCATGACTTCATTAGGGTTAAAGCTTTGCAACTTAGACATGCAAAGAGTCCGGCAAAGCCCAAGAGGAGAGGAAAGAAAACAATTACAGACATTTTGCTCAGTAAGGCCTGAGGTTAAAGGAACTCAGATGATAGACACACATAAAGAAGACAAGACTGAAGGATGTAGCGCTTAAGATGTAAACTCCTCCAACACCAGAGCCTGGACGCCCAGCATGGGGCTAACTACATGGTGCCCTTTCCCAGGCGAGGTGGCCTGGTCCCCATGATTCCATTATAGGCTTCTCACAGGCAGAGGCAGCTTGTTTCAAACGTTCAGGAGCCCTCCCCCTCCCCCTCACTTTCCCACCAGCTCCCTGTGTGGTTAGGTGTGCAGTGGTGCCAAATCAATGCTTGCTGACTGAAGACACCATACCCACCGTTTCCATTAGTCATAAGGACACTGCAAGTCGTGGGTTAAATTGATGTAGAGAAGATTTAGATTAGACAGAAAGAACTCTCCAGCTGTAAGCGATGAGACTTAATAAAACTCGCTATTCACCAAGGCCTGAATTTTTGCTGGGGATCCCTCAGGGTAGCAGAAAAAGATAACTCATCATTTGATGTGGTATATAGAAGCAGAGAATAAACAAGTTAACTTGTAGGGGTCTCTTTGGGTTCTAGGAATTCAGAAAGATAAGCCATTATTTTTCCCTCGTTAATGAACTGTCCCTTCTCAGCCCTCCATCCCTGCCACACCCTTAGACAATAAATAACCATCCAGTCCCTTGCCGGTTTCCTACTGTTCTTCATCTTTCAAGGCTGCACTTTTTATTGCAGGTAGTGAGTGTGCTCAGGAGATCTGCCAGTGAGAGTCACTGAAACTAACGCAAAGGGACAGACAGGGATTGATGGGCTACAGAGACACTAGGGGCTCTCAGTGAGGCCCTGGACCACTTGTTCCATCCTACAGGTTCATGGTGTCCACAGTTTTTCCCAATCTTGCTAAATATTTTACCAACTCTCTCCACAGTTGACAAGCATAATGGAATGCTGGAGGCTTCGTCTTTGGCGTTCTCTGTCCTCCAGGCCACATTAAGCTACATCAGGAAGAGACAGTGCAAGGAGAAAGGGGGAAGAAATTTACTGTGCAACTCAGAAAACCCTTGGATAGTATGGGAGCCTAGGACCCCCTGCTCTGAATTCTCCTCTGAATCTTTAGCTCTTCCAGAAACTTCTTTTTGCTCAAAAGCTAAAGCAAAGAATCCCAGTTGGGTGGGATTCTCAGATGACTCTGCCTCCCAGGATGATTGACGGCAGTGGTCGGCAAACTGCGGCTCGAGAGCCACATGCAGCTCCTTAGCCCCCTGAGTGTGGCTCTTCCACAAAATACCGACTTCTGCGCATGGGCCACGAAGTTTCAATCGCACGGTACATGCGTGCCCGCACGTGGTATTTTGTGGAAGAGCCACACTCAAGGGGCCACAGAGCCACATGTGGCTCACCAGCTGCAGTTTGCTGACCACTGATTTAGGGGACCAGGAACAGGCAGCTTCAGGTGGTGCCCAGCCTGTACACAGCTGCCCTCGCTAAAGGACCATCAGAGCTGAGATTCAGGGCAGACCCGGGTTCCAGAGAAGGGCCTCCTGGCCCCTCACACCCTGGGCAGCCACCACTACTCTCCCCTACAGTTCACTGGAGGACAGACGGCCCCTCCTGCTGCCCCTGCTTTAACCCTCTTTGTAATCTACTCAGACTTGGAACTGACATAATCACAAGAGCACTATTTGCTTTTCTGGGCAGCAGCCTTAAATTACTCGAAGTTAATAAGCCCACTGCAGTTGAGTTGCCTGACTTGTGACAAGGGAAATAACTTTTCATTGATTACCTCATCAGTAGAATGAAAATAATCTGGCCCACCTCTCCAGGTATTGTGAGACTACTATGAAAATGCCTAGCACCACTTCTGGCACATAGTAGGTACTCAATAAATGACAGCAGACACTCTGTTTTCATCCTTTACCTCCCTTCTTTTCAACCAAAGCATTTGTCAAAGGTTAACACCTCCCCACCCCACCCCCAGATGTACGGGGTGGTACTGATCTTGTTTCTACCCCGGGAAATTAGGGCCTAGTCACTGCTTAGCCAAGGTCAAACATCCACCTCTGAACACAGGACCCCAAGAATCCCCAGTGCGCTGCACTGACGTAGCAACTAGACCCCCTAGGTTTATAACCCACCATTTTAAATTTCCATTCTCGCTGCAGTGAGAAAACAATTCTCCGCTTGCATATACAGCGGAGCCCTGCTCCCCAGCGGGGAGTCTGACAGCCACTCTTGCAGGAATGCTACCTTGTGGTCTGCTAACAAGTGCTGCTGGCTCTCCACCATTCTTCTATCTGTCCCGCCCCTCACCCACAAAGGGAGTGGCCCCAGCTCCTGAAGTCTCTGGGCACAGTCGATAAGGGTGGGTACCAGGAACTCCACCCTTTACCGAGAAGGCAGGCTGGGTTATCGCCACCGCGCCAGCCATTCACCACCCCAGGCGCTTGTAAACCATCAAGAGCATCGCTGCTGGGAAAATGTTATTCCTCTTACAGACCCCACAGCCCCCTCCTGCACCAGCCCCCTCTCCAGTTACTTAGGAAGGAACTATATAGAGTATACACTACAGCTATTCCATTGAGTGGACTAAGAAATCTAGTCTGTCTCCCTTCAGACCTTGTCATTCCTCTTTAGCCTTTGTAGTAGTGAGAGAAGAAAGGGAGAGGGAAAAAGAGTCCTGGTTGTTTTCTGTCTAACTTTGTGTGGTGAGCTCCCAGTGGCCAATGAGGGTGCCCCGCCTCGTCGGAGCAAGGGATCCCAAGTGCGGGTCTATTTAGGGAGGTGATCAGAGTCCGGTGTCAGGTCCCACGGTGCTGGCACTGATCTCTATCATGTTCCTTTTAAGAGGGTTGGCCAGCCGGGAGTCTATTTTTAAACCCATGAAAAAGGTGTTACATGGATTCCAGAGAGGGCCAACATTAAACCCGAGATCACTGCGGGGGAGGTAGGAGAGAGGGAAGCTAAATCTAGGATTTTCTCATCACATACACACAGGGGTTCCCCTTATTTCTGGGACCAGATATTGACTGTCCTTCTAAAAGGATCTCTTTGGTTGCGGGCCCACTCAGACCTGTCCTCAGTGGCATTTGCATCCTTGACTTGGAAAAGGGTTTTGTCCCCTGGGTTAATTTTTCAGTATTGAGATTTTTTTAATATATATATCCCCACTCCCACTGTGAAAAATCAATGTGCTTTTTAAACATATCTCTTATTTTCCCCTCTTCTGATTTTCAAATCACATGCTCTGGATCCGTCCGCATCCCCCTCCACACCAATATCCCCCCAACACTGCAGAGCCCATAGCCACGACTTTCCCAATGGGAGGGGCCAAGCAAGGCCTGCGCTCCCAGCGGTCTCTGTGCCCGGCACCCTGTCCCTGGGCTGGAGAGAAGGGTGGAGAGTGGCAAGTCAGCAGGGGACAGGATTATTTTCCCAATAGTGAGAAAATAGTGAGAAGCAAACAGGCATCCAGACGCCACTGTTTCTGATCAAATAACCAGATGAAGAGAACAGAATGTTTTATGTACAATAACAAATTTCAGCTTCAGTATCCATTTCTCTTTTTGAATAAGAAATGGAACCAGAATTCCTAAGGAAGTAAACGCCTTGAGAACAAGCAAATGCTTTTTGTTGAGCAGTTCTGGGGCCACCCAGGACTACCTGGGCAGGGAACGAAGTATGAGATGAGGTACCTTCTCACAGTCACTCATCTCGGAATCCCATGCCCAGCACACACAAAAAAAGCCCTCACTGTGTGCCTCTTGAGTTGGAGGGTAGGATTCTGCTCCCCAAGTCAACCAAATGGAGCTGCAGCCAGGCTGAGTCAAAACAACACAGGTTGGTGATGGCATGATGCTGACCACATGCCAGAGGCTCAATCAATGTCAGCTGAATTGGAATCCGAAGGAATCCAATTCTGATTTTAAAATGAATCACATCAGTGGAGCCGGGTCGGGGATAAGAGTCAGCTGTTCGGGGCTGGTTGACCACATTGCTCATCTCCCCACAAGCTGTTATGGCCCCTGGAAGCCGCTCTGGAAGCACTGCCCTCTCCTAGATGGGAACGTTACAGGCGTGGCCTGTCCCAGAGCCCTGGGCTATGCTGCAGGAGAGGACCCTGCACCCCAACCCCCACCTCCAGCCTCTCCCCCACAATCTCCATCAGCACTGAACTGCCAGTCCAGGCCCAGCTCCCGAGGCCATGATGCAGAGAGGTCAACGGTTCGCCTCTCTCTGCCAAGGGTGAGAAGATGTTGGGATGTCATCAGATGCACACATAATTGTACCAGCATCCCCGTCACCCAGCGTTCTGGCCCACGCTGTGTCGCCATGCTTCATTCTCCCCGCTGTGGGAGGTGCTGGCTACGTCCAGAAGCGACACTAAGAACACACTGCCCGGCGGACAGGGCAGTCCAGAGTCGGGTGGAGAGCGCACACATTTTGGGAAACGTGTATGAGACGCACTGCCAAAATGGTCCCACTTACTACACGGGGTCCACTGCTTGGACACCTCCCTCTGTGACCTGCTGACATGGGAGGAAACTGCAAACCCAAACTCGCTACTCCCTGGGCCGTGCTAACATGGAAAGCATCTTGTGTTTCTCGTTGCCAAGTGGACTTGAGTACCGGCAGTGAGCCCTATGGTTCCGGAGTTTCTGAAGGATGCCCAGGGATCAGTTCAGACAGCCCTGCTTGGCTGACCAGGAGGTCCGCTTAGGCCTTCCCTTTATTTGAAGGGACGGAGCCAGGATGAGTGACCCGCCTGAAGAATCCCAGAGGGGCCTGCGCTCCCCAAAGGGTGTCCAGCCTCTGGAGCCAGGCGCTCCCAGCTTAGAGGGGGCAGCCCTGGGACATCCACTGGGAACTGGGGCCTGGGAGGATGGTGCTATGTGACCCCTCCCCTGCCCTCTGGCCCATAATACCTCTGAGCAGGGACAAGGCGATACAAATGAAGAGCAGGAAAGAGGAAAGGATTGGAAAATAACAGCTAAAACGTACAAGCCAGGTACTGCTCTAAACATTTTAAATATCTTAACGTATTTAATTTTTACAATCACCCAATGAGGGAACTACTGTAATCATCCCACTTGACAAAAGACAAAGCCAAGGCACAAAAACATTAAGTACTTTGCCCAAACTCACCCAAGAGTACAATGATGCTTCGGATGTTACTCGAAGCAGAGTGAAGGGAGCTGGCTTTTGCTTGGTGGCAGGCATCTGAGGTATTTTTAGGGTAGGTGAGGAAAGTGAAACTCAACATCCTCCAAGAAGAACTGGTCGATGTTGGAAATGTGAGTACAACTAGGGCCTCTCTATTAATTTGGCTGTTTTCTCTTGGCAGGAAAGACCCCAACTACCACCCGAACGAAGCACGTTCAATGCAAAACGTGAGGCCACTGGTTGAACCCAGGCCCCAAAGGGTTTAATGAGAGATGACCGAGCTGAGACTGTCTTTCCCCAGAGGGTTTGGGGAATGGAGAGTTTTGAAACAACAGGTTGATTTGAATTCCATCTACTCCAGTTGACTTCTCTAGAATGGTAACTTCAGTAACAGCCTCTTGTCAGCCGGCGAAAGCAGCTCCACGAAGCAGGTGCTAAGCCTTCCCAGCTGGCCCAGGTCCTCAACCCCGAGGAGGGGAGATGAGGTTGTGGGGTCCAGCTTCTTTCCCCTTCATTCGGGCCCTGGCAGCCAGGGGCAGACCTCGCTGGCCAAATGCTGGCTGAGGAGGTTTCCTTTCTCTTCCCGGAGCCAAAACATTTCAAAGCAATTAAACCCGCTGACTTTACTACCTGGCCTACCTACCACCTCCTGCACTTTGCCATTCCTCACAACTTGACAGGCTCTTAAGATAGAGCACAGACTCACAGAGAACAGACTGACAGCTGCCAGGGGGAAGGGGGGGTCAGGGACGGGGTGAAAAGGTGAAGGGATCAAGAATAACAAACAAAGTAGTAGACACAGACAACAGCATGGTGATTACCAGAGGGAACAGGTGGTGAAGGAGGTAGAAGAAGGTGAATGGAGCATAAATGGTGATGGAAGAAGACTGGGCTTGGGGTGGTACACACACAACACAATATACAGATGATGTATTATAGAATTGTACACTTGAACCCTATATAATCTTGTTAACCAATCTCACTCCAGTAAATTCAATTGGTTGGAGCGTCATCCATGCACCAAAGTGTCTCCGATTTGATTCCCAGTCAGAGCACATACAGGAGGCAACTGATTCATTTTTCTCACATCGATGTTTCTCTTTCTCCCTCTCTCTCTAAAATCAATGATAAAAAAACAAAATATCCTCAGTTGAGGATTAAAAAAAAGTATCCTCACCTGGCCGGTGTGGTTCAGTGGTTGAGCATCAATCTATGAACCAGAAGGTCACATTCGATTCCGGGTCAGGGCACATGCCCAGGTTGCGGGCTCAATCCCTGGTGTAGGGCGTATAGGAGGCAGCCAATCAATTATTTTCTTTCATCATTGATGTTTCTATCTCTCCCTCTCCCTTCCTCTCTAAAAATCAGTAGAAATATATTTTTTAAAAAGATCCTCTTAAGCTCCTTTCAACAGGATCCTTAGCGGCTCCCCCTGAAGAACACCTTGGCATCACCGTCTGCTCCCAGTCCTGTTTTCTCTTTACTACCAAGGCAGTGAGAGCAGGTGCCACACATAATATGTTACACAAGGCTGATCATATTCTTAATAATTGAATAGAGACCATTATCTTTCTATTCAATCGTCTTGTGAATTCTGGCTGGATTCTCTTTCAAATATATTTTCATACAGTATTCATATCACCCCTTTGATAATTATTTAAACAAAAAAGGCAAGGAAATAAGCTAGAAATCATCAGCCACCTTTACATATCTCTTCATGCTGCTTATCTGCAGAAGCATACCCACCCCTAACACACACACACACACACACACTCACACACTCACACACACGCTCACACATTCACACTCACACACACTCACACACACACTCACACTCACACACACTCACATACTCACACACTCACACACACACACACGCTCACACACACTCAAACACTCAAACAGACACACGCACACACATACATACACACACACTCCCATGCAAACTCAAAAAACACACTCAGACACTCAAACCTCACACATACAAGACTCACATTCGAATATAATATATGGGGAGAACCAAGGAAGGTACCCGTTTGGAATTTCCTAACTGCGGAGGATGGAGACACCTTGTAGGGCCCCTTTTTTAAACC
>NW_005871242.1:2158148-2164144 GCF_000147115.1 Myotis lucifugus | reverse complement strand
TCTACCCCTAACAAACAAACACACACACACACACACACACACACTCTCACACACTCACACACACACTCACACACACACACTCACATCACACACACACACTCACACTCACACACACTCACAGACTCACACACACACTCACACACTCACACTCACACTCACACACACACACTCACACACTCACACACACACTGGATGAATCCCAAGGTATGTTACTTGTTTGGACATTTCTAACCTGCGCGATGATGAAGCACATCTATATGGTCCCTTTTTTAAACCTTGGCTTCATATCTTCTAAGTAAATAAGATGTGTGGGATGTATTGGTCTTCTATCTCTAAAATGTTATGAAGTAAAGACCTTATTTCTACTCTAACATCCACCATGTAGTCCACTCCTACAAGTTGCTTTTCAAAATGACCTTTCTCAGCACCCCTGACCTTAAATTCCTAAATAAAGGAGTGGTACGTATTAGAGAACGACTGAGAAATGAACAGTAAACCAAGTATCACTAAAAAAAAACCATTATCATTTCCATAATGACTGAGCTGATACTTAGCCTCCAGAGAGACACATTTCCGGGACTTCTGAAATAAGATACAAAGATGCTAATAAACGTTTCCAAAGGAAAATCATTACCAAAATCCATTTCAATCTTTAGTCCTTCAAATGATTTTAGGGTGAGGGTAACAGAGGTAAGTTATCAATACAAGACTTGGTGGTACAAATAGGTCTGCTTCTCCTCATTTATTCTTCCATTCACACAGGAACTTGTTGAATTGCCATGTGCAACTTGAAAACCCAGTGGCAGACACAATATGTATACTCTATGGTTCCAACACTGCTGAAGATGGCAAACCAGTAGAGGTGAAGATATAGCCGTATCAGACATAAAAAGCACAATGAACACATTAAAGACTCGGTGAGACAACAGCTCAAGAGATGCCCATGGCAATGTCTGATTAAAAGGAGGAATCCAAAGGAGGGGATGAAATCAGAGGGGGAATCTCTTATGGAGCAGTGAGGTTGGAACCAAGCCTTCAGATCTGCCAGTTTTTAGGAATCATGGGGATCAGTGTCAACACCACCAAAGCTTATTTGGGGCCACCTCTGTTCACATGTTTGGTTATAGAAGACAGTCAAAGAGAACACATGCTTCCGACAGAGCGCGTGGGTCCAGAAGCAAATGCTTGCAAATTAATTATATATGTGTGTGTATATATATGTATGTATGTTAGGCAACAAGATAAATATGCCTACTCTGGCGCTGTGTGAATATTATGCAAAAGAATAATTCATTTCTAACAACAGCACAGCTTTTAAGTTTTAAATGCCTCCTGTCATGAGACTGAAGGGAGTTTCCACCCTTCACAAAGATGTTACACAAAGAGGAAAATGAGATGATGGTTGTTCAATTCGTTCATTCATTTAAAAAACGTGTGCCTGTTAGGTGCCAGGCACTACTTAGGATTCAGCACTGGACAAACAGACAAGCCTGCTCTCATGGAGCTTGCATTCTAATGGGAGACAGGGGACAAGGACAGAGGGGATGTGGACAGATGGGCAATGAGATAGGGGGAGCAATAAGGGCCATAAAGGAAAATCTAACGGGAAGGGGATGGAGAGTGATGCGGGATGCAGTGCTAGATACATGAGCCCCTCTGAGGAGATGACACTGGCGCAGAGGCCTGAATGCAGGCAGGGATGGACCTTGTGGTAGCTGGAAATGCACAGGTTGTGAGAGGTCAGCCTGACACAGAAAGGAACATTCTAGTGCCCTTCTCCCTCCCCTCCCATCACCAAGATATGCCTGGAAGGCCCTCCTCCATACCTACACATTCTATGCATCTTTTGATGCCCACGGGGACAAGAAATTTGAGGCACTGGTAGAGGAACCAAAATAAGAACGAAAGACAATAATAATAGTTAACATTGTGGCGGGTACTTACAATGTGTGAGGCACTGTTTTAAGCATCTTACAAGTTTTAACTCGTTTAATCCTCACAGCAACATTAGAGGGTAGATGCTCTAATTGTCCTTATTTTATGAGTGCAAAACAGAGGCACAGAGAGGTTAAGAAACTTGCCCAAGGTCCCACAGCATAGAAGTGGTAGAGTCAAGATTTGAACTCAGCAATCTGGAGCCAAGCCTGTTCCTGTAAGCATTCTGCCCTAGAGGACACAAGGCGGTAGAAGGATAGAAAACCTGGGAACTCTGAGGAAGTGATAAATAGACGAGACATCAGGCTGGGAAAGAGATGAGAGAAAGCCTGGACAGGTCTCTGTTCTCTAACAGTTGGGTGTGTCCTACAGCAGGGCTTGGTCCAGGCCACTTACTCTAATTATTTTGTGGCATTTGCTAAGTGCATACCCTGTCCAGAGGCCAAGCAGGGAAGCTGAAGTGACAGGCAGCTGAAACAGAGCTCCAGGGTTGCCACCCCCCTACCCCCCTCCCGCCACCAGCTCGCCTGAAGGCCGCTGGCCAAGCAGACCTGACAGGAGGCCCACAGTTAGCTCTCGATTTTGAATCACTAACTTTCAACTATTTCCTCTTGGACTCTGATTGAATTTACAAACAGCATGAACATTTTTCAAATGCCTGTAGGAGCTTGTTGAGTTAACCCGAGTGACTCATTATTGCAGCATCAGCTCATTCTCCTTTCCTCCTGGTGATGAGACACCCTCCCACACCCACCCGGGGGAGGGAGAGAGCAGACTCCTCTCTTTTATTAAATTCTTCCCACCCAAGTCCACAGAGCAATGGATTTCCTGGAGTCCGAGGCCTGGGTGCCTCCAATAGTTGCCTAGGCAACTTTGAGAGATTGTGTATGTATGTGTGCGTGCACGTATGTGCATGTGTGTGCACGCCTGTATGTATGTATGTGTATATGTTTGTGTGTGTGCCTGGGTGTGCGTGTGGATTGTCACCGTCAGGACAACTTCAGATATTGAGACAAACAGTGGGTCAAGGGTGTTAGACTCCAGGCGCTGAGGGATTGGTTTGAGGGCTGCTGGATTCACTGTCTTTCCTGTAGGTACATGTATTATAGTTTACCTGACAGTGGGGACAGGGGGGGAAGGGCTGTGAGTGGGGAGAGAATATCACACACACAAAATCAAAAGTGGTCTGGCATTTAACTTCTTTTTTCTGTGTGTGTATATTTTGATTGATTTCAGAGAGGAAGGGAGAGGGGGAGAGAGAGAGAAACATCAATGATGAGAGGGTCATTGATTGGCTGCCTCCTGCACACCCCACACTGGGGATCGTGCCCACAACACGAGCATGTGCCCTGACCAGGAATCGAACTGTGACCTCCTGGTTCATGGATTGACGCTCAACCACTGAGCCACACTGGCAGGGCTGGCATTTAACTTGTAATAGCATCACACTAAGAAGTTGGAAAATCCCTAATGGGAAATGCTAAAGAGAAGCATCTCTGCCCTGTTCTATATTTGTGGGATGTCTCCCTCTCTGGGGAAAAAAGTACCACTTTCTATTTCAACTAGGGCCTCTGTTCAGAAGGCTGGAGAGAAGACATGAAAACCAGCCTGAGGTTTTGTTGGTGACTGTGGCTTTGAATCTCATTCCAAATCTCCTGGGCCACCTCCACCTTGCCCTGCCCTCTGCAGCTTTCCTAGGCAGTCCGCAAGCTTTGGACTGTCCACAAACCCACAGCGAGGACCCCTGCCTAGTGGCTCTTCCCTACCTGGAGGGACAGCATGTTGTGTGATCCGAGAGACACCCTTAGGGCGGTGCCACATGAGCACCCCACCCAGCAGATGTGCCACGTGCCTTCTTCCTGGGTACCGCACCCTAGTGATCATGGGGTGGGCCCTCCTTTCCAGGCTCTCTGAGCCCGGGGTGCTCAAGCTCTGATCTCACCGAATTTCCAACCTCCCTTCCCCCTTTATTTCCAAGTTGTCCCCCAGCGCCCCCTCCCCTCCCCAGTTCTGGAAAAGTCTACCCCTTCATGGAGCAGCTGATGGAAGAAGAAATATTTCCATAGAGAGCTGTTAAATCAAACACACAAATCTCAAGGCCAAGAAACAGGGCCAAAAAGAAATTGGCATATTGTAGAGAAGCCCATCTGTGTTGGGTGAGGATGTGCCTGCCATTTCTTGGGTGGGTATTTCAAATTGGGAGAGCAGAGCTGCTATCCTTCAGGCCCCCCAACGTCACCCCTTCACGTGTCTCCTTTATCTGTTTGCCACTAACCAGGGAGTGACAGCAAGCAAGTCACCTAACCATTCCGCTCCCCAGTCTCCCCCTCCACAAAATGAGATCTTACCTCCCAGTGGGAGCATCATACTGAGTGAGTCAGTTCTGTATCACGTAGGCCTGTCCCTAAATATCTCTCAAGCCATCCTTGCCCCTGGGGCATTTCCCAACACTCCTGGGGGAAAGGATCCTCCTATTGAAAACCATTTCAGATGGTCTTGGATTCTTGGTGAATTAAACACTAAGCATTTTACATGGATCAAAATATAGGCAGTACATTGCATAAATTAATTTTTATTTCAGCTTACACATTTGGAGTTAGGACCTCCCTAATCACCTACACAAATCTAAGTAAACAAAGTATAAATCTGGATACCAAATTGGATGAAAGTATTCCATCTTATTCAGATGATAAAATTTCAAGTATTTCATTGACTTGATCACTAGACACCAGCTGATCAGAAAGACCCAAGATTTTTTTTTTTAATATATTTTATTGATTTTTTACAGAGAGGAAGGGAGAGAGAGAGAGTCAGAAACATCGATGAGAGAGAAACATCGATCAGCTGCCTCCCGCACATCTCCCACTGGGGATGTGCCCGCAACCCAGGTACATGCCCTTGACCGGAATCGAACCTGGGACCTTTCAGTCCGCAGGCTGACGCTCTATCCACCGAGCCAAACCGGTTTCGGTGAGACCCAAGATTTTTAACTACATTTTTATATTACATGGTATAGGCATTCCTAAAATACCCACAACAGAAAAAGCTCTTTTGCGCATCCAAAATCCATTCCCCCTGATTAAATTATTTTCTCATTTCCACAGAGAGCTGTTAAACCAACTATGCAAACTCTCCAGGCCCCACAGATTCAGGGGGAGAAAGAAATTAGAAGACAGTTAGGTAAGCCAACCCTTAGCACCAAAGTGAATGCAGCCCATGCAGTTTATGCTAACCAAACCCCAATTCCTCTTTGAGTTGTGTATCTTATAATCATGTCATTCTAGGTTGTCATTTCCAAGGTCATCTAAGTCCTACTCCTGGTCCATGCAATTTTATCCTTCCTCGGAAATACTTCCTCTGACCAGATGCTTTCATCTTTCGAGAATTCTAATTGTTGGAAAGTTCTTTCTCATATAAAATTGCAATCTGATTTCATAGGATGTCTGCCTGACCCTTTACCTGGTGCTGACCTCAGAAACACCATGGGGTGAGTCTCTGCTCTTGCCAGTGGCATCCTGGTGACAATTAGGGACTTTCTTTCAGCCTCTTTAGTCTGGCTTCTCTTCCTTGTTCCTTCAAGGTTTCCCCCAGCCATGATTCCAAACCCTTTTCCTTGGTGGTTTCCTGCCTACATATGTGCTCCGATTACTAAGGTCTCTCCTGAAATGAAAACCGGAACGCCATCTTCTCAAAGTAGCCTGATACTACATTTCCCAAAGTGTGTTCCCAGGAACACCAGCCCTGTGCAATGCCACCCCAAAGGTTGCACTGGACACATAAATGTGGGAAATACAAACTTTATCCTTAGAGAGTCTCAAAACAAGGGAGCATGTTAGAGCTCTGAGCAGTTGTGGAGAGAACCCGATTAGTGGAGTTTATGCCAATATGCTTCAGTGATATTTGACTTGAAGACTCTATTTCCCCCCCACATAACACAATTTCAGGAAAGGCTGGTCATTTTCACTCTGACTGACTTCCAGCTAGCTAAGACTCCTAACACTTCATTATATTTTCCCAACCCCACCCTCTTTTACCTTAGCCCCCCCGCCCCCCCCCCCATC
>NW_005871242.1:2132431-2158048 GCF_000147115.1 Myotis lucifugus | reverse complement strand
TGCACTAGCCAACTGTAGTTAGTAAATTCCTTCTTAAAGCAAAACATCTTGGGGGATATAAATAACCAGTTCCATAATGTTCCTGTTTGTACATGTGAACTTTCACATATTACATTTCATCTCTTCAGCAAGCCCGTAACACAATGAATGCAGTGCTACCACCTACCACAGGGATTTCTTTTTAGGTGACTGATGTTTGTCATTAACTTCACTGACAAATACGAAAGACAAGGAGAAAATTGGAAATACTCTTGGTTACTTTTAGCACATATAGCGTATCTGAATCTATTCAGTTAAAGTATATATTTTTTGCCTTCCACAGAAGATTTTATGTATAATAATTTTCCTAGGCACTTGGAACCTGGCTACTTAAGGAAACCCCATGGTGAAGCTTTTGTAAATTAAGCAAATATCCTGTCATGCATCTGTTGTAGGTTCAGATGCAAATATACTAATTGAGGGCATTCCGCTTTGGGTTTTTTAAGCGCAGGGGAGAGCAACCATGCATAGTGCGTCCACTAAACTTTGTTGAGGGAATGAGCACAGTGGGTGATATGAAGGGCCAAAGACGGCCTGCCAGGATCGTGCCACAGGGCCAAATACTTGCACCCCTAGCGTGGAGCTTTTGGGGAGTGGGCTCCAGGAGTCTATGTGAAAAGCCACGGTGTGACATGGAGGAGTGGTGCCAGCCCTCGCTAACCCCTGCTTCTCTTCCTGAGTCTTCTGTTTCTACCACTTGCATGAAAGCAGAATAAGGTACTGGGTAAGAAGCTAAACTTTCCAAGCTTCGTATCCCAGATCTACCACTCGCTAGCCATGTAGCTTTGAGCAAATTTTTAAAAAATCTCTCTGTGCCTCAGTTTCCTTATCTGCTACATGCAACGGCCTCGTAGGGCCATTACAGGGATTACATGAGTGAGTACCTATACGGTTGTGAGAACAGGGCCTGACACAGGCTCAGGAGTGTGAGTGAGGGCTCTCACATTTCCCCTTTCCCTGTTTGATCTCTCACACTCACTGCTTTCCACTTAACACTAATACCTTTCACTGGATCTTCATTACTTTTCGCCTGGAACATTCAGCCTCCACCTCCAAATCTCCACATCCAGGCTCCCTCCCAGCCACTTCACGCACTAGTGCCTGACACATTCACAACAACCTGCTAATACTAACTCAGCACTTGACACCCAACTTCTTTGGGGTTGTCAGTGCCAAGTACTATTATATTTGCATTTTTCAGATGGTGACACAGGACATTTCAAAACCCCATGGGAAGACAATTCAGAAGGAAACTAAAAATCCCAAACTGCCAATTTGTCAGTTCATCACTCCAGCTGCAAATGTTTTTTTAAGCAAATCTGAGACTGCAATTCTAATAAAAGGCAGTTTCTATGAAGGATCTATAAAGAGAAGAAAAAAGGTAGTAATGGAACAGGTTCCACTTAATTGATCATCCATTGCAACAACCTTCACACATTTACTTACACACACACACACACACACACACACACATAAATACACATACACACACGAGTCACGGATGGTGTTCAATAATCACGTACTTTTTTAACTCCACAGTAGTCATTTAGTGCCCCAAAGTAGAGGTGGATCAACTACAGCTTAAGGAAACCAGAGGATGGGGGAAGCTGTGAGCTAAAGAGAATGGTGGGACTTTCTCTGGCCCAAAGGATGGGTAGCATTTGGATTGTCACCAAAGGACGAAGGTGGAGGGAAGATTCAGCCTGGAGGCCAACAGTCATGGTTTGTTTTGATTCTATCAAAAGCTTGAGGAAGTTGGGCTGTAAAGCTCCATTCTAACAGGTGATGCTGAATGGCAATCCACACACACTTGGCAATGAAAAGACCTCTACTGCCATTGCCCACGTCTGAATGTAGACACGGCCAATTCCCGGCTCTCCGACCCGAATTTGACTCCCCAGAACCTGATAGTGGCAGCTAGGACAGATAAGAAACTTGAAATATGCAACATATTACCTCCTGAGAGGTACCCCGCAAAATCAACACGTACTGCAACACTCCCACTACTACATCAACACCCCCCGACTGGCGCCTGGCAGTGGCTGCTGCTTTATCACACGCTCTTGCCCACAGGCCTAAAAGTGGCTCCAGAATCTTTCTCCTCACAGCGTCCCAGGCAGCTGCCACCAACCAGACTGGCGCTGGCGCTGGCAACGGGATTCATGCTCTATTCCAATGTTGTTTAATCAGCAATTTGTAACAAATGCGATGCTCTCGGCTGTGGGGCATGAATGGTTCATCAGGCCTCACCACTGTCTTGATGACATATTCTTCAAGAATCTCGCCCCCTGCTTCTCTGATTGCACGCTTCCCAGAACACTGCTATAACTGCCTTGCCATTTAGATTTTCTTTTTTGTGTGTGTTTGTTAATCCTCACCCAAGGGTATTATTTTTACTACTAGAGGCCTGGTGCACAAATTCATGCATGGATGTGGTCCCTCGGCCTGGCCGGCGATCAGGGCCGTCTCTCCCAGTCCTGATCAGGCTTGGCAGAGGGACCACGGGAGGGTGGCCAGCCAGGGGAGGTTGGCTGTGGGAGCACACTGATCACCAGGGGGCAGCTCCTACATTGAGCATCTGCCCCCTGGTGGTCAGTGCGCATCATAGCTACTGGCCGGTCATCCGGTCATAAAGGTCGCTTAGGCTTTTATATATATATATAGATTGATTTTCAGAGAGAGTGGAAGGGAGGGAAGGGGGAGAGAGAGGAAAACATCAATATGAAAGAGACACATTGATTGGTTGCCTCCTGCACACACCCCAACCCAGGCCAGGATCCAGCCTGCAACCCAGGTTGCATGCCCTTGACCAGGAATTGACCTTCAATGCAAAGGTCGATACCCCAACCTCTGAGCCAAACCGGCTAGGGCTAGATTTTCTTAATGGGACAGAATTCGGTGGCCAGAGAACACAAGTGAACAAGAACACAAAACCCCTGAGAAAACCAGAGAAGTTGTATTTTTCATTGTGAAGTTGACAGGACGGTGTCAGCACCAGTTTTTGTGAGTGGGATTAGCATTAAGTCTGTTCCCAAACCTGCTGTCCTCTGGTTGTGCCTCAAAATCAAGTTATAGGAACTTCAAGCTGGGACCAGATCCTATACCACAGGGGCTCCGTTATGAAGAGTCTGTCAATTCCCTCAGCCAGCACCCTGATTTCCTCAATCTTCCTGATGGCATCAGACTCAGTTTCCTCATCTGTAACATGGGTGGTTATCCCTAGGTGGCTGCTCTGAGCATTAAAGCAGCTGCGGTGTGTAAATCACACAGCATCATGGCAGGTACACAGTAGCTACTCAATAATGTTAACTGTCTGCCATTCCCCTTACCTGGGACCTCATCACTTCTCACCTGGACAGCTGTCACGTTTTCCTGCCTGGTTTTGACTCTCTGCCACTCCAATGAACCCTCTTCCTCAACCCTGACAAAGTGAACTTCCGATCATGACACTTCCCTACTCAACCCTTGCTGGCTCCCCAACACCTAGAGAATAAAGTCCAAAGTCTCGGGCTGACATGCAGTATCTTTCACAAGCTAGCCCCTGCCTACCTCCTCATCCTCACCTCCCCCGCTGTCCACCACCCACCTGTCCCCAAATGCCTGGATCGTGCACCTTCCCCTGGCACGCGAGGCACTTCTACGCTTTGCATCCTTCTGATCATGCGTCCTGTGCAGCCAGCACCTTCCCAACCTCTGCTTTGAAAAATTCGACTGATTCTTCAAGGCCCATTCATAGTTATCTTCCTCTATGAAGCTCCCCTGATAAGCACCCTTGTTCAACTGACAAGCAGAATTAATCCTTCCCTATTCCAGTCTCCCACTAATGTAGCCCTTACCTGAACTGAAGCTATGTTGAAGGTAGGAAGATATTTTTTAAATTTCTTAGAATGTTTCAAGTTATTGACCCCGAGAAGAATGTGTGATTTCAAAATATTATCATAACCAACATTTCCTGATATGCCAGGCTCCAATCTCGCGTACTCCTCACAACAACTCTAGGGCACTCATATTGTCCCCAGTGTACAGATGAGGAAATGGGAGGACAGGGAGGGTTTACAGCTGGCCCACCAGCGCCATCTAGAAAGTGGTAGAGCAGGGATTCAAACCCAGGTGGCCTGACTGCAGACCCCAGAGGCTGGACCACTGCAGTCAGATGGTTGGTCCTTAGTGCTCTTGGGCGAGTCCACCTGCACTGTGCAGTTTGGGTATTGGGGGTAGACTAGTGGGAAGAAAGGCATGTAAAATAATAATTTCAGTACAACCAGTACATGAGACAAGGAAGATTTACACCTACAAGCATCAAAAAAACAAGCAATCCAATTTAAAAATTGGCAGACCACCTCAATAAATATTTCTTCAAAGAAGACATACAGAGGCCAACAGACATATGAAAAGATGCTCAACATCACTAATCATCAGGAAATGCAAATCAAAACCATAATGAGTTTTTACCTCATACCTGTTGGAATGGCTGTTATCAAAAAAGTCCAACAATAAACGCTGGCAAGGATGTGGAGAAAAGGGAACCCTCGTGCACTGCTGGTGGGGTTGCAAATTGGTACAGCCACTATGGAAAACAGTATGGAGGTACCTCACTATATTAAAAATAGAACTTCCATATGACCTAGCAATTCTACTTCTGGGTATCTATCTGAAGAAAATGAAAACACAAATTCAAAAAGATATATGTACCCCTCTGTTCATTGCAGTACTTATAATAGCCAAGATATGGAAGCGATACGGGTGTCCATCAACAGATGACTGGTTAAAGAAGATGTGCTATACATGTACAGCGAAATATTACTCGGTCATAAAAAAATAAAACCTTGCCATTTGAAACAACATGGATGGACCCAGAAAGTATTATGCTCAGTGAAGTCAGTCAGACAGTGAAGGAACAATACAATACCATATGGTTTCACTTACAGGTGGAATCTAAGGGAAAAAACAAATAGGAACAGACTCATAGATATAGAAAACAAACTGATGGCTGCCAGGGGGAAGCAGGTGGAGAAATGGGCAAAAAGCGTGAAGGGAAATAAGAGGTACAAATTTCCAGCTATAAAATCAGTAAGTCCCTGGGTTGTAATATACAGCATAGGAAATAAAGCCAAAAATATGGCAATAACTTTGTACAGTGACAGGTGGTTATTAGACTTATTGTGGTGATCACTTTGTTTGGTATATAAATGTTGAATCACTCTGTTGAATACCTAGAGCTAATATATTGTATGTCAACTATGCTTTAATAGAAAACAGAATGCGTTCCTTGCATCTGTATGACTTAGGATCTGATTATAAAGGCTTGAATGTATGCATTCAATGGAAGATTTTTTTAGAGATCAAAACCCCTTGAAGAGCCAAAGGAATAAGAGCTAATGATGGAACTTCAGGCTTCCCAGATCGGTGGTGAAGGTGTTGGAGGATTAGGGGAGTCTGCCGGTACCTTCAAGTCACACCGTGTAGACAGAAGCATTAGCCAGCCCTGGAGAGACTTTAAAATGACACCCCTAGCCATGCCCTGCCCTTGGAGAAAACCTCAAGCTCAGGTTTGCACTGTCACCGGACCCACCCCTCCCCACTGGGAGGTGAGGTTGCCAGGGTGAGGAGTGGGGCCTGGAACTGGTTTTTGGAGCAGCTGGAACCTGCTCCATTGTCTGCAGCCCAATGGCTGGGCCATCGGAGAACCAGCAGGACTGGCCCCGGGCCAGCTCCTTTTCAGCTTTTATAGGCACTCGCTTTGGGGAGGAAATTGAAACCAGGCAGGTGTTCTTTCTCACAAAAGATTGCTTCTCAGTCCACTCGTGGAAGGACAGAGCGGTATTCTGACCAGGATCATCCCTGGGAGGGTCAGGCAGGCTTCCTGTTGCCTTCTCCGTCTCCTGGTGGCACCGGTGCCTGCAGCTTCCTGCGCTCCAGCCCCGGGTGGGAGAGGAGAGCTAGCGCAGGGGAGGTTCGCTTGTTCTGCTTTTTCTAATCTGTCCATAAGCAAACTTTCCCTTGAAGCAATCCACCCCTTCTCCATTCCCTGACCGGCTCCCTCTCCGGGTGCCTAGATTTCAGGAGCTGCTGGATCAGGCCCACTACCCACTGGTCCCCTCCTCCGCTAACTGGCTTTCCTTCCTTGCAGGGCTGTGATGGGAAAATCAGGAGAAAAAGCAGCCTCAGAGGGCGCTGGTGGTCAAGGGTGAGCGGGAGGCCAGGGAGCAGACAATGTCATTTCTCACTGCGTCTCTAATTGGTTGTCGCTGCCTGTCAGAAAATGATGACAGAACTCCGAGCCTGGCCCAGCGAGTCAGAGACGGGGCTGGGCCACCTGAGACACCGGGCTGGGACCCCTGACCTCTGCACAGGGCCTGTTGGAGATTTATTTTCCAAATAAACCACCCAATCCATTCCTGACACGCAGGCCACGCTTGAGGTTTGTGAAAGTAAAGGGGGAGCAAGAGCTCAGACTCATCCATTGGGTTGAAATGACCTCATTTAACAAATCTAGTTTTCCAGCCCCATGTTCAAGACCTTGGTCGATGCCGGAGGGGAGCGGAGGAATAGGAAAAGTGCGTCAAAGATGAGTCAGCCAGGGGCTGCCACCTCCAGCTTGCAGGGGATGACGTGTGTAAATAAATGTCAAGGGGTAGAAAATGAGAAGCGCCTGAAGGCAAGTCCCAACAAAGTGCCAGGAGAGTTCGGAAGAAGGAGAAACGATCCTGTGGATTTAAAACAAAATCCAAGAGCAGAGCATCTGAAAAGCCACACTCGTAAACCACTAGAGAGGCCTCGATTTTCAGTGGCAGGTTTGTGACCAAACTACTCAGCCGTGAGGTGCTTTGCAAGTAATCTGTGGTTCATTCGTGATGTTTAATGAGCACCTACAATGTGCCAAGCTACAGGCCAGGGATGCAGTCATGAACGAGACAAGCACAGGCACCCAGAAGTGGAGCTCACAAATATAAAGCTTTCTAAGTGTGGCCTGTTGAAGGAACGGACAGGTGTGTGCTGTGCCAGGAGCCATTCTTGTGGGAGCAGGAGGAGGAAGCAGGGCGGGAACGGTGGGCAGGCCAGGGCAGGAGGGATCACAGTACAGAGTCCAGACCCTATCCTAAGAGCAATGTGAGGCCGCTGAAGATTTAAAGCAGGGCTCTGATGCGGGGAGATGTGCTTTTCTACAAATCACCTTGGTTGTCCATAAAGAAGGGATCCTAGCCCGGCTGGTGTGGCTCAGTGGTTGAGCATCAACCTATGAACCAGATGGTCACGGTTCAATTCCCGGTCAGGGCACATGCCGGGGTTTCAGGCTCGTTCCCCAGTAGGGGGTGTGGAGGAGGCAGTCGATCAACAATTCTCTCTCATCATTGATATTTCTATATCTCTCTCTCCCTCTCTGACATCAATAAAAAGATATTTATTTTAAAGAAAGGATCCTAGAAAGCCAGACCACCTATGGAAAGACCACTGCTACCTTTTAAAACTAAGAGCAAATTCAAGGTTCCCCTCCGTGGTCACTCTGCCCTGTCATGCTTATACCGGAGAAGCCTTCTCAATAGCTAGCGTTGCAGAACCACAGCTCCAGAGCTGTGCTGTAGGCCAAGGTCCAAAGAAAACAAAGAAGGGTCGTCAGCAGCTGTGATTGCAAATTGCTGCACTGCATGGGAATTGTGACTTGATAGTGGCTGCCATTTCCTTTTTAATTTGTCCCATGGTAATTTTTTAAGTAAAGAGCACCTGTGGCGTTATTAATTTTCTCATTAAATTGGAAAGTGCAAGGGAGACGGGGATTATCAATACCTGGGTAGGGCCGTGAAATATAGCGTGGGTACCTGTGTCAACAAGCAGCCTGTGTAGCCCAGAGGAAGGAAGGCTGAGAACCACGGCACCAGCAGAGTTCGGGGGTAACTCCGCGTGCCGCACTAACGTCAGTCATTCTATTTGGTAGCCTGTGGTTGGGAGTTTGGTTTCAAAGGCATTAGGAAGTCGCAGACACAGGGAGAAGTCAGAGCATACCATCTGTCTAATCTCCAGACCATCTAATGCTCCTGGTCTTGCTCAGGGTAGAAGTGATGTCTTTACAATGCTGTGCAAGGACTTACATGTTCTGCCCCCTGCCCCCTCCCCAGTCTCTCCCTCTGACCTCACCCCCTCCCACGATGTCCGCCTCCCTCTGCTCTAGCCACGCTGGCCTCCTGGTTCTTCCCACAGCACATGCCTGCCCCAGGACCTTTGCATGTGCTATTTCCCCCAGAGCTATGCGTGGCTCTCTCCCTCCCCTCCTTCAAGTGTTCACTCAATGTTTTATTTTTTATTTTTAAGGAGCTTTGAAAAGCAATATTCTTTATCCTTAAGAATGCTGCTAACCAAGATCATCATGTTTTGTCAGTGCCCATCACACATTCAACGAGCCATCGTGTAAAAGTTTCCTACCAAAACCATAACAGACAAATACATTCATCAGCAGTTTGATATAAGAAATCCTGGCCACCCAAGGAACAGAGGCCTGACTAAGATACCATCCAGCAGGTTGGGCCAGCCAGAAAGAAAAGCAGCTGCCGACCCAAAACCGTAAGCGTCTGACGCGGGCAGCGTAGGCGAGCATCAGGGATCCTGTTGGACGTTAAAGGTAAGCCATCTCCACGGTGGTGATGTCACTGAGAAATCTGTAGCTTCTGATAATCAACAAAGTTTAATGTTGAAGATTCTTGACATCACACTTTAACCCTGAGGGAATGGTCATGCAGAATCCAACTTGGCAACACAACGGCCAACGCACACCGCCTCACTGAGGCCTTCCCGGAGCGCCTTACTTAAATCGCACAACTCGCTCCACTTCTCCCCTGGCCACGGCACTTCTCATCTTTAATAAATGAGAGCTCATGTATTTTGTTTGAGTCTGTCTCCTGGTCCTGCGGGAAGGTGAGCTCCACAGAGCAGGGACCTGTGTCTTGGTTCACACGGCTCTATCTCCAGTGCCCACACCAGGACCCCACACAAGCAGGGACGTGGCAAGTGTTTGTTGAGTGTTCGCAGACCCGGAGGTCAGAGGTTTTCTGTTACTTTGCCTTTAGAAAGCACATGGTTATCTTTTTGACTTTCTCTCTTTTTTTTTTTAGCCACAACAACAAAACCCACCTTTCTAAATATGTTTCGCTTAGATTAAACTCAAAGTCAGTCCGCTGACATTGCAGCCACTGGCCAAATGACACTGGGGCGAGGGGTGGAACCTGAGTCCAAAAACGAATTACAACTGACCCCGGAAGTCAAGGGTCAGCTGAGCTTACATGACCCTGTTTATAAAAACAACCCTGAAGGCGTTCGGCTCCTTTTCTAATGCTTTCGGATTCAGCCTCACAACAGACCCAGTTCCCAGATTTAAAAAACACTGAGACAGTACAAAGCGGCTGTCCCACAGCTACTGGGTTGGTGAAAGTAATCCTGGGGATTTAAGATATTTTGTGCATAAGGCATTCTTTATTCCTGTGAAACGCTGGGCTTGCCTTCGGGTCTGGAGCCAGCCCCTGGGTCCCTGCACCGCTCAGTCGCTCCCCTGCATTCTGAGATCTGTCAGGAGCAGCCTCCGAGACTCAGCACGCAGCTGCGGCCTGGGGTTGTCCCGTGGAAAGAAAAGACGCAGGTGAACGGACCCTGGCTCGCACGGCTGGGAACTAAAAGCAGGAGACCCCGGTTCCCCCACAGACTCTCCCCCTTCCTGGGGGGGGGGGGGGCGGAGAAACTCAATCATCAAGAAGACAAATTTCAAAGATGCCAAACCACTGGAAAGAAATTCCCACTTAATGTTGCATCCTGACACCCAAAGACTTTCAGACAAGTGGTAGAGTACATTCTGGCCACTAGACGAGGGTCCCTCTGAGCATGTGGCCTGGGGTCCAACTGTGGCCTCCGAATCCACCACCAAGACCCTGAGCCCCTCCCTGGCACTGGACACTTTAAAAACAGCACAGCCAGGTGCTGCTGGGTAGTGATAGGTGCTATCATCGCCGGGGCGGGGTGGGGCACCAGCAGCCCTCGGTGGCACTCCGCTGTCACTACAAAATATCCATCAGACCCTATCTCCCACAGCCACGCCGCACTCTTTGCCCTCTGCCTTCGACTTTCCTTCCTCTAGTTCAGTGGTTCTCAACCTGTGGGTCGCCCTTTGGGGGTCGAATGACCCTTTCACAGGGGTCGCCTAAGATCATCGGAAAACACATATATAATTACATATTGTTTTTGTGATTAATCACTATGCTTTAATTATGTTCAATTTGTAACAATGAAAATACATCCTGCATATCAGATATTTACATTACGATTCATAACAGTAGCAAAGTTACAGTTATGAAGTAGCAACGAAAATAATTTTATGGTTGGGGGTCACCACAACCTGAGGAACTGTATTAAAGGGTTGAGAACGGCATTAGGAAGGTTGAGAACCACTCCTCTAGTTAGTTAGCAACCTAACCCCCACAATTCTGTGTTTCAGGAATGGAGAAGGTATGACAGCGAGGTGACTGGCTTTTGTGGGTCTTTGAGGACACAAGCAAGCCTCCTTCCAAATGGGGGTGACCCAGGCCCCCCCAGCAGAGCAGCCCACCCTCACAGGTACCCTTATCCTCCCTCAGGGCCTGTGATAACACACCTGAAAAATACATTGCTCAGTAGAGCCCAAAGAAACTTCCAGAATCCCAATAGACAAACTGAAAGACTATAATCCAAAGGTAGTTCTTCCCAACCTCTAGTGCAGAGAGAGCATAACTCAGAGACCCAGGGAGGTGGAACTCAATCTGACAGCAAACCTCGTGCTGTAAAGGGTCCGAGCTGGACTAACGGAGCCAAGCAGAGGCCACGGGGGCCTTCAGCAACAGCGCAAGTGAACGCGGATGTAATTATAAGGCACAGAGCGCCCTGGGTGACACACTGTCACATCCCCATCCCCGGGGCCGCGCAGCTAAGAACTCACTTTGCGAAGGCCCATCGGGCAGGGCATGCCGCTGGGTCCCTCACCAGGATCCCTCGAGGGTCAGGTGCGCTTTGCCGGAGGAATAACTGGGGCTGCGGGTGGCACCGCTGCTCTGCGGGCGGGCGCCTGGGGCCTCTGAGGCCCTGGGGCAGGCTTATCAGCAGCAGGGGCGCGGGCAGAGGGGAGGCGCCCACCTGGGTCCTGCAGATTACAGGGGTGCCCTCGTTTGCTCCTGCTCAACCACTGGACCGGCTGCACACCAGGCCTCAGCCAGCACAGTCCCTGCCCAGGGCCCCTCGGGCAGGAGCAAGGCAGGGCAGCCCCTCCACCGCTGTGCTGAGGGGCGCAGGGGAGCCCCAGCCGCCCTCTCCCCTCCGCTGGCTGCTGAGAGCATGGGGCTCAGGAGTCCTCAGAGGCCAGGCTGCCTGGAGTTGGCTCCTGAGGGACACAAAGCCCCCGGGTGAGGGCAGCGTTCCTTCCATGGCCACAGCACTCTCCCCGGAGCCAATGGCCTTCTCTGCATACCCAGCCCTGGGTCTTCAGGATACGTGGCCTGACCCTCTATCCTTCCACATGCCCGACCGGGGGCCCCTGTGCCTCGGCTGCTGATGTGAGGGAATCTAGGCACAATCTTAAAACACTGGGGCCAAAAATAACAACCTTCCTGGGAACCAGAGGTGAGTCACCACGAACCGCGCTCCTGGGGGCCAAGGCAGCGCCCCACACTCGCTGCCAGGACATGGGGATTACCCGGCCGGCCCCGGCCAGCCTGGGCCAGGCTCCTCCTGCAGGCCTGGCTTGGAAGGCTTCTTTTGCAACATCCGGCCATCGTGCAAGGGGCCGAGGTGGCACGCACCCAGTGGCTTTATCCGGTGAGAACACCGTGCCCTGGCGTGGCGGCCGGTGGCTGTTGAAGGGCATGGGTGACCCAGAGGAGCGGACACTGAGCCTGGAGGATGGCAGCAGGACCCCGGCGTCTGGGAGCGGCCTCCCCGACACGGAGGCTGCCGCTGACGTGTAATACATCCACCTTCACGGTTCTCCAGATGCACGGACACCTCCGGGTTCCGTCGGGCCTGAGCAAGGCCTCCAGCCCCCCTCCCGTGCCTCTCCGCCTCCTGCTGGGCCGAGGCCGCTCCAGGTCCCCCGAGAGGCAGCCATCTGGCTCCGAGCCCTCCTGCGGGTCCAAACGGGCCTGCCAAGGTCCGCCCGGTGACCCGCCTGTCCACAGCAGCTGGGAAGCCCGCAGCCGAGGCTGGCATCTCGGAGCGACCAGCACCTGATGTGGCGTGGGGAGGGCAGAGCACGTTCCAGGCTACATTTTGACTAAAAATAACATCGCCGCAGTCATGAGAGCACAAGTCCTTAGCCAACGTCTTTGGAAGCACAGATTTCAAAACAATGGCTTTTTGTGGGGGTGTTGTTGTTGTTGTTGTTGTTTTGAGGCAGCCAGGAAGCGAACACGTACAAAAGAAGCAGGTCACGGTAGGCATGGTGTCAAAGAACTCCACACAGGACAAGTGGTCTCATTTGGCAACAGACTGGGCCAGGCTGGGTCATGAGGGCTGAGCGCTGCCCTGGGCCACACTCGGGCGCAGGGATGGTATGGAGTCGCAGCAGGTTGGCTACACGGCGAGTGTTCGGCGAAGGTCCCGGAACGGACCCGTGGATGCCACCAGCCGGATGATAAGAGCAAGAAGGCATTTCACCACCCAGAAGACAAACACCAGCTTTCTTCTCAGATTTCCCAAGCTGGGAGGAGAACACGCCAGCAAGGAATCACGGAGGGTGGCAGTGATTTAGAAAATGCTCTGTGCGTAGAAGCTGTAATTTCGAATCTTTGGCAAGGGTAGAAGGCCAGGCAGGCTGGATTCTGCAAGGTCCTCGTACGGTGCTTCCGGCGGCAGGATGGTCTCTGTCAGTTCCCTGAGCCCCCAAACTCCAGCAGCTCAGTGTCCCTGGGAGCCAGGGTGCCTCAGAATTTACCCGAGAGAGGGGCATCTAAGCTTCTGTCTCATGGACACATGAAAAATGAAAAAGCCAGACACAGAAGGGACAAACCAAACCACCAGGCCAAAGGGAACTGGGCAGGTCCCACAAGCAGCTTGCCCTTAAAGATCTGGACTCATGACGTGCTTGAGACGCCCCAGTTCATCCCTGGAACAGTGTTGGCCGTGACGGTCAGGCTAAGGATGGGCACATTATATGATGTGGGTTGAAGTGACATTTGTCACTCCCTTGTCAGCAGACTGCTGCCAAGAGCTTTCACAGGTTCTCTGCCATATAATATCTTTCTTCTTTTTTTTCAAGTCCTCACCTGAGGATATTTTTCCCATTGATTTTTAGAGAGAGTGGAAGAGAGGGAAGGAGAGAGAGAGAAGCAGCGATGTGAGAGAGACACATTAACTGGTTGCCTCCCACATGAGCCCCAGTCAACAGGGGCTGGGGAATGAACCTGCAACCCAGGTACATGCCCTTCCCCGGAAATCAAACCCGCGACCCTTCGGTGAGCAGGCTGACGCTCTACCACTGAGCCACACCGGCCAGGGCTCTTTCTTCTCTATCTATGAAAGGAAGCCACAAAATCTGTCCCAACTTGTCAAGTGCAAGGATTGTGAGGACCTCCTAAAAGGCCAGCACTCCCCCCGCCCAGCCCTTCGCACGCCCCTCTCCTCTTGGTTTCGTGTTTTTATGTACAAGCTTCCACACAGTGCTTACTGTGTGCCAGGCCCCGTTCTGGGCACTCAGCACTCACTCATATCATCCTCATGATGACGCTGAGGTATTCGTTATCGTTAGGCTCCGCTTACAGACGAGGAAATGGAGGCAAGGAGAGAGCAAGAAACCTACTCAAGAAGAGGAGGAGCCAGCCTTCAGACCGGGCGGTCTGGATGCAGGGTCCAGAGGCCAAGGCTGCCATTTTGCTTCAGAATTAACACTTTCAGTTCACAGACAATCCATGTTCCTTAACAGGTATGGGATTCAACATCTGGCTGCTGAATGTTTCCAGTGTTCTTGTCTCAATGCTCTATTTTTACAAGATGATGAATAAATAAGTTGATAGAAGAGGTTTTTAGATGTTTTATTATAAAAGTAATGGCATCCTCATTGTCAAAAATGTGGAAACAGAGGGTATTGCATATAATTTGTCTCCCTCAGCAACCCCAACATTGTGATGTATTTCCATGCAGCCTTTCCTTCTGTGCATCTATCTCTTACTTTAAATTTTTTTAAAATACATTTTTGTTATTGATTTAAGAGAGGAGGGAGAGGGAGAGGGAGAGGGAGAGAGAGAGAGAGAGAGAGAGAGAGAGAGAGAAACATCAATGATGAGAGAGAATCATTGATCGGCTGCCCCCTGCATGTCCCCCATGGGGATGGAGCCCACAACTCAGGCATGTATCCTGACTGGGAATGGAACCGTGACCTCCTGGTTCAAAGGTCAACGCTCAACCACTGAGCCATGGCGGCTGGGCTAAAATTTTTATTATGAAATATATCAAACAAAAAGAACATTACAGGAACTATCTGTACAAACACTCATGTGTCTACTTCTCAGCTTCATTAAATTTGGCCAGATTTTTAAAAGAAATAAGATATTATATACTACGGAAGCCCCCATGCAATGCGCCTCAATCCCATCCATCTCTGTCCTAGGGGTAATAACTAGCCTGAATGTGGTATTTCTCAGTCCCATGAATTTTCAATACAAAAAAATATCTATTAATCAGCCTTTGTTACTTCAGGCTACGGAATCTGGGACATATCACCTACCCTTTCTGAGCCTCCTTTCTTCTCATCTATGAAATGGGTATAAGATACCTCTCTGCCTGCTTCACAGGATTGTTATGAGGACCATAAGTGCTTGATCTGAAAGCATTTTATCATTATCAACAGAAACAATAGTCATGCTTCTAGATGGTGTGTGTCAGCAGTGACAAATGACCTGGCTTATGTATTCCCCTGTTCCTGACAAATCAATTCAATGAGCTTTTGTGGGTTTTCTTTTCAGTTTTTCAAAATCCCAGTAGCCTCTGGTACCCATTCATCTCCATGAGCATCATAGATTTCCCTGAGTTGATTTCCGCAACCTATCCATTTGGTGGGAACACACTTATTTCTTTAAATACACAGGTAATGGGATTTATCACAAGATAAACTTTTTTAAAAATCAGTTTGTTTAGAAAAATGATAAAATAACTCACAAACTCACTGTCCCAATATAACCACTATTATGACTCGAAGCTTGTGTGGGAACAGGGTCATGAACCTGGGCTTCTCCAACCTGGAGGGCACTTAGACTCCTCAAGGGCAGACTGGGTTCTGCCCTTAGGAGCTGCATGACCTTGGACACCTTACTGACTTCTCTCAGTCCCTGAGTGACCTCCGCCAGGAGAAGAGTACAGATGCTCACTCCCAGCGGGCGCTGAGAGGACGAAACGGGTAGCACATGTGCAGAGCCCTGCCCCACAGGGAGTGCTCAAGAAATGTTACCTGGTGCTGTTATTCTAGTGACCACCCCCGCAGACTTTTAAAAATGCACACATAACACATATTAACATACCTATTCAGTTCCAAAAATAGGACTCATGGTGTTTTCTCACCTGCTTTTGTTAACAATATCAGAATATTTTTTTCACATGAGAAAAATACACCTCTGTATCGTCTTTAACGACTGCAGAGTCAGCCATCCTAGGGCTGTTGGCTACTTCATTTAGTCCATCCCCTGTTGCTGGGTACTGAGGTTCTTCCCTTTCATTCTTTTGCCAATTTAAACATTACAATGAATATCTTGTGTTCTTAAAGGTGGTTATTCCGTTAAGATCTTTCCCGGATATTTTTCAAGACTGGTTGGTGTCAAAGGTTATGAACATTTCTGAGAGTTTGTTGATTTTCCTCCAGAAAATGTATGTAACTGTTTTCCTGCACCCAGACAGCCAGACCCAACTGACCACAGCAATGCGGCTCCATCCAGGAATCGCACTTGCTTGGTGACATACTTTCAAGAACTGTCCTTAACTGAGGAGTGGTCTTTTTGTCCCCCCTAAATATGTTTTTATTGACTTCTGAGAGAGGAAGGGAGAGGGAGAGAGAGAGAGAAACATCGATGAGAGAGAAACATCAATCGGCTGCCTCCTGCACACCCCCTTATCGGGGATCAAGCCCACAACCCAGGCATGTGCCCTGACCTGGAATCAAACCAGCAACCTCCTGGTGCATGGGTCAGCGCTCAACCACTGAGCCACACTGTCTGGGCAATTGAGGAGTAGTGTTAATCCCCATTGCGATCCTGTTGCCTGCAGTTCTTCTTTGTACTGACTGCAAGTTAAGGGCATGACCACCTGGTTTGGCAGCTACACATGCTGGCTTAGCAGAGATTTATTCATCTAATTACCCCAATCCTGTGAGGACCCATAAAACAAACACTGCATTTACACCAAATCCACACCTCTGTGGGAATCTCCAAGCCAGCGGGAGGCTCCGTCTTATAATAATCGTGGTAATAACGTACATTTGTAGAGCAATTTGCCATTTGCAAACATGTTGACAGACACTACGGTATGTAATACTCAAAGCAACCCTGGAGTTTTTATGATCATTAACAAGTATTAGTATTATTTCTGTTTTACAAAATGAGGGACTGAAACTCAGAAAACTGAGTTGCCTGTGGTCCTACAGCTAATCAGTGACTGAGGCCAGAATCAGTTCTTCTGACAAAATCCCAAATTCTCCCATGCCACACTGCTTCTCCTGCTTTGTGAAAATAAATTAATCGTGTTGTTTGGGGCTAATTTATCACTGCTGTTCTCTCACCATCACTTTACAGTGAACCCATGGGTACTGGAGAATGAGGGGTATGTGTGTTAGGGTGAGGCATAGAGAAAGAGACAGGGAGAGGGAACAGGAGGGAGAGAACAAAGGAAGGAGAGAGAGAGAGGAGAGAGAGGATTAATTTTGCTTCAGGTTCCCCCCAAATTCTAGCTGTACCCCTGAGCTAATGATAATAACATTTAAAGTGTTGAATATTCCTTTCAAGGGTCATTCTCCAACCTGGAGGGCACTTAGACTCCTCAAACCGTCAGCTGTGCTCTCAGATTTGGCACAGTTGTCTGATTATGTATAGTCTGGCATTTCCTAAAGTGAGGCGGTGTTTTGGGAGGCAAGTCAGCCATAGTGACAAACGCTGAATGCTCAAAACTCAGCGGAATCATCAGTGAAGGCAAAGTTCCATGTGAGGAGGTATAAAGGCGGAAGGTTATCTTTTATTCCTGCCCAGAAAGCAAATCTCAGGGACTAGCAGCTCAGACTTGCTCCTTCCACCCCTCGGGTCATGGACCTGGCCTCTCTGGAAAGGAACCGGGTTTCCACCGTGAGGCCATCTGCGGCTCCTCCATGGAGGCTGCCCTGAGCCAGATCACGTCTCTGTTAATGGGTTTCACTGTCTACACACAGGGACTGCAGGTCCATCAAGTCATACAGGATCACAGAACTCCATGTGGAAACTGCCAGGAAAGGTCATCTAGCACCAGAATCCCTCTTCCGACAGGGAGGGGTGCCTCCTCCCCTTGACCTTCCAAAACAACATGTCTCCGAGGTTCAGAAGGTCCTGCCTCACGTACAGAGGCCACCACCCGGTGACTCCCTCCTCCCGGTCCCAGTTCCACCTGCCACCACCTTCCTCTCAGCTTCCATGCTCACACTGCGCAGCTGCTGCCCCACCTCACACAGACAGCCTCACCTCCATCCCGGTCACAAGCCCAGGCCTTCACCCAGCCTTGGGTGGTTGGACAGCCTCCGTCTTACATTCCAGCTCCATCTCAGGTTGGGTAAACTCCCTAAACCTCACCGTGTCCAATAGGAATAACAAGAACGTCTACCTCACAGGCTTCTGTGAAGACTAAACGAGACCATGCTTGCACAGCACTCCCCATGCTGGCTGCGCACAGCCTGTGCTCAGTAGATGTAGCTGTTACGGCTCCCTTTCTTTTCTCCAAACACACCTTTCATTGATCCATGTTTCTCCAAGGCTTTCATCTGGAGATCCTGACGAAACACAGGACAGAGAGCAATTACGGTCTCCATTCACTGATATACATTTAATGCTCCACCTTCCCAGAGTTCAGTGACTAAGCTGGCTATGTCTGCAGGCCAACTGGAAACTGGAAAGTTCATTAGCACCCGGCTGAGCATGGGGCCCCGGAGCACGTCACCTAAGCCCTCTCTGTGGGCTGGCATTGGTCCATGAGGTGACCCACTTGGAGTACGGTTACTCAACTAGTTTCAAGCCACTTAACTACCATCATCCAAGCCAGATGTCTTCACTTTTCTTCATGTTGTCCATAGCAACATCCTAAGAGACTCTGTCACTATAAAGCATGGGCAAAAGGGAAAACTGAAATGCGATATTAAAAAATAGAGAGAGAGGTTCTGTTTTCTTTCCTCGCTGAAATGGATGGTCTTACTCTCTACCAGGAGTCCCTGTCCTTACAGCATTCTCCTCATGCTGACTCCTGGACACGTTTGTTTATAATACAACTGCATTGTCTGTAACATAACCACTATGTGGCTCTTAAGACGTTACTTTATTTCATTATAGTTATCTGTGTACATGTTTGTCTCTCCCATTAAAAGGAAAACTCTTTGGGGGCAGATATTACAATCTGTTCATTGCCAGATGCCATCGAAACATGGGGTTTTAAACACAGGAGCTGCTCAGTAATTGCCTGCCAAGTGGACCATGAATGTCTGTATGCATGAAAGAATGAACGAACAAGAGATTTCTGTCAGTAAACTACTGTCAAGTATTACAGAGGAAATGAGGTTAGTTGGGCGTGACTCATTCTTGATGAACCCATGCTAGTTGCCAGAGACCACTATTTCCCCCTCACTGGTCATAAGCCATCTGCTTAATAATCCATCCTACATCTTTTTCAGGAAGTTGGCATTGTGAAATCTGTTTTCTTGAAAAGTGTGATAGCTACCTGCCTCCGGTTTTCCTCTCCAATTCTTCAGGATTCACCAACATTCCCAAGAGGGTCTCTGTGACCACACGTCCAACTTTACTCAGCACCAGGAAGGACACGCGTCAGGGCTAGAAAACTCGAGTGCGTTGAACACTCAAATACTAACATCATGGTTGATTGGAAACAAGATAGACCAGTTCAGTTGAGTAGATTTCGCAAAGTCTCCAAACTTAAAATCACACACTCCTATTAATAAAAATATTTTTAGCACATGCATTCAATATATGGGCATTTATGTATCTGCAAATCATATACATGTATTACGATGCCAAAACATTATGTACATTATAAAACACACAACAAAACAGAAATTTTAAAAGGATGAAATATCACCCAGCTGGTGTGAATTGAGTGTCAGCCTATGAACCAGGAGGTCACAGTTAGATTCCTGGTCAGGGCACATGCCCAGATTGCCAGTTCCATCCTTACTAGGGGGTATGCAGAAGGCAGCCAATCAATGATTCTTTCTCATCATTGTTTCTATCTCTCTCTCCCTCTCCCTTCCTCTCAGAAATCAATAAATATATATTCAGATATATATATTTTAAAAAAATAAAGGATGGAATATGTTCTTCCTGCATTTTCTTGCATACTGCGGGGGTACATGGACCCTGCTTTGGAGACCACAGGACCATTGCCGTTACCATCAGGGTGATGAGCCGAACCCCCTGCAGACCAGAGAAGTTCACTGATCTCTGGAATCACCCAGCTTGTATCCTTAATCCTCCAAGCACCTCCCAAATGTGTGCCACTGGTCACAGGGCAGAGAGTCAAAACACGGGTGGACCTCCATCCCTTCGTTGGAAGCACAGGGCGAGAACACGGGCAACGGCGGTCAGCCGCCTGCCACAGGCACCTTATCCTGGACCAGTTTCTGAGCACCACCAAGCCGCCATCACTCATCTATAAAATAGGAAAGCTACCACCTACACTTAGGCCTATTTGGAGGATTAAATGAATTAACGTGTAATATGGGCATAGAGTTGGTGCCCAACCAACGGCTGTCTCCTCTCACGTACGAAGCACGACTGTTTTATGCAGATGGTGGTGCCTATAAGAAACGAAGTTACTCGGCTCTCATCAAGAGCCTCCATGTTGATGCACAAAACTACTTTTCTTCTAGCCGGCAGCTGAAGATATAATTACTCAGAAACGCTGGAAGGAACAGTCTAGGAAGAGAGAAGTGGTTGATATAGATAAGAAAGGGAGTGGGTGAGCAACATGAAAAAAAGGCGCCCAACTCAGGGAAGAAACAGGCCTATTTACTCAACTTTACCGCCCTCCCCTTTTTCTCCAGCAAAGCAATCTTTATATTAAAGATATTTTAAAATGTAGTTTTGTTTATATTTAAAGTGTATCATGCAATATTTAAAGCATACAAGATGACAAAGAAAAACACGACACATCGCTATGTATCCAACACTCAGCTCAAGAAATAAAACATTGGAAATAGTTAAATCCACCTTCTCCATCACCTCCTTCCTACCTAATGTTATGAATCTAGTATCTACCACCCCACACACTTCTATGTACTTTTATAACACACATCTGTCTCCATAAGCAGTATACAGTATCATTTAAAATATATTTTAAACTTCAAAATATGTTTTATGAATATTATTATTATCCCTTTGGTTCAATAACTCATTCATGCAACAGCTGTATAAAGTGCATACTATGTTCTTTGTGCTATGATTCATTATAATAAAATTTTATTAAAAAAATCCTTTCACTTCTTAGGCCTGGAAAGATGTCAGCACAAACGACATGAAAAATGATGCCTTTGCAAAATCATTTTTGGATTTTGCAGATTCTTACTGTTTCCATTTCACTATTTCAACAGAGAACCCACCATTCCGTTATGAGGCAGAGCAATGGTGGATCCTGTGACTCAGGAAGTGGGGCACAAGGACATGTCGCGAATGCCTAAATGAGTTCTCCCCAGAGAACGCGGGCGCGTGTCTAGGAAAGGTGGGAGCTCACCCCCACCTTCACAAGTCTGACTTTCTAGACAGCAGAGTTTAGAAAAGAGTGGGATTCTCTTGGATGCCATCCAAGGGAGTTTAGTTACAGAGGCATCTGCATACGAGTTTATGCCAAATAGACTACTAACCCTCCCAGTTCCACCCACACTTAGCCAGTGAGTGCAGGGGGCTGGCTCCAGACTGGCCCACCCAGCTCGAGGGTCTGTCTTCCTTTCATAGGCTCCCGCTGTGTGTGGACTCAAAGGTAAAGACCTCATGGGCCTCCCTTCTTACCTTCCACTGGTCCCAAGTGGGTGGAGCAAGAAAGTGAGGCAACTTTCACAAAGGACCATCAGGGTAACTCAAGGTGACACTTCAGTCCAATCCCGTTTTCTGTTATACAGGCTCTGGCTACACAATAATTGTTTAAATTCACGGTGTTCCTTGTCCTTTTGATTAAGTAATGAAAAATACTTCTACGAATATAAGTGATCACTGCTTTCTGAATCTTTGATGGCAATTGTTGAAAAGTTGGGCAACTCCTCCAGCCTCTGTGCCCCCTGGAATTAGCCTTTGGGTCCCACTTCATCACACTCAGGCCAGTGATGCTCACTGTGCCCCCACGCACTGCGTTTGCCAACCGCCCTTCAACACCCGCCAGACAGACGTCTCTCTCTTAATAAGGAACATTGGGTTTTGTTTTTCTTCTGGCTGTGAGAATACATCATTTCACTGTAAACAGTTAGAAGCTACCAAGTAAAAAGAGGAAACTAAAAATCATCCTTATTCCCTCCATCGTGTGATAAACACTACTAGATTTTGATACATTTGCTTACAGTCATTTTTCTTTGCACATGAATAAAACGTATTTCTTCAAAACTGGATTTATACTCTGTATACTGGTTTGTAGGCTGCAGTTCTTCCAAGCCTCCCTCTGACAATAAACTCATCACTCTTATTCGAGCCTCTGTATCTCAGCTTCCCCTCCCCTCCCCAATCCATCCACATCTTCCTCACCTTTAGTTCCTCATCCTGCGCAGCCCTGCCTAATAATCCCGATCTGTATTCATTCCATTCCTGTCAATATGCCCAGACTTTGTTTATGCATAATGCAGTGCTTGATCTATTGTCTTGTCTTTCCTAATAACTCTGAGAATTGGTCTATTAATTCCTGGAATGAATAGAAGTCCCTAAAGGTCAGCAACCCCGTCTCAGACACAGTGGGTCCTCAGTAAAGATTTGCTGATTTGCAGATCGGTTCATATTTTGAGGAATCCATTCTTCCCTCTGACCTTTGGTGCTTCTATGCAAAGGTGAACAAAGCTGCCAGATGCCAGGAATAAATAACCAGTCTTTACAAAATGCTTTTGTCAAGTTTATCCTAGAAATATGTGAGGCTCACACCTTGTATTTTCATAAGTCGGCCCTTCCCTTGGCTGGTGTGGACACAGCAGAATTCTCTAAGAAGCACTGACCGGGGCTAGGACCATCCTGGAACTTTCTGGGCTAGAGTTTATCCAGGGTGCATCACCCTAGAGCTGGACTATTTCAAACATCCAAGAAATAAGGAGATGCAAACTCTCATACCTCTTCGCAACTTACGAATAAAAATAAAAGGTCTTTCCAAGAAAATTCAGGTTAGAGGGGATTGCAAATTACTGACAGCTATTTTCTAATATTAAAATAGCACCGTTCCGACCCCATTTTTGCAAAGGAGATGCCTCCCCCTGCTCCCAAACACAAATCCACACAGGCGCCCCCTGCTGGAGTGAGAAAGAGTGACCGCCCCACTTTCTGCAACTCCTCTATTATAAACAAGGGACTGAGATCATTCAACTCCAGTTCAGTTCCAGGACCACAGACACGAAACAGGACACTTCCTCCCTAGCTCACGAGAAGGATTTTAACTCCCCCCGCCCCCAGCATCCACTTGGAGTTACCAATCCTACCTCACCCATGTTGAATGCTTAATTTCATAGTAAAGGCTGTGTGCCAGAGGAGAAACGGGGGGCAGGAAGTCTGGGTGCTATTCCCTCTTCCTTCCAGACACCTCACCACCCCCTCCCGTGCCCCCCAGCCCTGCACTTGCTTGGCTGTATGATGTAGACAAACCATTTTACCTCTCTGGGCCCTGTTTCCGCATTTGTACAGGCATCGTGGCCTCCTTCCAGCTCATGGTCTAACTTTCTATGAAACAGCCTCCTCCACTTTCACCTTCTCCATGTTCCAAATTTTAAAGTGCCAATCTGGGATGTGTGTTGTGGGGGTGGGGTGGAGGCAGGGGGTGGGGAGGTATGGTGGAGAGCTGCGGGGGGAGAGGGAGGGGGAGCCGGTTGCAAGTTCCATCATGGCCACCAGCCTCTATTTCCTGCCTGAATCCCCTTCCTTAACAGCCGCTAAGGTGCACCCCAGAAGTCACATCCTCTATAGAGCCTTTCTTTCCTTATAATTATCATCATCATGGTCACTACGGATGGGGTGACTCTTCTCCTTTGGGGTCCAAGTGCCCCCTGTGTATTCCTCTGTGGTGAGCTTTGTACCGAAAGCTCTTACATCCTTGAAACAGTCGCAGAGAGGCCCTGGTGCCTGTGTGAACTGGATGATGCCTGCGCACGCGACAGCGACAGGGCTGGGGAGAGGGCACTTGTAACACAAGTTACACGCATGCTCACAGTCCTTTACCTCTTCGGAGAGGGAGCTACATTGAGGACAGTCATTGCAAATAGTGCAAAAGCGGCCGGGAGGGGAAGATGCTGGCTGTTGTCCCTCCAGGGAACCCTGGAAACAGCCAGGCAAGGGCCGTCTCCATAGAAGCCCCAGCGCTCTGCTCCCTGCAGAGACACAGAGGGCCTCTCCCTGGTCTGGTAAGTGGGCTGAGCCCCACATCCACCCTGACACCACGTGTCCCTGAGAGAGCGCCCCCTGGCGGCCGCTGGGCTGTCTTGGTCCCATTGGCCTCAAACCGGGGGCAGACTCACTGTTTAAAATAAAATCGAATAAATCCTCTTCTGACTTTAGGACCAATAGGGAAGGGCTATGGTCCCTTGCTCACTGCACAGCCTGCCACCGACTCATTGATGTCCCTTCCCATCCTCCTTGGCCTCGGATGGGGACCACTGTTTGCAGGGGCATCTGAGTCGGTTGTCAGAAGCTTCCTCGAAAGGCTACGATTGTGGCATTTCCTAGAAGAAAAATATGAGGTTTCTTCTTTTGCCTTCATGATCTCAGCTGATGACTTTGAGGGGCTGTAGGTACATCACTTAGTCCTCATTGCAACCTTGTGCGGTGGGGCTGTCACTACCCCCATTTTTCAGATGCAGAAACTGAGGCTCCGAGAGGCTAAGGGCTATGTGCTCGAGGCTACACACGAAGTGAGTGGAACTGATCTAACTCCAGAGTCCTAGTCCTCACCACTATGACCTGCTTTCTCCGAGTCTAACCCACTATAAGATCCAGCATTTATAGTTCCCTAGAATAGTCTTCCAAAATTCAGATTCTCTTTTTGAGTCTCCATACGAAGTGCATTAAAGGAGCTCATTGTTTAAAAGACTGCCATCTCCTCACTGGCCTTTTACAAAGAAATCTAACGTGGCCCGATTTCTCATTTTTGCAAGTGAGGTTCCTCTGTCTGTGCCTGTATGTTCCCCAGATAGTATAAGTGACAGGATCTAGCACATTTTGCCTGGCACCCAGCGAGTACTAAACACCTCTTTGTGGAATCCCATTCTGTGCCCACATGAATCCAACTGGAAACATCCACTCAGCCATTGCCCGCCTCTTCTCCACATGAGGGACACTGCAGGCCTCTATGCAGAAGCAAGCGGGTCAAGCTGGGACAGCCAGTCCATGCCCCGTGCTCGGCTTCGGGCCCCCGTCTCCAAGACCACCCAGCCACAGCCCCTCTCCCTTTCTTCAAAACCCACAAATGTCTACAAAGTACACAGGCTACCAGATAAGCAGGCAGTTCCTTTCTGGGGTCATCTGTTCCTGATGAGGTTTATTAAAATGGGAAACTATTTTTAAGCTAAATCATCAGTCAAAAGTATTATCCATTCTGGTATGACTGCTTTCCACAGATAATAAAATCCTATCAACTTGCTCCAAAGAATAAGTGACCTACATAACAATGACAGCATGAATAACAATTAATCCTGCACTGAAACGTTCAAAAGCTGGAATTGCGGTAGAGCCACGATGCCCAGGGAGTACGGAGCCTGCCGTCTTCATTCTAAACTTGCCGCTGATAAAGGAGTGGCTGTCGGGACTACAACTTTCAGGGACAGGACTGAAATCCCAAATGACAGATACAAGGGTGATACAGTCAGAACTGAGCAAGACAAAGCAAACAGGACCCAGTGCCCAAGGAAACGCAGAAAACTAGTTCTGTGTCGGTTCTGCTTGAGAAGATCTCAGAAGAATAATTTTGTAGATGAATCATACATAGGAGAGTAATTTTGTAGAAGACTCCATCATGCCAGACAACTAGGGTCAGGGCTGAGTCTACAGTCCTCTCAGAACCCTTGAAGAGCAATTCAGCTCATCGAGATGGCCACCTAGGCTTCTTCACCAAGTGGATTATATTCTTTGGTCACATTCTTAAAAAAAAAAAAAATATATATATATATATATATATATATAT
>NW_005871242.1:2123673-2132331 GCF_000147115.1 Myotis lucifugus | reverse complement strand
TGCATTTGGGGGGGGGGGGTCCCTCAGCCCAGCCTGTGCCCATTCACAGTCCAGGACTCCTTGGGGGATGTCCACCTGTCAACTTAGGCCCACTCCCCGGGGGATCAGGCCTAAGCTTGGAGTCACACATCCTTCTGGAAGCCAGGGAGCCCTCGGGGGATGTCCGACTAAAGGCTTAGGCCCCCAAGGGATCAGGTCTAAACCGTTAGTTGGACATTCTTAGTGCTGCCACAGAGGTGGGAGAGGTTCCTGCCACCACCACTGCGCTGGCCAACCATGAGCCAGCTTCTGGCTGAGTGGCACTCCCCATATGGAAGTGCACTGACCACCAGGGGGCAGCTCCTGCATTGAGCGTCTGCCCCCTGGTGGCCAGTGCGCATCATAGCAACCGGTCATTCTGCCGTTCAGTCAATGTGCATATTAGCTTTTTATTGTTATTATATAGGATGTCCCTATTTCCCCCCTTTTGCCCCCTCTACTCAGCTCTTGGCCCCCACTTCTCTCTGGCCATCACCATACTGTTGTCTGTGTCCATGGGTTGTGCATATATTTTCTTTAGCTAATCCCTTCTTTAAATTCACTTCTTTAAATTTTTATTTTCAGATAAGTGCTTATAACTACACTATTATATATTTTCTATTATATCATTTAGAATTAAGATATTTTTTTAATTGAACCCTTGTAAATTTTAGCACAATTTAATAAATTACACTAGAAACAATTAGGAGATTTTTCATGTAATGCAGATACATTTCAATTAATATTTTATTAATTTTTAATTTTTTAATATTTTAATTTGAAATAATCTCATACATGTAAAAAAAAACCTATAAAATACTACAGCATATTATATGTACCCTTCACCCAATTTCTTAGGTGTTAATAATTTAAACATAACCATTATACAACTAACAAAATTTGGAATATATTTTTCTTATAATCTCTTTAATGTTACTTAATCCATTTACTTTGTTTTTGTTCATCTTCACCAAAGGATATTTTTCCATTGAATTTTAGAGAGAGTGAAGGGAAAGGGAGAGACACATTGATTGGTTGCCTCCTGCACATGCTTTGATAGGGACTGGGGATCAAGCCAACAACTGAGGTACATGCCCTTGACTGGAATTGAACCTGGGACCCTTCAGTCCACGGGCTAATGCTCTATCCACTGAGCAAAATAGGCTGCAGCTTAATTTATTTACTTTTAACCTATATGTGTCTTTATATTTAAAGTGGGTTTTGTTTTTGATTCACCCTCATAATCTGTCTTTTAATTGGTGCATTTATTCCACTGACTTTCAGAGTGCTTACTGATAGAGTTACTACCATATCAGGCGGCTTCTGGGGCTTCTGGGGCGGGGCTGCCTTGCCGCCCGGGACCCGCTGATGGGGTCCCCAGCAGCAAGGCAGGGCCGGCTCCTGGGGGCAGGCCTGCCCTGGATGGCGGCGCACCCAGGACCCGCCAATCGGGTCCCCGGCAGCAAGGCAAGGCCGGCTCCTGGGGGCCTCTAGGGCGGTGCTGCCTTGCCGCCGGGGACCCACTGATGGGGTCCCTAGCAGCAAGGCAGGGCTGGCTCCTGGGGGCAGGCCTGCCCTGGATGGTGGCACACTGGCGGCTCACACTGTCCCACCCTACCTGCAGTATGCAAATTAGCCGCCATCTTTGTTGGTGGCTAATTTGCATATCGTGCTGATTAGCCAATGGAAGGTGTAGCGAAGGTATGGTCAATTACCATGTTTGTCTATTATTAGATAGGATACACACACACACACACACACACACACACACTACATACTAGAGGCCTGGTGCATGAATTCATCCATGGGTGGGGGTCCCTTGGCCTGGCCAGCTGTCTCACCCAGTCTGGTGGGGGGGTGGGGGAGAGGAGGTTGGCTGTGGGAGCACACTGACCACCAGGGGGCAGCTCCTGTGTTGAACATCTGCCCCTTTGTGGTCAGTGCATGTCATAGATACCAGCCAGTCGTCCAGTCATAATGGTTGCTTAGGCTTTTATATATATACTAGAGGCCCAGTGCACAAAAATTTGTGCACTCGGGGGTAGGGGGTCCCTCAGCCCAGCCTGTGCCCTCTCGCAGTCTGGGACCCCTCAGGGGTGACCACTTGCTGGCTTAGGCCTGCTCCCCAGGGGATTGGGCCTAAGATGGCAATCAGACATCCCTCTGGCAGCCCGGCAGCCCTCGGGGGATGTCCACTTGCCAGCGGGGAGCAGGCCTAAACTGCAGTCGGACATCCTTAGCGCTGCTGAGGAGGCAGGAGAGGCTCCCACCACCACCGCTGTACTGGCAGCCATCAGCCTGGCTTGTGGCTGAGCAGAGCTCCCCCTGTGGGAGTGCCCTGACCACCAGAGGGCAGCTCCTGCATTGAGCGTCTGCCCCCTGGTGGTCAGTGTGTGTCATAGTGACCAGTCATTCCCAGTCTTTCTGCTGTTAGGGTCAGTTTGCATATTACCCTGTTACTATATAGGATAGAGGCCTGGTGCACGGGTGGGGGTCGGCTGGTTTGCCCTGAAGGGTGTCCCAGGTCAGGGTGGGGGTCCCGCTTGGGTGCCTGGCCAGCCTCGGTCAGGGGCTGATGGCTGTTTGTAGCTGGTCGCACCCCCTTCAGAGTGGGGGTCCCCACTGGGGTGTCTGGCCAGCCTGGATGAGGGGATAATGGCTGTTTTCAGCTGGTCACACCCCCTTCAGGGTGGGGGTCCCCACTGGGGTGCCTGGCCAGTCTGGGTGAGGGGCTGAGGGCCGTTTTCAGGCTGGCGGGCGACTGAAGCTCCCAGCCCCTTTTTTTTTCTTTTATTCTGGGATTTATTTACCTTCTATGGCTGTCACTGGAGCTGAGAGCTGGCTTTAGCTCTGAGGCCAGCTCCAGCTTGAGGCCTCGGCTGCTGAAAGCAGGAATCTAGGGTTTGTTTGGGTTCTATAATTGCAACATTGTTTCAGTCCTGCTCGCTCCAGCTCTGACGGCTGAAAGCAGGTTTCTGGGTTTTGTTTAGCTTCTATAATTGCAACATTGTTTCTTAGAGTGCAGCTCAGAGCCCATCAGCGGCAGGCGGGGAACCTTGGCTTCCTCCTTCACTGGAGCAAGCAAGCCTCCTGTTCACTTCAGCTGCCTGGCTGCCGGCCGCCATCTTGGTTGGCAGTTAATTTGCATATCGCCCTGATTAGCCAATGGGAAGCGTGTCGGAGGTACAGTTAATTACCATGTTTGTCTATTATTAGATAGGATATATTGATTTCAGAGAGGAAGGGGAAGGGAGAGAAAGATAGAAACATCAATGATGAGAGAATCATACATCGGCTGCTTCTGCACGCCCCCTACTGGGAATCAAGCCCACAATCTGGGCATATGCCCTGACCAGGAATCTAACTGTGACTTCCTGGTCCAAAGGTCGATGCTCAACCACTGAGCCACGCCACCCAGGCTTGGTCACATTCCTTATCAGTGGATGCAGAAGCTCAGGGGTTTCCCAGTGTGTTCCAGAAAGGATCTCTCATGAGAATGGAGTTGCCGTGAAAGATGACAAAGGAAAGACACGGGCAGAAGAGCAGTGACCTGGGAGGTAGGGGGCCAGGTTCTGGCCTGGACCCTGATGCTGACTTTCTCTGAAACTCTGGACTAGTCATTGGACCTCTCCATCATCTGAAACGTGTGGGGTGGCTGTGGGTACCCACTAGTTCCCTAGTAACAATCAAGCTCAGAGAGTTTCTTCTCACATTAAATGTATACTTAACACACGACCTGGCAACCCCACTCCTGGGTAGGTATCCAAGATAAATGAAAACCTATGTTCACACAAAAACATTATACATGTTTTATTTATAGCCACTCCAACCTGGAAACAACCCAGATGTCCTTGGTAGGTGAGTGAACAAACAAGCTGGCACACCCATGCCCCGAATTACTACTCAGGAATGAACCATTGATAGTTGTAACAACCTGGATAGATCTCAAATACCAAGTAGAAAGAGCCAGATGCATTTATATGACTTTCTGGAAAAGGCAAAACTGTAGTGGCAAGGAACAGAACTGTGGTTGCCAGGGGTGGGGGCTGGGGAGGATGTGACTACAAAGGCAGCACGAGAGGATTTGGGGTGGGGGTGATGGAGTGATGTTCTGAATCTTGATTGTGGTGGTACATGACTGCATTTGTCACAACTCATATGGCTGAAGAAAAGGGGAAGTAAATTTTACTGTAATTGAATTTTTAAAAAATAAATGTTAAAAAATACTTTAAGCCCTAGCCGGTTTGGCTCAGTGGATAGAGCGTCAGCTTGCGGACTGAAGGGTCCCGGGTTCGATTCTGGTCAAGGGCACATGCCCAGGTTGTGGGCTCGATCCCCAGTAGGGGGTGTGCAGGAGGCAGAAGATCAATGATTCATTGATGTTTCTCTCACTCCCTCTCCCTCTGTGAAATCATTAAAAATGTATTTTTTTTAAAAAAGAAAAAAGAAAGAAAAGTAGTTATGTTTTAAAAAATAATATTTTAAAACTCAAGCCCAAATCCTTCAAGACTGAAGAGAAAGAATGACTCCCCACTGAGAGGAGAGAGAGGGGGAAAGGGCAGGCTCCTCAAAGTCAGCTCTGGCCCCCCAGGACCCACCTCCCCATGCCACTTCCCGCTGGCCTCCAGGCACTGCTGCCCCCCACACCCACCATGCCATTCCCTCCATGCTCTCAGCACCACAGTTGCCAGGGCAGAACGTGTCACGGAACATAACGAAAGGTTCAGGATAGCAAGGGGAAATAAACCCAGAGACAAACGCCCGATTCATGGGCTCCCTGCCCAGCTCCCACCCAGCGTCCATGAGACAAAGGCCACCTCTGCCATCGGGCTGGCTGAGGACCTGGAGCCCCAGGAAAGCCAAGCCAAGAGGAGCAACCTGGGTGCCAGATGAGGTACCCAGAATGAGGACCCACTGCTTCTGTTTTCTTTTGTTAATCCTCACCCGAGGATATTTTCCCATTGATTGTCAGGGAGTGTGGGAAGGAGGAGGAGAGACAGAGAGAAACATCAGTGTGAGATAGACACATCGATTGGTTGCCTCCCACACATGCCCCGCCCAGGGCCGGGTATTGAGCCTGCAACAGAGGTATGTGCCCTTGACTGGAATCGAAAAAATTCAGTCTGCAGACTGACAGCTCTATCGGCTGAGCCAAACCGGCTAGGGCGAACCCACTTCTTCTTCATTGATTAACACCGGAGTGCCTACCTCCTTCAAGCGAGACTTCTCTTCCAGGGTTACCAGAGAAAATACAGGATGCCCAGGAAATATGAATTTCGGATAACAATGAGTAACGTTTTGGTATAACATTTGCATGCATTTTCATTTGCTAAATCTGTCTCCACTATCCTCCACCCATCGCAGTGTGGCCTCACCACACATCAGAAGGTAATTTGCTGCACCTCCTTCAATCTATTTTCCCCTTTGGTGCATCCCCTGGAGATTAGAGAAGTGGGTCTATTGGGCAAATCTCTAGAAACCCGGCCCCAAAGCAGACTGCGGTGCTTGGAAGGGGGGGGGAGGGGAAGGTCAGGCAAATAGCATACCCTCCCCAAACCCTACTCCCCACCAGAAGCTGGAATGCAAGGTCAAATGTGGGGGGCGGGGGCAGGCAAACCTAGCCTGAGGCTCTATTCCCAAGCTGGGGTAAGGGCAGCCCGAAGCCCATACCAGCATGCATCAGACCCTCTCGAAGGATATGAGGGGTCACTTGTATAGACCGCTCCTCAGATGAATTCTGCAACCTCAGGTGGATTCGCCCCACCTCCGAGGTCTTCCCAGCCACCCTGGGTGACTCAGAGTAGTGTCTACGCTTCCCAAGCCCTGTGATTACAGCAGTTATCTGAAGGAGGTGCCACCCACAAGCCCCACGATGCAGGAAAGGGGGTGGCATTTGTTTTCTGGGGCCTTTTATTTTGCCATTAGCAGAGGGAAAAATCTGTCTGGGATTTATATTAAAAGCTCCGTCAGATGCTAAGCAGCTGCTCCCCATCTGTGAGGTCGCTGGAACAAGGTTACACGGAAACACCAGGGATTTAGGTTAGATTAGACATGGGGAGGGGAGTTGTGACAAAAAAGATGGCCAAAGCGGGGAATGGGCCCTGCCGAGGCGGGGGTCGTCTCCTGCCCCTGGTTTCCAAACCACAGGTTAGCGTTTGCCCGATGGAGGGCCAGATGGTCCCTCAAATTCTCATTCTCCCACTCATACAATGACCAAATATTTACCGAGCGTGTCTGTGTTCCAGGTGCCGTGCTAGTGCCAGGGCTACAAAGACACATACAAAACAGGTCTGGCGCTCCTGGAGCTCACATTCTGGGGACCACCCCCACCACAGGGGCCAACAGGATGATAGAGATGAGCGGGGAGTGACAGGAGCAGAGCAGGGCTGCAGCCAGACGTTCAGGCTGGGTTCCCTGCAGGTCCTGTCTGAGCCGAGTCTTAAAGGAGAAGCAGAGGTTATCCAGGAGGAGGCAGGGTGGAGCTGGGAGATCGAAAGGACCAGCGCTCTAGGCACGGGGCCCCATCTGGGCAAAGGCATGGAGGCAAGAAACAGCTGAGACTGTGCAGGGAACAGCAGTGTGGCTGCAGCATAAACCTGAAGAGTGACAGAGATCGGCACAGAGGGCTGCTGGGCCTGGCATGACAAGCTAGGGGTTTTCACTCTATCCTGAGCAGCATGGAGGTTTTAACATGTCCGAGTGCCATGTCCGAGGGGCATCTCAGGACAGTCACTGCAGCAGAGAGGAGCAGGGCTGGTGAGCAGGAGACAGATTTGAAGAACACTCAGGTGATAGATACATCAGACCTGGACACAAATCACAACAAAGCCTGCTCTCCAGTCTCCAGCCTGGCCCCGCCCCCGCCCACCGTTTCAGCCAGAGCTGCACGGGTGCGTCTGGACCTGGAGCTGCAGAAAGAGGTTATCAGGGTCCAGGGCAGTCTTGTCGTGGTCACCCTGGCGATGTCCTGAAGGCATCAAAGAGGTAACACAAAGTATAAGAACAGGGCCCAGCCTTAGTGGGCACGATGCAGCAGATGGAGCCTGGGTAAGGGTTCCCGAGCATCTGCCCTCCCCCTGCAGCTCGGCATCCTTGTCTGTCCAATGATGAGCTGCAAAGGCTACAGTCCTGTTGGGCCCAAGGACCTGCAGAGGGTGAAGATAAGTAAGTGCGGCTCAGTGCTGCCGCCTACTGTTCTCCTCCTGACATTGCACACACTGGGCACCACTGAACACCCCCCTCTCCAGCACCTTCCCACAGGGACTAGGATGGTCATGCGGGGGTGACTCACTCCAGGTAAGGGAATCAGTTGAAGCAGTTTGAAGCAGCCACAAGGGGTGTAGCTAGCAGGAGGTTGTCCCAGAGCCATCTCTCGGGTGAGTCTCTCCACAGCCAGTCTGAGGGAGTAATGGGTGATCGATCGGCTGCTGGGAGGACACTGGGCCCAAGGCCGGATAACCACCCTGTCCTGGGGGAGGTGAGGAGGCAGGAGGAGGAGCACAGACCAGTTCAAGGGTGGGCGAGCCGGGACTCCGGGCCTCATCCAGCCACGGGCTGTTCTGCACAGCTCACGAACTCAGAACGTTTTTCACATTTTTAAATGGTTGAAAAATCAATCAGGAATAACGGTTGTGGCAGACAGTGTGGGCTGCAAAATCTAAAATATTTACTGCCCGGCCTTTTACAGAAGTTTTCAGACTCCCGGACTGGAGGGCAGCTGAGGTCGCTCCCGCTCTGAGGTGATGATGGGGGTCAGGGCCGCCCTGGAGCACTGCCAGCAGGAAGTCTGTGGCTCCCCCAGAGCAGACCAAAGCCTCCCAGCCCCAAGGGGCCCTCACGTCCGTCACAGTCCTCCCCCCCCACCATGCCTCTGGCCAGTCTTCGAAGCCCCCACCGCGAAAGGGGAGAGGACCCACTGTCTCCAAGGTGGGGAAGGCGGGAAGGGGCTGGAAGGAGAGCAGCTGGGGTCAAATGTGCTGACCCCCACACTCTTTGTTTCTTGGTGAGCCTGGCTAGAGGTTCATCAATCTTGTTCATCCTTACAAAGAACCAGCTCTTGGTTTCATTAATCTTTTGTGTTGTGTTTTTGGTCTCTATGTCATTTATTTCCACTCTGATCATTATTATTTCTTTCCTTCTCCTCACTCTGGGATTTTATTGCTTCTCTCTTTCTAATTCTTTAATTTGTACAGTTAGATAATTTATTACCAGTTTTTCTTGTTTTTTGAGTTTAGGTCTGTAATGCTATGAACCTCCCTCTCAGGACTGCTTTCACTATGTCCCATAGATGTTGGAGTGTTGTGTGTTCATTTTCATTTGTTTCCAGGATTTTTTTTTATTTCTTCTTTGATCCCTTTGGTAACCCAATCATGGTATAATAACGTGCTATTTAGCCTCCAAGTGTTTGAATTTTTTTATTGTTTTTATTGTAGTTTATTTCTAATATTATGCCATTGTGATCTGAGAAGATGTTTGATATGATTTCAATCTTCTTGAATTTGTGGAGACTGCATGTGTTCCAATATGTGGTCTATCTTTGAGAATGTCACATGTGCACTTGAGAAGAATATATATTCTGTATCTTTGGGGAAGAAGATGTTCTGAAGATGTTAATTAAGTCCATCTGATATAGTGAGTCAT
>NW_005871242.1:2120796-2123573 GCF_000147115.1 Myotis lucifugus | reverse complement strand
ATATACTTAACAAACGGAGAATTTAATGAAGAACCATGTCACGACGATAGTCATCGCATACCCTTAGTTCGCCATCGGCAGACTGAATCATAAATAATGGATTTAAGTGATATACCTCAAGCTTCAACAGACGGTCGGAGTAAGGGTTGTATCGGGAAAAATCTATCAGTGGGTGAGAGAATTAAGCGTTCATACATGGATTTGGGGGGGGGGGGGGGGCGGCGGGCAGTACATGGGCCTGGCTGTTGTCTGGCTCTACAGTCAGCAGCTGTGTGACACGTCTCAGAGACTATGCCTGATCACATGACATTACACCAACGAAACGTCTGCCTGGAGAAGGCCCTCGGTAAGGGTTCGCTTTCCTTACATTTCCTTGACCCTGAAAATGGGGATCGTATCACCAAGCCCTTTCTCATAGGGTGGTTCTAAGGTTGGATGAGATAAAGGATGCAGTCGAGCTATTTAGCCATAAATCTCTACAGTCATGCATCCTTCAGCAAACCGTTCTCAAACAAGGACTCAATGCCACTTCCTAGACTATGTTCTGGGATGAAGGTGAACAAGGCAGAAAGAGACCTTGGTCAGGTGAGATTTAAGTCTACTTTTCATAAATAAAGACGGTGTGTTTTTTATTTCTCAAGCACATGACCCTTTTCTTACCAAGTTGGGGAGCAAACACATTGACTGTGGGCTTCCCATTCCATTGTTAAGTCTCGTAACCTGGGGATGGTTATTTGAGCCTTCATTTACCTACCTGTAAAATGGGACACTACTGTCTGTGAAAAGCAAATGAACTAATATGCATGAAAGCTTTTGGCAGGTCTGTGGCATAGGATAGATCTTTTAAAGTGTTACGTTTAGCAGATAACAGAGAGATAAATAGTACCAGGAGCATAAGCATATTCACCTTAAAGATTGAGGCTGTAGGGAAAGCTGGGGCACCCTGAGCCCCAGGGAGTGAGGACTGGACCCCAGATGTCACCTCTTCCACATATCTACCCCTTCCTGCCATGGGCGATCTCTCTCTGAGCCTCTAAACAATGCCTCTCACAAAATAGTGCCCATAGATATATATATATGAACATTAATCACTACCATTTATTGGGCACTTTTATATGCCAATTCCCATCTTCTCATTTGATTCTCACAACAGTTCTATAAGAGGCATTATTGCTATCCCCATTTTACAGATGGGGAAAGTGAGGCACATCGCTGGTAGGTAAAGCAGTCAGGACTTGATCCCTAGTTCATCTGACTGCACAGCCCACAGATTATACAACCTGGATCACCCGGGTGGGTCTGGGGGGTGGCAAGGAGCCCAGGGTGCTTGTGAAACATACTACCCTAATAATAGCTAATGTTTGTTAAGCACGTACTATGTGCCACACACTCCTGCACTGTGTCTTAAAGAGATCTTCAAACATATCATAACAACCCCATCACCTGCATCCGCTAGGAATGAGCTGCAGAAAGAGGAACTCACCTGCCTCCTCTGTGTCAGCAGTTTTCCGTTATAATTGGCACTTTTATGTAAAATCATAGTGCTGACTCTGTGCCAGGCATGCTCCAAGCACTTTGCAGGAATGAACTAAGATGGGCACCACTGTTATCCGCACTCTGACGGAGATAAGGAAACGGAGTCACTTGGCCAGAGTTACCCAGGCGGTAGGTGGGAGAGCTGAATACACACCCAGGCAGTCTGCACCCAGAGCCACCGCGTGCCACCCAGCCTGCTCCCTCCCTGAGCCGCACAGGGAATCAGGGGGCCACGGTGAAGCAGGGCCCCTTCCCCGGAGACAACTGTGCAATGGACAGTGCTTGGCGGACAGTAGGCTCGGCTTCCCCAGGGCCCTAGAGAGGCCCTTCCATCTCTGGCTCGCTCAGATGGGTGGGATAAGAGTTCCTTGAAATATTGCCCTGCACTCGATCCCCAGTGGGGGGATTGGGGGGGGTACAGGAGGCAGCTGATTGATGATTCTCTCCCATCATTGATGTTTCGATCTCTCCCTTTCCCCTCCTCTCTGAAATCAATTTTAAAATATTTTTAAAATAAAAATAAATGTTGCCCTGCAAAAAGGTGTATTTAGCCCCAAATCCTCACCCACTGTGGGGTTTCCCCAATATAAGGATTGGGCACCTCCTAAGGACTGGGGCCTCATCTTTGTCAATGACTGATAACAACCAAATCACCCCAAATTATACCCTAGAAAACTATTGGCCACCAGCACTCCTCAAAACTGTCAAGGTCATCAAAAACAAGGAAAGTCTGAAACAGTCACAGCCAAGAAAAACCTGAGGACACAGGATGACGGAATACACCGTGGCATCCTGGAACAGAAAACGGACATGAGGAAGGACTAAGCAACCTGAATAAAGCATGGACTTTAGTTATAAAACTGTATCAACACTGGGTCATTAATTGTAACAAATGTGCCACCGTAATGGGAGATGTTAATAATAAGAGAAACCAGGTGTGGTGTATATAGGAACTCTCTGTTCTACCTTTGCAACTTTTCTATAAATCTAAAACTGTTCTAAAAAAGGGTACTAATAAAAAACATGTACTCATTAATGATACTACTTAATTCTACAGCTGTGTCTACTTTTTCACATTTTAATTTGTCTTAGTCTGCTCAGGCTGCTATAACAAAATACCATAGTCATGGGGGGGGGGGCGGGGGGGGGACTTCAGAAACAGACGCATTTCGGTGAGGCACGTCCCGTGGAACAGGAGCAGTACACGCCACTGGGCACAGGCTCTCCCAGCCAGTCCAGCT
>NW_005871242.1:2102648-2118953 GCF_000147115.1 Myotis lucifugus | reverse complement strand
GACGCAGGGGAACAGGGAGGCTGTGGGGCACAAGGCAGGACCAGCCCAGGAGGTGGATGGACGTCCACAGGCCTCGCACCTGCCAGCAGGATGGCCAGCACAGATGGCAGCCTTCCATCACCACTGTACATCCTGACCGCACCCTGTGCACACAGGCATACCCCCACCACACACACACACACACACACACACACACACACACGCTGCTGTGGAGGGTGAGCAGTTACAGAGTCAGAGGCTCTGGGCTCCAGCCTCACCACCTGATCCCTGACCAAACCTTTCATCTCCCTGAGCTGGGGTTTCCACAACTGTAAGTACAGAACTACCTCCAAAGAGAAGGGCAAAGAGCGAGGAGGGACGAAAAGTCTATGCAAGAGCTGTGTGAACTGCCCATCGTTTGTGAATGTTGGCTGCTGTTATTACGTGGTCGGTTCTGCTTTAGATGATAGAAAATGCAATTTCTTGCCCTAACCGGTTTGGCTCAGTGGATAGAGTGTCGGCCTGCAGACTCAAGGGTCCCAGGTTTGATTCCGGTCGGGGGCATGTACCTTGGTTGTGGGCACATCCCCAGCAGGGGGTGTGCAGGAGGCAGCTGATGGATGTTTCTCTCTCATCGATGTTTCTAACTCTCTATCCCTCTCCTCTCCCTTCCTCTCTGTAAAAAATCAATAAAATATATTTTTTTAAAAAAGAAAATGCAATTTCTTCATCCAAGGAAAGAACAATGAGGGGCGCGGGAGGCACAGGGTTGGGAGAGGAAAGGGCAGAAGCAGGAACGGAGACGCCCTCTGGGATGAGCCCTCTGCCCCCCTCCCTGGCCAGAGACTGGGTTTGCACCAGCTTAAGATTGGGAGGAAGGAAAAAGGCATCTTTATGCAGTTAACTGACCAAGTTCATTTTTATTCTGAAAGAGACACTCCGTTAGCCCAAAACAGGGGCAGGAGGGTGGTTAGCAACTCTTACACGTGATAATGGGGGCGTTAGCAACTCTTACACACGATAAATGTGAATTTTTGAACAAAGGGACTAGCAATTTCTTCATTCAGTGCTTCTCCCATTTCTTCAGTGGTCTCGGGCTGGGGCGCCTGCCTGCTGGGGAGTTGTGATTCTCAGCAGGGTCTGCTCTCCAGAAAGCTTAAGAGAGGCCCCATGCAAAGGTGTGTGCCTTGGGGAGAGGGCTCTGAGACTGGGAGTTTCCATTGTGAAACCGTGAGTCACCCTCTTCCTGGTGAGTCACCCCCTTCCTGCTGAGTTCTACTCGCTCTGTGAGTGGGGGGAGGAGAAATGATTAACTCTAGGAAACCGACTCATTTGCATGAGCATTTGCATAGAGGTGCATAAATTATGCCTTCCTATGAACTAGTCTGACCATGAGTAAAGGCAAAAGGAAATGGGCCTTTCTGTTCCTCGTCCCCACCTGTTTTTCTTCCTCTCCCACTACTTGCTTGAACATACCAAAACGACCTTAAGCTTCCACGGGCAAAAGGTACATCAGCGCGTGTAGTACACAGAGACTTGCTTGGTATTTTGGAGTCACAAAAAGTCCTGCTTCCTTCCATCCTTTCCCCTACCTCATCTCCAAATCCATTCCCACTATCTTCTTTGCAACATGGAATGCCTCAGACGTCCGAGCTCACGGCCCGTGGAAGCTGAGGATTCTTGAGCTAAAGGGCGGGGAGCGGTGAGCCAGGCTGGGAGCTTCATGTGGGCAGGGGTGCTGTCTGTCTGTGCTGCACTGGCTCCCAGGGTCTACGGTTGGACAAACAAGACACCCTTGACCAACTGAGGCCCAGAGCATGGCTGTGCATGGCCTGGTTCGCGCAGCTCTCTGTGGAGACCACCAAAGCCCTGATCAGAGTCCGGCGCTCTTCCCACAGGACCACACTGACCATCACACAGCAACATGACAGTGGGGCAGACCCACCTGTGCGCCCTTTTCAGCAGTATTTCACCCCCAGGACAGGAGCACCAGATGAGCTGGGCTGGAGTTAGGTACAGACTTTCTGCCCGGGGCTGTGTGAGCTGTAGCACATGCAGGTGCGTCACCTGTCCCCATCTGAGCCGGCTCCCCAGGCCAGCTGGCTTGTGTCCCGGGCAACAGGGGCCAAGGGCAAATCGCTTCTTAATTACTGCTTACCGAGCAAGTTTTTGCTTTGGCCTGGGCAATGGCCAGCTCCCCAAAACTCACCGGGTCTCTTATCAGCCTCCAGTGAATCGACCCTTGGAATTGATCCTTGCCACACCCATGGATCTTATTGTCATGGGAGAAGCTGCAGCAACCACCTCCAGCCACAGGCTCCTCCCCAGCCACTCTGTCCCCACCCCGCCCACCCCACCCCTTTAGATGGCCTGAGGCCAGGCCCCTTATCAGGGCCTCACCCACTCAGCCTGTCTTCACCACAGGCCCAGAGGCCTCCCAGAGGCAGTTCTTCAGCCTCCACCCGCCTTCCACATCCCTTCAGCAGCCACAGAGAAGTTTCCCCATCGATCTCTCATTGGGTTTTCATACATAACCCTCTGAGGCAGGCAAGAAAGGCCAAAAGAAAAATTTTAAGTGACTTTTCCCCACCTTACAATGAACAAACTGAGATTTAGACAGTAGAACAGACTCACAAATTCAGAGCCGACAGAGAAGATATATTAGGGCAATTAATACACCTGGTATTGACAACAAAACAGCCCCCATCTCAGTGCTCGACACAAGAGCTTCACTTCTTGCTCATGTCACAGGCTAATGTGAGCTGAGTGACTTTTCAAGTGGCTGTCCTCCCGGTGGACACTGGAGATGGAGGCTCCTTCCATCCTGGGACACCCTGTCTCTAACGATTACCCAGGGAGATAAATATGAGGAGGATGGCGCAGGTGAATTTGTGGTGAGGCCACTTCTGCCCTAGCTGGGTGGCTCAGTTGGTTGGCGCATTGTCCCATACACCAAAAGGTTGTGGGTTCAGTTCCTGGTAGGGGCACATACCTAAATTGCAGATTCAATACCCAGTTGGGGCACATATAGAAAGCAAGCAATCAATGTTTCTCTTTCACATCAATTTCTCTCTCTCTCTCTCTCTCTCTCTCTCTCTCTCTCTCCCTTCCAGGCTCTCTAAAATCAATAAACATACCCTCAGGTGATGATTTTTTAAAATGTTTTAATAGAAATAGTATTCAAATCACTTCTGCATACATTTCATTGGCCAGAAATAGTCATGTGACTATTAACTGCAAGGAGGCTGGGAAATGTAGTCTTCCTGTGGAACAGGAAGAGGAAATGGACAGGTGAGCAACCAGTCACTCTTTGCTACAGAGGGGACAATGACACAGACTCTTATCAATCGGTTCTACATGCTGAGCACCTGACAGCTCAGTGAAGGTTACTCATCTTCATTTTACCCATGAGCAGGTTCAGAGAATCAGCACGCAGACTCAAACCCTCTGCTCTGACATGTGAATATGTTCTCCTTGGAGAAAACAGAAACATTATACAAAAGACGATACTCCTTTTTGGCCATCTTACCTCCTAGCCCAGATCCCTTCCAAATTCACCCTGATACTAATTTGACATGTATCCTTCTGGATTTTTTGTTCATGCATTTATATGCATACTAGAGGCTTGGTGCACGAAAATTAGTGCACTTGGGGGGAAGGGGGGAGGTCCCTCAGCCCAGCCTGCGCCCTCTTGCAGTCCGAGACCCCTCGGGGGATGTCTGACTGATGGCTTGGGCCCACTCCCTGCAGGGACCGGGCCTAAGTCATTAATCGGACATCCTTAGCGCTGCCATGGAGGTGGGAGAGGCTTCTGCCACTGCTGCAGCGCTGGCCAGCCAGGAGCCCGCTTCTGGCTGAGCGGTGCTCCCCCGGTGGAAGTGCACTGACCACCAGGGGGTAGTTTCTGCATTGAGCATCTGCCCTTTGGTGGTCAGTGCGAGTCATAGTGACCAGTCGTTCTGCTGTTAGGGTCCATTTGCATATTACCCTTTTATTATATAGGACTAGAAGCCCAATGCACAAAATTCGTGCAAGAGTAGGCCTTCCTTCCCCCAGCTGCCAGCACTGGCTTCCCTCTGGCACACGGGACCCAGGCTGGCTTCCCTCTGGTCCCGGCTTCGTCCAGAATGATTTTTTTTATAAGACAGCCAGTCTAATTAGCATATTCCCTTCTTATTATTATAGATATGTCCTCACAATGATTATCCGATTAATTTATTCTGTTCTTTAAAAAATGGAACTATATCATACGCATTATTCTGCACACAAACATCTAACACACACCACACCTCCTTATAAATATCTAACATTTTCCCACCAGATCACACAGACTCCACCACAGAGTAACTCCTTTGTAATAGGGTATAGCTGGAAGATCTTGGCTAAAATGCAAGCACTTCACAAGGCAAGTGTAAGTCACGAAGCATTAACAGTCATTAACACCTTAGCTCAATATCGTTTGTCTCTGTAGAGCTGGACTGAAGGGGACAAGGCACAACGGCCAGCCCTAGCCCATTGCCCACTTTGGGGACACTCTCATCTATACCCTAAGACTATGTCCTGTGTGGACAATCTCTCAGCAAACCACTCAGGATATTGGGGGTTGCGGAAATGGATCCCTGACAGTGAAGAAAAAGCTCACCCTTTTCAAAACTGGGATTAGATGAAACCAACTTGAAAACAGCCCCAGTCTAGACAGCTGGATGTACTGTCCCCCAACGTCCTCTCTTGTCATCCTCATAACAATTCCTGCTATGCAGAGAGGTCAGTCTGTTCATCCCCATTTTACAACTGGACACCCTAAGTCCAAAGGCAGAGGTTGACTGCCCAAGGCTGGCATGCAAAGGATTTCCCTCACCTGTGTGGACCCTGCTCCCAGGTCGCATCACTCTGAGTGGGGCCTGCCCTACAGCCCCTAAAACCTGGGCTTTATTTTTTTAAATATATTTTTATTGATTTCAGAGAGGAAAGGGAGGGAGAGATAGAAACATCAATAATGAGAGAGAATCATTGATCGGCTGCATCCCCACCCTGGGGATCAAGCCCACAACCCGGGCATGTGCCCTGACCAGGAATCAAACCGTGACCTCCTGGTTCATAGGTCGATGCTCAACTACTGAGCTATGCCAGCTGGGCAAACCTGGGCTTTATTTACTGGGCTTCTAATCTGCAGTGCCAGACAGGGCACCTGGGATTTGAACCAAACCTAAAAAATGATTCCAAAATGACCAAACTGTGTGAAGCTTGGACCCAGCTGTGATGTTACTTCATTGACCTCTGAACCACATCTGGAAGGACACACTTTCGATTTCCTCCTCTTCCTCCTCGAAGACCAGCTTCTCGGTGAGCTGCCCCTGTGTCTTCGCCTGAAGCGCTCTGTTCTCTGAACTCAGGAGCACTTGCTGTCTGTACAATTAATGCGCCAATTAATCGGCTTCACCTGTGTCAGCGCTTCTCTGGGCTGTTATTTAAATAATTTGTTCTCATAATTTATCAGGAGCTTCTGTTGTATCTCCCTAAACAGGGAATAATCTCCTTCAAGGTGAAGGCAGGCTCTTGACCTTGACCGTGAGCCCCGCAGAACTCAGCCCGGCAGGCACCTTGCACAGGGAAGGTATCAACACACACTAGGGCTTTTACATCATTTCAGCATTTTAATATTTAATACTACCTTTACTGTTCTGACCTAACAGGAGAATTCCTTTTCCAAATGATCTCTTCAGTTTCTTTCATTAGCACATGTCAATCACAGTTTTCTCTCTTATACCCTCTTAACTCTTTTTCACCAACCATCCTGAAATTTGAGAAAACTTATCACCACCATCATCATTACCATCATCATCGTCATCATCAATCAAGTTCATGCTATTGGCCTGGCACTTGCTATAAGCAGCCAGCACCCGAACAATGATATCCATGCTCCCTTATCACATTGCTGCTATGGCACCATCATCACCCCACACCAACAGCTCTCCATTCTCTCACTGAATCCTCCCAGCAGCCGGCAGCCGTATGACTGCTCACATGTATGGGGGCCACACAATCTTGCAGTCATGATCCTATCACATTATGAGAAATACATCATTTAATCCTCTTTACTGCTCTATCAAGTAAGCACATGTTTTCCATTTTACAGATGAAGAAACTGAGGCTAGAGAGGCGCAATTACTCACTTAAGGTCTCACAGCAACTTCCTTTAGCTCTCATTACGGTGCGCTAGTTTAGTCGACTGGCTGACAGCTCTGCCCAATGCTTAACAAGTGTTGCAACTGGGTGACAGTTAAGTGGAGGGTCAGTGAAAACTCTTCTTCTGTGTATATTTGACATTTTTCATAATAAACATTTAACATAAAAAGTTACCTCTCCAAGCAAGAAAAAAAAAAAAAAGAACGTGACTAAAACAGGCATCAGGTCTAACTTACTCATTGGAATATCCCAAGTAGCCGATAAATAGCAAGTATTCAATAAATAGTCATCAAATGAAAAACAATGAATGAAAAGGTTCTGCCATATGCCCGAGGTCCCACAGCTAATAAACGCAGTGGCTGAGCCAGGGGCCAAAGACGGGTGTGCTTCACTCCAAAGCCACTGCACGTCACCAGGCCAACCTACCTTTCTTCTTTTTCAGGCAGGAAGAGTGCATTGCCACCAAAAGGAAGTCCTTTAAAGGAATCCCCATGGTTTCTGGAAAAGAAGGCCTCTCCACAGAAATCCAACCTGTGTCCTCTGACGCAAAATTGGCTCCAGCGTCTGAGCTGGACGCACGCCTGAGTTCTGACAGTCAGATGCCTTCCTGTTCGAGTTTAGTGCTGACAGATCAATAGTGGGGCCGCAGCGTTCACAGAAAGAACGGTTACATCTTGATCAATATTAACATGACCATCAGCTTACTCAGCTGCTTCTCTCGAATCTCCCTCTCCCTCTCTCTTCCTTTCTCCTTCCCTCTCAAAAGCCCCGAGAACCACGGAGAACATAGGAGGAGTGAAGCCATGGCATGTCGCAGGTCAGCAGGAAAGCCAGAGCCCACTCTACCACCAACTGGATCTCCTAACTAGACCCAGGGGAACTGAAGGCAGGGGAAAGGGTTCGCATGAAGCTAAATGAGCAGGAGGGGCCTAGCACAGTGCCTGGCACAGAGCAGGCACTCGATAATGTTTATTCCCCCTCCCTCCTGCCCGCCCGTCACCACTCTGCCTCCGGAAAGAGTTCCTTCACATCCAAGTATTGAAAGCCTCTACGAAATAAAAGCAAATGTGTTAACTGGCTCAGCCATTGCATCCTTCCACCACTGGCCTCCAATCCTTAGCTTAAAAGAGCTCTTAATATGCCACATGGCAAGGGCTTTCTGTATATTATCTGTGTCTGTATATTATCTGTGATCTTCAAGACTTTATCAGTCCGACATCACCATTCCCATTTTGTAACTAAGAAAACGGAGGCTTTAAGATGAAAAATAGCATATCCAGGTCATACAGCTATTGGGTGGTTGAGACCAGGCCACCTCTGTGGGAGGGAAAATTCAGGCGGAAGGAAGAAGAGCAGAGTTAGGGGTGCTGAGCCTTGAATGAGGAAGCAGGAGGCACAAGAACGCCTTGGGAAGGCATCAAGGGTGGAAGTGCCCAGAGAGGTCAGGGCAGGGGCTGATCTAAGTCATCAGTCCTGAAATGAAGAGTGGGTCAGTAAGAGGGATTGGCCATCCTGAGGTTCTGCCCCTGTCTGGGCCCCTGGGGTTGGGATAGAGATGGGGGCAGCAGCTTGATATGAAAACTAGATGGCAACTCTGACACTCTGATGTCACCACTTGCCTCTTAGCTATTGACATGGCACTCTCAACACAGACCTGGGAGAGATAGCGCCGTTAGTGGACTATAAGAGCAGCACAAAGTAGGAACGGGAATGGGGGTGCAGAGGGAAAGCGGCTGGGAGAAACCCCCGTGTAGTCCAGGGGCCCTGCCCTCACTGGATGTGGTCACCATCTATTGAACAGCTGCTCTTTGCTTGGCACAACCTTGTTTCACCCCGTAAGCAGCTTCTACAGCAAACAGCCTCAGCGCTATCACAGGGGTGAGGAGCTGCAGGGCACGGAGGTCCGATGACTTCCCCGGGAGGACACAGTTGGATTGATGGAGTCAGGAGCCAGCCCAGTCCGCCTGGACCCAAAGCTGCGATGTGCCCCCTCCTCGTGCCCTGGCCACAGCACGTAAGACTCGCTCGGCTCCTGAACGTTCTCCAGGAAGAAGGCAGCTCCAGGGCTCGGGCATCTGGCCTGACGCTGAAATGTCCTCCCAGCACTCCGCTTGCACCCCACAGACTGATTGGGACAAACTCTCCTGCCTTCTCTTCCCTTCATCCACAGGGGGCCCCTGCTTCCAACAGACAAACTATACAAAAATACAGACTTAGGGAAATTTAAAAATTGCCAAACAAAAGAAAAAGGCTTCTTTTTAGCCAAAAGTCTTCTTTGTGTTTATGGGTTTCCCCTAGCGCACTCAAAAATCAGACACAATTTACAAAATTCATTTGACACTCAACTTTTCAGGAACATGACTACTGTCAATTTATAAGGAACAAAACGGTTCTTTTCCCTGGCTTTCCTCCTGATACTGACATGCCAAAGAGAGTCAGGGTTTGCTGAAAAATGATTTACTCTACAAAAATGTTTTGGCAACTTTGCTTACAATGTCACTTTAACGCACTGTTTGAATAAATTTTTGGAGTTTCTGCATTGGAAAGGCAAAATAGCAACTTGAAATAGTAAACTTGAAAATGCTCTGACAAGATCAATGAAATATATTTTAGACTTTTCTTTCTTCTGGGGTCTAAACGCTTAATGTTTTTCTCCCTCCGTAATTTTTCAACTTGAAATTTTACTATTGATTTTGCTCCAAGCTATATCGATGTGTTGTTCCTTTTAACAATCAAATTTATTTTAATTTTTATATCTTAAAGACAGCAAACAGAGACCAGAATAAATTGCTTCTTGTCTTCTCTAAATTCAATCCTCCCACACCCCCAATCTCACCTTCCCTTGGGTTCATATTGTATTGGCTAATGAAGGGCTACTAGTTCACCCTAGGCCAGTGATGGCGAGCCTATGACACGCATGTCAGAGGTGACACGTGAACTCATTTTTTTGGTTGATTTTTCTTTGTTAAATGGCATTTAAATATATAAAATAAATATCAAAAATATAAATCTTTGTTTTACTATGGTTGCAAATATCAAAAAATTTCTATATGTGACACGGCACCAGAGTTAAGTTAGGGTTTTTCAAAATGCTGACACGCCGAGCTCAAAAGGTTCGCCATCACTGCCCTAGGCATAATATACAACATGACCATTTCCCCACAAAAGACAGAAACCATTTCCTTTTATCAGGCTAACATAGTATTTATGTACTAATTAATCTGAAATTAAATACTTGGCTATTTATTATGGCTTTCAATCCTGCCAGTTAGTTAAGTGGCAAAACCACATCTCCCTGCAGAGGGTCACTGTTCTGGGCAATCTCAGGAGAAAGAGAATGTCTTTCATAGAAAAACTCACATGAAACAGAGAGGAGGGAAAGAAGGGACCTTAGTTTATGTAACTGCCTGACCTAACGTTGAACCTAGATTGAATTTTGAGTCTTCTGGTATCTGTGCAGCTCAGCTTGGCCCCCATTCCACCAGGAGCCAACCAGGAGGCCAAACAACACTTCCAAAAGAAACCATCGACATTACCTAATGGTCTGGAGGCCCAGTAAGGGTACATTGCAAGACCAGACATTCTATCTGACAAGTACCTCTGCTTTTCTAAGGTCCCTTTGTATACATTAACCCCCTGGATCCTCACAGTAATGCTGAGAAGATGGGGGGATCTGGAGCCACTTGCTCCTCAAAGTGTAGTGTTTGGGCCAGCAACATCAGCACTGCCTGCGAGCATCTTAAAAATGCAGAACTCGGGCCCCACCTCAGAACTACAGTTCAGAGTCTGCACCTTAACAGGCAAGATTCCCGGGTATCTGTGTGCACATTAACACTGAGAAGCACGGCGCTAGTATCTAGAGCTCAGACCCTATTGTATTCCCACCTGCAGTGTTGGTTAATAGCGATACTCAAGAAATGTTGATTGAACAGGTGAAAGACGGTTGATAGACAGACAGACAGGTAGGTAGATAGATAATAGAATAAATGAGATGCATTGCAACGGGACATAAAAATGTTAAATGATCAAAATCACAAAGACATGGCCCAACTAGAATCCAGGTCATCTCTAGACTCATTCACTTTCCATTTTTTATTCCAAGGTGAAGAAAGTGGGCTGCAAACCTAACCCGAGTCCTCCCGTTTAGAATGTGCCTGAGTGGAGGAAGATGTATAACAAAACACACTGCACCGAAGCCATCCATCCTCCTCTGGTCAACACTTCAGATCACTGGGTCATGTCTAGAGCATTTTTCACAGTCCAATTCAATTAAAGAAGCCACTTTATGTACGGGGGCACCAGCAGATGCACTGCGATGTGTTTGTGTTCAAGCGCGCTGAAAATCGAATCAATCTAAGTAAAAGAGTCAGGGAAAAGCTCTCTGCCTGCCCAGGATAACTGGCCCTATTTTTATAAAGTGACCACGACAACACTTTGGGTTATCTAAATCTGGACATTGCTCTCGGTGCATTCTGCAGCCGGGCACATCCTCCTCCTCCTTTCCCATGGCATCAGCAAGAACGCCGAATGCATTAACCCAAGAGGGCAGCGCCTCACTCGGGACCTGCCCTTGCCAAGGAAACGCTCCTACAGCTCCTGGCTCCCGTACCATCCACCTTCTGTCACATCCAATTCATCACCTACCGTAGGACCGGCCTGCAGACTGCAGTCTCCATGGATTCAGAGCCCGGACATTCTGAATCTAAAGCTTTCGAGATCTTCTGACTCATCCCTCCGGAAGGCCTGTGGAATTCTAATGTCAACGACTCAGGACAAAGTCTCCTCCATCAGAAGTCCATGGGTGAAATTTCCTTTGGGAATCTGTTTTCTGTCCCTCTAAATTGGCAGCCCTTAACCTGTTTTTGAGTCAATGGACACTTCCGAAAACCGGATGAAAGCTATGGCCTGTTTCCATCTCCCAGGCAAAACATACATCTTGCTTTTAATTTCAAGGGAACTTCATGAGAGCTATCTGTAGAGTCTCTAGTGTCCAGATATTTTAGGTTAATAATCCTGCACAGAAATGCAAGCTTGAAGCCTTTGCTCTAGTCTTCTAAACATGACTATACCTCATCTAATGTTAACACCCACAAGACTCATTTTAAATCATTTGCCCAAACATGGCTTAGAAATTAGACAGGAGAGGCCTTATGCAAAGTGGCAGCTAGATGCATTATGATCACAAAAACCTGCGTTGGAGTCCCCATTCATTTCGTAGGTCTCTGTCCTTGACAAGCCACTTAATCTCTCTGAGTCTCATTTTCCCATCAGAGAAATAGGAAAGATAATAATACCACCTCATAGGGTTTTGAGGCAATGCATGAAAAGAGACTACTGTGTATGCCTCATATTTAATGTACTGCTACGATGCCTTGGTGCTTACTAAATATTATTTCAGTGTCCCTCTCCTATTTTCCTCTCCCTTAATGAGAACTGACAAACTCCCCTAACAAGCTTCTTACCTTTACATGCTCTGAATCCCCTCTTTAACTCATTCCTGTGTTAAGACATTGATGGACTCTGTTCAAAATCCACTGAAGCCAGGGGGGTAACACCCAAATCATCTGTGTAGAAACGTTTGTTTAGCCTCTGTTTCCATGTGTGTGCACCACTGGGCGGGTACTGTGGGACATCCCTCCGGTTGTTTTGAGTCCCATTGGAGAAATGAGTGTAACCCTACAAAAAACAATAATGACACAGGCTGTGGATACTAAATGCCAGGTCAGCCACTCACATGATGAGTGGAGACAGTGGGGGGCATCTGAGAGCTTGGTGATCAAGAGTCTGGGCTCAGAAGTCAGGCCGATCTGGGTTTGAATTCTGGTCCTTCTATTTATCATCTATGAAACACAGGGCAAGTTCATCTGAGTCTCCTTGTCTGAAAAAACAAACAACAATAAAACCTACTTCACAGGGCTGTTGTGCAGATTAAGTAACATGCTTATGTAAAATATCCCACATAGGACACGATTTACAGAGTGCCTAGAAAATTAAGGCCACATTGCAGGGGGGGGAGGGGCGGGGGGGGTTAGTCAGGGAAAAAGGAGACATATGTAATACTTTAAATAATAAAAAAAACTACATTTTTAATGCCCCCCCCCCAAATTAAGGCCTTTCTCATGAACTGTTTGGGGGTACGGCTAACAGGAGGAGGCTTCCAGAGGAGGGCGCATAAAGGGCATTGAAGAATAGAGAGAATTCAGAACAGGAAGGAAGGTGGAGAGTGAGAACAGACTCAACCTTGCCCAAGGTCACCCCTGACACCCCATGTTCAGAGATGGTGCTTTAAGGGAGGGGGATACTGAACAGAGACCAACAGAATCAAATCCTAGGGGTTATCCACCCAAAGAAGGCAGGCTTAGGTGGCCCCATGTGGGGGTCTCTGAGGCCCCAGGGTGCTAGAATAGAGAGCAGGCAGGGGCCACCGTGGGAACAGGGGCTCCCTCAGGCTGAGAGGTGAAGACAGTGAGCCCAGCGGCACCTACAGAAATGTTCCTGGGGCCTGACCCTCTGACAAGAGTTCAGTTTCTTGAATCCATATTGCTTTAGTGGCTACTTTTTGGACAGATACAGACTATGAGCTCAATAAATACTTATTGATTGATTGATTTCTTCCTTAGCTAATGTTTCCAGGAATGAAACTATTTGTGCAGAGTCTCAAGTGTGGGGTTAGGAGCCGTCCGTCTCCCAACCTCTAAGGGACTAGAGTGTTAAAGTCCCATCAGGGGGGCGGCAGTGGCCACAACAACAAAAGGCAGCTTGACAGGCGACTCTGGCCCCAATCCACTAGAAGCACCTATGCGTCCACAGCACAGATTCTCACAAAAGTCGCCAATCCTCTTACTGACCCCTGCCACCGAGAGTTTGATCCCACTGTTAAAGAAGGGGAAATGAGGAGGGGGACACGGTCAGAGAGAAGGACCTGGGACAAGCCCATCTCCCTCCTGATACCCACCGTCAGCAAATAAGCCAAGACCAATATAGACAGAATCTGCTCAAACATTTATGACTTAAAAGAGGGTGGAGACAGCTGGGGGCGGGGGAGGGGGGAGCCTAATTCTAGATGGACACTTTAAAATTCTGCTAAGTCTCCAAGGCCCAGAGGAGCCAGATCATTAAAGTCTCATCTTTGCGGGCCAAGAATAGCTCAAGATTTATGCCTCACGTTGGAGCGCCCTGCTCTGCCTGCGTGCTGCCTCTGAGCAAGAGGTGCAACCTCGCTGGGGCTTAGACAAGCTCCATTGCAGGGGTTCACAGGCAAAAGCACCCCAATCTAGAAACGAGCCAGATCAGCCCTGTCAAGGAAATGGGGTAGCCAAGGAACAGGCCTAACACCCTTTCTAAAACCGTAGCCAGGATAAAATGATGAACTCCAGGTCCACTCACGAGACACCCAGATGCTAAGGGTTTCACAGGACAGTGCAGAAACCGAATAGGTATCCAACAGGAATTGGTTTTAAGATAAGCATCTCTCCCAAGTATGGGCCAAATAAAGTAAATGAAGGCATCTATAAGTAAACTAGAGGCCCAGTGCACAAAATTCGTGCATGGGGCAGGGGTCCCTTAGCCCGACCTGCAACGATGCCAGTGTCCGTGTGTCCCCCCGCCCCTCCACCCCCATGGGCACCACCATCTTTGTCGTGGAGTGATGGTTAATTTGCATATTGCTCTTTTATTAGATAGGATAAGAGCATTCTCCAGGGGGGTCCTTCTAGGGTTGCCAATGAGAACCTGTAAGCAGTGAAGCAGGCCCTAGAGACCTCTCCTGACGTGCATAGAGCAACATCTAAGGTCAAATACACAAACACTATGTAAAGCAAGTCAAACAGTCTCAAGTAGTTTGTGGACAGGGTAACTGCTGTTCCAGAAACCCCTCTGCTGTTTTCACAACCTCAGAAATGCTTCATCCTCGAAACCCTGGCACGAGTGGTGAGAATCCCAGCAAGGTCCCCTGAACCATAGCTCAGCAGGAAAATCAATGGGAGGCAAGGCTTCCCGTGTGGCTGAGAAGGGCTGACTGTACAATAAACTGTTGGAAGAGACAGACTGACAGACACCAACCCTCAGTGGGAATTGACTCTCAAGAAGCACAGTCACGTGCACTGAATAAAGCTCTCTTCCAACAACGTGGTAGCTGATGGTCATGTTTGATAGGATGCAGAGTTTGACAGAGTCTTGCATAATCCTAAAGAGTAGCATTTCCCAAAGTGTGTTCTATGGAAACTAGTACAATGACATGCTCCATTCTTAAAGGGTTCCATGGTCAAAAGTATTTGGCAACACAGCAGAACATAACCGCTATTGTACTGTTGCAATGCACTGAATAAAGGCACCAAAGGGCCCTGCAGTAAAGAAATGCCAGACTGGTTGGAGCGTAGAACTGTGTTTCGCTTTTCGGTAGAACACCGTGGAACACACTTTGGGAACACCACTTTAGAGCTCAGCTACAGAAGGAAAAGCCTGGTTGGGCATCCCCACTCTGCTGCTACTTCGGCTGTTAGTTCTTACTCGGTGCCTTGACTTTCCTGTCTCCAGGACTCCACGCTTCTGGGCTACCAGACCGGACTGAGTGCATCAGAGACAGCCAGGCCTACGCCCAAGACTGCGGCGGGAATGAATGCAGAAGCACGCTCCAGCCTTCCAGACAGATGGCCACGCAGGGGAGATGCTCAAGAACCGGCATCTGAGAGGACCGGAGGGCAAGGTATTTCTCAGCCTCCCCCGGGATGACTGCTCTCCTTGCTAAATCTTAAAGGAGACTCATAGATTACTTTCTTAGCATGCCTTCTTAGAAAAATCATCATCTCACCCGTTAAAGGTAATTCCAAAACTGTGTACAGCTTGGTGGCTGTCCTGTCAGGCAGGTTTTGGTATGCAAATATTTATTTTCTGGCCAAAGTGGCATAATATGATCTGTACTGCTTGGTAGTTTGCTTTTTCATTAATGCATACTAACACATGCATTTCATTATGCATATTAATACATAATGAATATTAACATTGCTTGCTTTTGATAATGTTCATAGAATCTTAGTTTGGGGTGAGTTAGGGACCCAGCTGGACTAGTTGAAAAGTATTCTAAGTAGTAACCTTGTCAGTGAGGTATTGCCAACTCCATTTTGCAGATGAAGCAACTGAGGCCCAGAAAGATGCCATAGGAATGTCATACAAATTGTAAGAGATGAACTGGGGTCCAGAGCTGAGGTCTCTTACTTCTAAAATAAAAAATATTCTTTCTTTCAGTCTGTTCCTGTGAGTCCAGGGACTGAAAAAGCGCCAAAGTCAGTTCCTATTTGTTCTTATTATGTAACATTAGGTGCCAGGAATGCGTCGGCTTCATGCACCATTTCCTCCAAAAGCCGAATGGACTATTATTTCTCCTATTGGGTTATATATCTAAAAGCCCATACTCGGGTTTCCTTAAACACCGGGGACTCTTATTGGTGGCCATATGGGTGAGCTGCTGGCGACTGTGCATGAGAACATTGGAGGTGTTCAGGTCCAGTGGCTGAAGGAACCGCCCACCCTCCCCGGCCCCCCACCAATGGCTGCTCCTTGCTTGTGAAATCGCCTCATAGCAGAGCCACAGGATTTACTGTCTGGTAACCACGCGGGGGCTGCGTTGTAAACAACAGCAAACCTCATCGGCTTCTGCCACAGTAATTGCATCATAAATAAAATAAATGGGAGAATTTAAGGGAAATTAAGCCCTGAAGAGAGATTAGCACAGAGAGGGTGAACATGATCAGAAGGGGAAAATGATCACTCCAACCACCTCATCAACGTAACTCCTGCCTGTCGTTGAACCTGGATGGAGGAGTGCACAGAGCCATCCAGGACCGGAGGCTTGATCACCCCTCTCTCTGCTTCCTCCAGGTCCCAGAGCTCCCCTGCTCAAAGCTGAGTGCTCATAGAGCCAAATCCCTGGATTTTTATACTGTTTCCTGAGGAACACTATGCAGCCCAGGAAAGCTGTATGTGGCTGGACTGTGACCAGCCTGGTAACAAGGTGACAAGAAGGGAACCCAGCGGTAACTAGCAGCCTCCCTCCATCCACTCGCCCTTATAAGGAGGCCTTGTGCCCTCAGAGACCCAGCACATCATGGGTCTCTGCCAACCCCATTGTGGCTGGTCCTGAGC
>NW_005871242.1:2099993-2101927 GCF_000147115.1 Myotis lucifugus | reverse complement strand
GAATTGTTGGCTCATGTGCTAATTCTGTTCAATTTTGTTTAAGGAACCTCCATACTTTTTTCTATCCAAATATCATTTTTACATCCACCTCACAAATGGAGTCTGAGCATGGGGGACAACAGACCCCAACACCCTGAGGAGCAGCTAAGGCGCACGTTGCTACAAGTTCATGAAGAGGCCTTGGAGGAGACCTCTCAGGACAAGCGTCTCCAAGGGAAGCTCGGTGCCAGGCTAGCCCCACACCGCCATGATGCTCCTCTCCCCACCTTTCTTATGATGGGCTTGCTCCAGGGTTGCAGGGGGTGGGAACTGGGAGGAGCTGGGAAATTGTGCAGAGGGAGAAGAGCCTCTCTCATCAATAAGCCACTTGACAGCTCATTGGATGACGCCCATCCCTGTTTCCCGTGGTGTCTAGCTGATACTGTGACACCCACAGAATTTTCTTTAAATGCTGTCAGCCAGGCCTAGGGAACAGAGCTTGTGAAAAGGGGGATTCTGCCCCTGGCAGTTCCCCCGCCTCCCGGTACTCTCCGTTGCAGCCAGAATGAATGGCTCACAGCTCCTAAGCATGCCCTGTCCTCCCTCCAGCCTTTGCATGTGCTGTTCCCACACCTGGAGCACCTACACCCAGGCTGTCTCCCCCCACCCCCCCACCCCCCCGCCCCACCGCTCCGCCTGCAGCCACCCATCAGCCTCTGATTATGCTCGAGGATTCCATTCAAGCGCAGCCTTCTCAAGGAAGCCTGTGCTGCTAGCAGCACGGTACCTCTCCATTGTTATGCTGCTTGGTTTTCTTTTTCATTATCCCCCAAAAAACTGTGTTCTTTTGTTGAAATGACAGCGTTTCTCATCTCTGTATCCCCAATACCTAGACCAGGTCCAGGCACACAGTTGAATCTCTGCAAATATTTATGGACGGGTGAGTGATCTTTCTAAAGCAAGTTTTGGTGACAGTAGTTGGATCATGTGCTAACTCTGTTTAATTTGGGGATGGGGGGAGGCGGTAATAGTATTGAAATAGGGCTCTTCCCCTTGGCACTAGTGACATTTGGGCCTGGATAAAACTTTGTTGTGCGGGCTGAGCTGTAGGATGTTTAAGCGGCTTCTCTGGCCTCCATCACTGGATGCCAGTAGCACCCTTCCTCCCAGTTGCAACCACTTAAACGTTTCTAGACTTTTCCAAATGTTCCCTGGCAGGTGGGGCCAAAATCAGTCCCAGTTCAGAGCCACTGCACCAAGATGATGTGCAATTCTTCAGGCAGAGTGTGTCCTCTCGGGGACCTTCTGAAAGTGCAAGGCCTGGACGCAGATTCCGGACAGTGTACGGCATCTCATTAGGCACATCTATCATCATCTCGTGAATGCTTTATAACTTGATATATCTTGTGAATAATTGAGAAGTGTACCTGCGAACCTCTTCCAACAAATCATCTGGTAGGAACCTTAAATCATTTGCCATCAGGTATTGACCCCGGTCTGATTCATTATTTACAAACCTCACTGAAGACCGGGATGAGGAAACGCTGCGTCAAAAGTGCTCTGTTCCAAATCTTTCCTGAAGAGCTTAGCAAAGTCCCTGGAACAAGTTTATCGTGGCCAGTCAGACTTCCAGAGGGAAGAAAGGCCTGATTAGCGAAAGGGAAAGACATGAAAAGGTGAGGCTCGGGGAGGGGAGAAAGGAGAAGAATGGCCAGGATTTCAGCGCCTAGGGCAGCCGTGGGCAAACTACGGCCCGCGGGCCGAATCCGGCCCGTTTGAAATGAATAAAACTAAAAAAAAAAGACCGTACCCTTTTTATGTAATGATGTTTATTTTGAATTTATATTAATTCACACAAACACTCCATCCATGCTTTTTGTTCCGGCCCTCCGTCCAGTTTAAGAACCCATTGTGGCCCCTCGAGTCAAAAGTTTGCCCACCCCCTGCCTAGGAAA
>NW_005871242.1:2072672-2099663 GCF_000147115.1 Myotis lucifugus | reverse complement strand
GGACCCCCAAACCATCTTTAAGGTCCCAGGCAGGGAGGTGACGACTGTGGTTCTTAGGACTTTACTGAGCAGAAGAATCATTAGGGATCATGCTTAAAATGCAGGTAGCGGGACCCCATCGTCAGATCTTCATTCAGTCATTCTGCAGCGGGACCAGATGCTGCATTTTTACGACAGACCCTGCACACTGACAGGGGTAAGGGAAGGACCATGATGTGAAATGCTCCCCCAAGTAGGAGGGCAGCCCAGGAACTTGCAGAGGCTATACCCTCGGAGGCCTGGGGGTGGGTGCGCTCTAATACCTGGACGCTCTACAGGCTACGGGCAGCTCACATTTGAGTTGGTGACACTGCACTCAAAAAAAGCTGATGTTCAGTCAAAATGGTAACTAGGAGTTACATGTACTTTCTGTGTTGCTACTAGTCCAAATGTTCAATAACTCAGCAATCCTGTTGGTCTTTTAGTGCAGTAGCTCTCAAACTTGAGTGTACAGAAGACTTACTTAAGGAGAAGGGATAAAAAGAATGAGTTTCTGGAGGTCCACCCCTAGGGAATCCAGTTCTGTAGGTTGAGGAGGACAGGACTGGGTGATAGGAACCCGTGCTAGATGACTGGGATTCAGGTGGTCCAGAGACCACCCTCCAAGAAACACAAACACAGCCACCTGAGAGGGTCATCTCTTTGTGCCCCGTGGAAGGTCATCTAAGAAAGGAGAAGATTCACCAGACCCTGAGATCATGTGCGTGAACAAGATAATAAGAACAAAGGCTGGCTAAATTTGCTGCTAAAAAAAGAAAAAAGTAGAGATTTTGATGGGCACGTTTTAATGAAATATGGCCCCAGTCACTTCTGAAAACAAGGCAGAGTCACCTTCTCCATCATTCACTCACCTTTACTCATTCAAACCACATGCACTGAGCTCCAGTCATGATTCATGCCCTGTGCTGGGCACCAGGGACATGAGTGTCACTCCATCCTATAGAACTTCCTATACCTTCCACCACTGTTACTTGGGGATTCTTGACCCCCAATATCAAGGGGCCTCTTGCTAACCCCTAGCTCCATGGATCATGGATGGAGCTGCACACAAAAATCTAGGAACTCGTCAAGGCTGCCAGAGGCCTGAGAAACATGTGGCCATCATGTTTCTTAGGGAAGATGAACAGACACAAGTTCTAAAGGAAGTCAATGAAATAAATTCTGAGCCCGCCCAGAGTTGAGCTGAAAGAGGCTGAGGCCAGGGGTGGGCCTGGCATGGACACCAGCCAAATCCCTGGCGCTTCAGAGGCAGCAACCCAAGCTTACAGCCACGGAGCTCTTGGTCCTGTCAGTGACGCTCTGATGGGGGCACCTAGGTTCTGCATCCCAGTAGTGCGTATGGAAAAACTTGATAACACTCCTTCCAGAATCAAGGACAAGCTCCTTCCCTGCCCTCCTGGCTCTCACATGATCATGTGACCGTCTGTCCCTTCCCATCCTTTTCTCCTATTGTCCTCCAAACTCATGCCCAAGGTAGTCACTGTACTCAAGAAGTGGCCCTCCCTGCAGCTACCATGGCCAATGGAGCAAGTCCATCGATCCCCTCCCAGACCACATACCCACCCAGGCCAGCCCTTCCCATCAGGCTGGGTCCTGATCTAAGAGACCCTCAGCTAACATTACCCACTCCCCAGGAATATCAGTCAGGACCACCACTTGTCTACTCAGACCAATGTGGACCTTACTATCCTTACTATGACCCTATTGTTTCTCTGATTCATCTATGAGTCTGAATCTTCTCTTCCTTCAGTGGATTGGAAGCCATTGAAGGACATGCCCTCCTGACATCTCGATCGAATCTAGGCAGGGGCTGGACCCACAGTAGTGCTTCAGCACATCCTATTGATTTGACTTATTCCTCTTCCCCTCTTTCCAAGCAATCATTAGCGACAAGCAACCTCTTCTAAGGCAGCACACAGTGGAAAGTGAAAAGAAAATGAAGTTTGCTGTGGGCCAGCTGGGGTCCTAATTCCAGCTCTTCCATTACCTGTGCAGTGCACTCTTTGGCCAGTTACCTGTTGAGAGCCTTTCTTTGTTCATCCTTAAAATGGGGATGTATTGAATCTCAAAAAACAGAAACAAAGAACCCAATTTAAAAAATGGGCAAAGGACTTGACTAGACATTTCTCCAAAGAAGATATACAAATATGGCCAATATGCATATGAAAAGATGTTCAACATCACTAATCATTAGGAAAATGCAATCAAAATTACAATGATATACCTCACACCCATCAGGATGGCTACTATCAAGAAAACAAGTGTTGGTAAGAACATGAAAAAACTAGAATTCTTGTGTACTGCTGGTGAGAATGTAAAATGGCACGACCACTGTAGAAAACAGTATGGCAATTTCTCAGAAAATTAAACACATAATTACCATATGATCCAGTAATTCTTTTTTAAAATATATTTTTATTGATTTCAGAGGGGAAGGGAGAGAGAGATAGAAACATCAATGATGAAAGAGAATCACTGATTGGCTGCTTCCTGCACACCCCACACTGGGCACCGAGCCTGCAATCTGGGCATATGCTCAGACTGGAACCAAACCATGACCTCCTGGTTCATAGGTCGATGCTCAACCACTGAGCCACGCTAGCTGGGCTGATCTAGTAATTCTACTCTTGTGTATGTAAACAAATTGAAAGGAGAAACTTGAACAGAGAGTTGTACACAATGCTCATAGAAACATTACTCACATTAGCTAAAATGTGGAAGTAACCTCAGTGTCCATGGATAGATGAATGGATAAGGAAGATGGTGCATGTTCATACAATGGAACAGCGCTCAGTCTTGAAAAGAAATGAAATTGTGACACAAGTTACTACATGAATGAACTCGGAGGACGTTGTGCTATGTGAAATAAACCAGTCACAACAAGAAAAATACGGTATGATTCCATTTATGAGACGCACCTAGAATAGTCAATAGAGACAGAAAGTAGAATGGTGTTGCCAGGGGCTGGGGGAGGGGAGACTGGGGAGTGATTGTTTACCAGGATAGAGTTTCAGTTTTGCAAGATGAAAAGAGCTGTGGGGAGGAAGGGTGGCGCTGGTTGCACAATATTATGAATGCACTTATGCCACTGAACTGTGCACTTAAACATGGTTCGGATGGTAAATTTCATGTTACGTGTATTTTACCACAATTTTAAAAAAAGAAAAAAATTGGGATGATCATATCCAGCATAGATGTTCTCAGAAATTAAATGAGATGTGAGAGTTTCTGGCACACGCACGTTTCCATGCGTTCACACCTCACAGTCCCAGCAGGGGATGCACAGAGTGTGGCAGCAAGTCTTCTGGCCCAGGATTCGGGCAGCTGGCGTTCTGCCACAGGCCCCCTTTTAGAGCTCCCCTGTCCCGAGAGGAGGCCCCTACCAGCTCTGAGAGTCAGAGGTTCAGAGCCCAGAGCCCTCTCCAAGGACAGTCACAGGTTTCAGGATGACACTGTTCACAGCTTGTGACTTCTGGGTTGACTTATGTTTCCCCCCCAAAACAGATACGTTGACGTCCTAACCCCCAGTTCCTGGACGTGACCTTATCTGGAAATGGGGTCTTCACAAAGGTAATAGAGTTAACGTGAGGTCATTCAGGTGGGCTCTACCCCAATAGGATGTGTGTCCTTTCTGCAAAGGGGATGTGTGGACACAGCACAGACACGCACAGGGAGAAGGCCATGTGAACGTGAAGGCAGAGATCAGGGGGATGCATCTGCAAGCCAGGGAATGCCCGAGACTCCCAGCAAACCTCCAGCAGCCAGGAGAGAGGCCTGGAGCAGAGTCTCCCTCACAGCCTTAGAAGGAACCAGCCAGCCCTGCCCAGGCCTTGGTCCTGGGCCTCTAGCCTCCGGAGCTGTGAGACAGTACACTTCTATTGGACTTCGTTACAGCAGCCCAGCAAGCTAACACACGCTGCATGTGGAGCCCTGGTAGAAACGTGTGTTTGGAATCTGTTTCCATGAAACTGCAGGAGCTGCCAGGGAGCAGGGGCAGGGGCTGTGCTGGCTGTCGGCCCATAGCTCTTGGAAAGCCCAGCACCAGCAGCCCTGGAAGCCCTCCCCTGGCTTGGGAGGAGAGCCCCCAGGGTGAGGGAGGGGAGAGTGCCCCGCGGCACCCACACTCCAGGTGACAGGGCCTCAGCAGCCCCTGGGGTTTATTATTTATAAGCTGCTGCCATCACTTTGCTCAGTCTCACTCACTTCAGAGTGATTTTAATATTTCAGAAACAGACGAGCCTCGCATTGCCCAGCTCTGCGTCATCTTAGTCATTCCAAACACTTCCTCCGGGAGGATGCTGCAAGATGACTCCGACCTAACATCTCACCGGGGCTGCGGGGAGGAGCTGCCCCCCAGCCGGCTTGGCACGCACCCCAGGTGAGTGATCACTCATCCACGGCTAGATGTGCCCCCCATGGCTGTCAGGTCTGTGGCTCTGGACCTTTGCTCTCCCTGTCACCTTCACCTGGAATGACCTTCCAGAAATACGGCTTAGTTCGTAGGGAAAGGCTGGGGCCCTGGAGTTAGAACTGGATTAGAATCCTGGCTGCAGATTACCACCTGTGTGGCCTCTGTCACTGGGCTTCTGTGGACCTGAGTTGCTCTGAAATGGGAGAACTAGCAGCACTGGGACAACGTGCCCTGAGGGCTGGGTCCGGGGCTGGGTCCGGGGCTGGGTCCGGGGCTGGGTCCAGGGCTGGGTCCGGGGCCTGGCAAATGAAAACGGGGCAGTGGCAGGCGGGGCGGGTGAGAGGTGGACGGAGGGGCAATGTTTGGGCTCACAGAGGCCAGGCCTCGCAGCTGTGGCTATGCCGCTCCTGACTGCCATGTTCAAGCTCTGTTTGGGGCTGCTGAAGCCTCCAGGGCACTCACTTTATCCTCAACCTGGATTATAAAGGGAGATTAAAGATTAAAAAAAAAGGTGCCAGTCCAGTGTGGCTCTGTGGGTGAGCATTGACCCATGAACCAGGAAGTCAAGGTTCAATTCCGGTCAGGGCACAATATGCCCAGGTTGTGGGTTGTGGGGTCAATCCCCAGTAGGAGCATGCAGGAGGCAGCCAATCAATGATTTTCTCTCTCTCATCATTGATGCTTCTCTCTCTCCCTCTTCCTTCCTTCCTCTGGATTATAAAGGGAGATTAAAGTGGGGTTTTTTTAAAGTGTTTGTCCAGTGTGGCTCACTTTCTCTTCCGGCCACAGGATTTATTGATTTTTTTTATAAATCAATAAAAATATATATATTTTTAAAAAGATGGCATACATGCAGAAAGGCTTAATAAAGCCTCTGAAAGATGAGAGGCTTGCCCAGGTCTTTCCCTGGAATGATCTCATCGGCTTCCCACTGCCCTGACCTGAGAAACGCTGACTGAGATCCCCAAGTCTCCAAGCACCTCCACCGCCCCGATCCCCCTCAGGGACAAAGGCAGAGCCGTCTGTGGCAGAACCACCGGTAACAGGGTTTATGGAAACAGTGTTAAGCTCTCAATGCTTTTCCACTGAAGACAAAGCAAGCACACTGCAGAGGGCCGAAGCCTGAAGCCATCAGCGTGCAGGATCTTGTTTCCTGCACCTGCTCCTTCTACCTGAGGGCTCCCTCCCTCCGTTACAGTTCGCCTTCCTGAGGAAAAAACCACCATTCTAGTTAAAAGACTTGATTGATTTCACCTGCAAGAAAACACGTGACTGCGTTTCCCCCATTGCCTCCAAGTTTCATTTAGTCTCATTATCCCTCACATGTTTTGAGCACCTCTCTGAGAATGCTTTTTAAAGTGCCATCTGATCCATCACCGCCTGACAGCGCCACTCTCTCTCGGGGACAGCTTCTCTCTCCACTTTCCTTATTGGCACAATGAAGATGGTAATATCAACGACCGAAGTTACAGGCTGAGCACTTACCATGAACCACGCAAATTACATTCATGATCTCACTTGATCCTCACAATACCCCACGAGACCCCATTTTACAGATAAGAAACTGAGGCTTTAAGGGGTTAACTGGCTCAAGGTTACTAATGGTGAAGCTACCTTACTCCAAAACTCGAGCTGGGATCGCAATGCCCCGTTAAGGGTTAAATTAGTGCAGACCAGAGCTCTCTGTAAACTGGCAAAGGTCCGGCTGAGGTTCACGGATATGTCCTGGGGCGTGAGGAGCTACCACCCGATCGGGTGGTTCTGTGCCTCGCCTGCTTCACAGCCAGACAGTGAGGGGCCTCCGAGGCCCTGGACACTGCGGCCACTTCCTCCAGCCCTGCAGCTGGTTTTCCTTCCTGGAGCGCCTCTGTCTTCCTAGGGAAACCAGGCTACCAGCACAGCAATGCCTCTACCTCGGGCCTTGGCTGGACGTGTTTCTCCATGAGCCAAACAGATCAGTCAAGCGGAACACCAACACTTTCCCCTACACACACACACACACACACACACACACACACACACGCACACACGCACGCACATGGCTCGGAAGTACTAAGACGCCCTAGAGAAGTGGGTCCTTGAAGCAGCTCAGATTTTCAGAATCCCAAAGGAAGTGGAAGGGAAGCTGCATTCTGGGCGGACGAGGCATGGGATTTTTCTAAGGGCACCTCGTCAGACAGCAGCTGCTGCAGATACGGAGCATCTGTGGCTACTTTCAGAGAAAGGCCCACTGCCACTCTTCAAGGACCGGCAGGATCTGGGAAATGCCTCTACTTCAGATCTTTTCTTTTTTTCACATCCATCATCATTTGTTCCCACTAAGTTAAGAGGTTGTGGTGGGCCCCAGAAAAGGACCAGGGTGTTATGGTAAGAACAGTTTAGCAAAGTCATCGTTGCCTAAAGTTCACCTGCACATCTTGGCGGCACACCTAGGTCCTGCGCCCCCAGGCCCCAGGCCCAGGCCCAGGTCAGTTCTCTGAGAACTGACGCAGAGGGACGCGGGATACAGGAGAGCACCCCCTCCTTTCCCTTTGTCTCCAGGCACCGTGTGCTAACAAGGAGGCGGCTGGCCCATAACCAGAAGTGCCTCGGGCACAGCTGTCCACTCTCCGGCACAGGCAAAGGAAAAATTTACAGCTGAGGATTTTGCTTCCCGAGCTCTGGCCTCATTTCCCTCTGCTTCCCCCTCCCTGTCGTGACTTCCCGCCTTTAAATTCCCTCTTTCTCCCGTGTGACGGACCCTCCCGGTATGACTTAAGACAAAACTCTCCACCCCAGCACGATTCTCGGGAGAGGCAGTGGGCGTTGGTGGTGGTCCAGACAGGAGGCATCTTACATCCTGCCCATGTATGGAGCTTAGGGTGGTGGGTGGGAGGGCACAGAGCTGCTCTGGAAGGAACATGGGGGTGACAAGGTTCCCATCTTCCTACTCCTTCGCCCTCCTATCCTTGACCTCAAGCCCCCTCTCCTGCTCCTCCAGGCCAGGTGGCCCACCAGCAGGGCCTCTGCAGCCCCGGAGTGCAGGGTGGCAGCCAAGCTAGGTCCCAGCACTCAGGCTCAGCTCAGGGCTAGCAGAAGGGGCTGTGGCTAAAGAACCTGGGGCCGGGAGGAGTGAGGGGAGGATGCACAGCATGGGGAGGCAGGATGTAGCCCGAATCCTCAGCTCCAGGAGCCCAGAAGCCCTGGAGAGAGCGACCACTGCCCTCTCCACACCACGAGTTGGATGTGTGACCTAAACACTGACACTGGAGAACGGACAAGGTGAGAAAGGCCACCAGTGACTTGTCCAGGTGGAGCCTAGCCTTGACCCAAACCCATCCAACTCCCAAATCCCGGCTCTTCCTAACAGGCCACCCAGGTTCAAGGCCGAGGCTCCACAGTAGGACACATCTCTCTGAACACCTAGTAGGTAGACGCTGTCAATGTCTAGCTCCCTTGGTCTCTTGTGCCAGGTGTTCAACAACTGCTGACTGAGGAATAGCTGTTCCCAGGGCCCCTCTTCCTAGCACGTGGGTAGCACGGCCACATGCTGGAAAGCAAAGAGGTTCCAGGGCGATGACTGATTCCCTAGATCACCCGTTCACGTGGGGCCCTGCCCCTCGAGGGACAGTAACATCTTTCTTTGTTCTTTTTGCTGTGTTTTTAGATGATCTAATGTTGCAAGTCCCCAGGGCAGAGAGGCTGCCAGGCAAGAGAAAGGAGGACCAAGGACACCTGCTTGGCTTTCAATACCTGGTTGCATCCTAGGCTCCTGCTCAAGGCAATGCACACCATGGCACTCGCACATGCAGGCACGCAGGCTCCTTCCCGCCGGGCCCTGGGCCCTCGGGATCTTTCTAAGTCACCGCCCTCCCCTGGCGCTTGCTGCCCAAGTCCAGAAGCCCATTTCCTTTAACCCACAGGCTGCAAGCGGTCGCCCCAGCCCCGCTCCCGGTCTTGGCGTGTCTGCAGGCACCCAGGGAAGACCCTGATCCCACCAGTGGTCCCCAGCCACCTACAGGTCCGCCAGCACCACCAGACGGCCTAAAGGTGGGCGGCCACCAGGGGCTCCAGAGGGTACCACCCCTGCAGCAATGCTTCCCCACCCCCAGCGGCCTGTCCTCGTCCTCACACTGGTGCTGGCAGATGCCCACCCCACCAGGGAAAGGGACTGACATTGAGTGTGCATGGCAGGGGGGGTGGTGGAGACAGACACACATTTAACATTTCCTTTCAGCCTGGAGAGGTGGAGGAGGGACAGGGAACTTGTTTTACAGGTTAGAAAACTGAGGTTCAGAGGAGCTCATTCAGCATGTGGTACAGCTCAGATCAGCCAAGGTCTGTCCAACACTAAAACCTACGCACTTTCTTTGACGCCACTGAGAGGCCTGACCTCCAACCTGAACGCTGAAGGTGCAAAGGAAAACCTCTACCATCCCCGTACCTGACGCTCGTCGGATTGATGGATATTATTTAGAAACCGACATGAGAGATGTGTGGGCGATGGAAATCTCCCCCCTCCTGTACCACTTTTAACTTTTCCGAGCAATTCTGCATACTTATGTTTACAGGAACAATCCATCTAGGCCTCAGACAGGCTTCGTGGAATTTTTTTTTCCAATAAAGGCCATTTGATCAATGTAAACCTAAATCTGATTGAGTGGGAAGACTTGTATTTACAAATTAGCAAATCAAAATCATTTCCATGTCTAATTTTTTTTTTAGAAAAACAAAGATATGTTATGGAACCTCCTCGCTGTCACAGAAGGACCCCAGGAAGAGAATCACCAGGCACAGCTGAGGTTAGAAAAGTGAGACCCCAGCTGTGGGAGCCCACGCACCCTCCTCCAGCAGTGAACGCTAGGCTGGGGCGGGGCCAGGGTCACCGAGAGGCAGGACAGCCTGTTCCTGGCGGCACACCTGTGCTCCTGGCGGAGGAGGAGCTGGAGGCTGACCTGCTGGCCTTCGCACCAAAAGCCGCAGCAGAATCTCACCTTGCCCGGCCGGCGTGGCTCAGTGGTTGAGTGTCAACCTATGAACCAGGAGGTCACGGTTTGATTCCCAGTCAGGGCTCATGCCTGGGTTGTGGGCTCGATCCCCAGTTGGGGGAATGCAGGAGGCAGCCGATTGATGTTTCTCTCTCATTGATGTTTCTCTCTATCCCTCTCCCTTCCTCCCTCTAAAATTAATGAAAAGATATTTATTTTAAAGTAGGAATTTTTTTAATGATGAATAATCTCCAAATGGCCATAGCAGAGCATGTAAAGCAAGCTCAGAACCCTTCTAAGGGCAGGACCCTGTGTAACTACTAGTAACTGCCCATGCATGAAGCCAGCCTTACCGACAGCTCAAAAAAGGGGGGCAGGGAGGAGTGGGGTGGACCACAATGTTTTTAAACGACAGCGCCAGGAGAATGGAAGCCACCTAGAAATCAGAGCTGTGGCCTGGGGAATGTAACCTCGCCACCCAGGCCTCGGCTTCCTCATCCAGGAGAAAGGGGATCGCATCTGGGCCGCTCCCCTCCTGAGTTTGTTGTGAGAGAGCAAATGAGAAAATGAAGGTGGAAGTACTGGGACTAGGGAGGCATGACACAAATACACGGGTTATTGTTCACCCAGACCCGCAGGGCCCTGGGATTTCTGAAGAACACTGACATTCCCCAGCAATTAAGTCAAATTAACATAATTCAAACAAAGCATCTAATTTTAGCTATGTGTAACAATTCCCCCTCAGCAGCACCCACAGGGCTGCCGCTCATGTGAGCAGCACCATGCCAGAGATGCAGGAAGGAAACCAAGCCACACTGACAGCCCTATTCCCCAGGCAGGCACCAGACGGCAACTATTTTCACAACGGGAAGAGGTGCTCCTGGCTGGCTTCTCCGGCATCCAGCAGCCGAGCCATCCTGCTGGCTCAGCTCCTCAGAGCGTCCCCAGCGACTGAGGAGGGCACAGCAACCACAACACCCCCAGGATCAGATGCAGCAGCTCCCCTGCTGGAGTGGAAATCAGAAGCGAGGTTCTTCCAGGGCACCAGTCCTACAGCCTCAGTCTTCCCGTCTGTGAAATAGGAGCTGTCATGCCTATTCTGTCTCCCTCCCGCAAAGGATTGTTTAAGAAACCAGCAATGATTATTCTCTGGGTGTGTGTTTAATGAATCACCAGGTTCTGGGGATGCAGAGATGACCGAGGTCCGGCTTTTGTGCACGGTCTAACAAGGAGAACAATCATTTAACCCGGGGCTGGCACACTGTACTCAAGGCCAGATCCAGCCCGCTGCCCATTTCTGTATAACCCACAAGCTAAGAATAGTTTTCACATTTTTAAATGGTTGGGGGAAACAAAAAATAACATTTCCTAACGTGGAAATGAAATAAAACTCAAATGTCAGCGTCCACAAATAAAGTTTTATTGGAATACAGCCATGCTCATCCATTTGTGTGCTGCCTATGGTGCTTTTTTGCCACGATGACAGAGCCGAATACTCGCAACAGAGACTTAAAAATATTTACCATCTGGCCTTTTACCATAAAAAGTTCACCCAGCTCTGACTTAAACAGATGAGCAGTGCTAATGGAACACAAAAGAGGGGGCAATGATTTCTGCTTAATGAAGTCAGGGAAGGCTTCCCGAAAGAGGTGGCATTTATTCTGGATTTCAAAGATGAATAGGAGCTTACTGGACAGCCAAGGGGAGAGGGGTTTTGGACGTTGTGTCCAGCATTGGCAGCACAGTAGAGCATGGGGGTTGGGGGTCAGGTTCTGGGAGGAGATATGGGAGCGTGTAGGAAATGGCCCCGCACATATTTAGAGGAGATGAAGGAAAGGAAGGAAGAAGTTAAAGCTGAAAAGATGGGCTTAAGTCAAGTATGAAAAGTGCAGTGTACCTACACTGAGGCTTTGTTTGTTTGCTTGTTTGTTTATTAATCCTCACCTAAGGATATTTTCTCCATTGATTTTTAGAGAGAGTGGAAGGGAGAGGGAAAGACAAAGAGAGAAACATTGATGTGAGAGAAACACATCGATTGGTTGCCTCCTACATGAGCCCCAACCAGGGCCAGGGATTGAGTCTGCAACCAAGGTACATGCCCTTGATCGGAATCGAACCAGAGACCCTTCAGTCTGTGGGCCAAGGATCTATCCACTGAGCCAAACCAGCTAGGACAAAAGAGCGTTTCTTATTCCTTCTTTCCCCAAGGAAGAAGCAGAACAAAATAGTAGAACACTAAGATTAGATAGACAGACAGACATATGCCATCACTCAAGGGGCAACCAGACCTTGCACCCAAATAGCACTCAGAAGTCTGAGGTCCAGGCCCCACTCAGCCATCGCCTTGCGGAGGCCCCTCCTGCCACCCAGGCCTCAGTTCCCCCTACCGAAGGAGCAGCTGCACTTGATGAATGTGCCCCAAAGGCCAGAGGTGTGTGGAATAAACTGTGTCCACACCAGGCCGCTCGCAGCCCATCGGGCCCGGAACACACCCGGAGCTGCACGTGGCTCCAAGAGCACTAATTAGGGCAGTGGGACGAGGACCAGTTTGGAGTAATCTATCCAGGGCACAGTTCCTTCCACCAGGCCCGGGGAAGGCTCAGGCTTCTGTGCCCAAACCGAGCTCCCTGGCAGCCTCGTCCCTCGCAGAGGCGCTGGAGGGTCCTGAATCACTGAGACCCTCCACCCGCAGGCAGAAGGCCACAGCCAATGGCTGCACACTCTTCCTCGTGCCACCTTTACTTGGTGGGGCTGTTTCCATGTGGAACAAAAGGACCGAAGTCCCTCTTCCCTTCTCTGAGTCCCTCCCACCAGGTTGTGCAAAATAAATAAATAAATAAATAAATAAATAAATAAATAAATAAATAAAACCATAGCTCATAAGGGCTAGATTTTCTCACCAGGGCCAGAAGAGCCAAGCCTGGGGGCCTGCGTCTAGTATTTGCTTGGCCACTGAAAATAGCTATGTGATCTGGACAATCACTTCCTTTCTCTGGACAGTTTCCCCATGAAGGGGATGGGGCATGAGATCTCCAAGGTCCCTTTTGAGATGCTATGTCAGTGGCCTCCTCCAGGCCCTCCACAAGGCAGATGGGAGAACAGAGGCCCGGGAAGTGGAGTCACCCTCCCACGCTCACCCAGACACTATCTAGGGACAAAGTCAGGGCCATCCTTAGTTCCTAATGTCCCCTTTCTAAGGCCCTGGTTGCACCCGGCCTGTTATGTGTGTGTATCTGTCTATCTGTGTGTCCCTCTCTATCTTTCTCTCCCTACCCCTGGTGCTGGCTCTTTGGGGAGGAGTGCATGCCTCCTCTCCCTAGTGGGAGGGGTGTTTTATCTCACAGAGTCCGGGCAACTGACAGGCAGCGTTCTCACCCAGCTCTAGGCTCTGTGTGAAGTGCTGTTAAATGTTTTTCACTTTTTGCTCCTCATCCTTCCCCATTTAGGCACTTTATGTATTTGATTTTGTTTAATCCTCACAATCGCCCCAGAGACTGTACGGTGAAGGATTTCAAATCAGGCAGCCAGTGTGAAGCCCAGCCTGGCTCTGAGCCAACGGATGGCCTGGGGCGAGTGACTTAACCCTGCTGAGCTCTCCAAGGTCCTCACCTGGACAGCGGGCTGGTGTGCGGCCCCTGTGCGGGTCACTGTTGCCCTTGCCTTCCCTTCTCTCTCTCTCAGTGGAGAGAACATCAGCCACCCTTGGCTGGGCCTCGCTGTTGTCTTGCTGGTAGCTGGGTAGGCAGTTGAGAGACAAGAAAAACAGAAAACAACACGAATTTTAATCCACAACACCCTGCATCTGCTACCGCCTGCTTGTTATAAACACTGGGACTTTAGAGAGAGAGGCGGCCCAAGGTTCCCGCTCCAGCTCCAGTGCCTCTTGGAAGCTAGCTGGCATCTGGAACCACTTTGGTGGAGTGAAACACACTCAGTCTTCCTGAGTCTTACTGAACCGGGGGCCTGACCCCGCTGCTCAGGGCTGCTGGGAGGACACTTGGCAATCCGAGCTCCAGGTAACGATGGCTCCTGTCCTCGTGGCATCCACTGCCCTGCTCCCAGGGCTCCTTGGGGCCTAATTACCCTGCGACCCCTGGAGAGGGTTCTAGTTCAACAACAGCCCAGACCGAGATGTCCCTCACGGGGACAGCCCTCGCCTTCCCCTCCCCAGTCCCCCAGAGCAGCCACTGAAGAGAACGGGGCAGGTGTGCAGCACCTGGGCGTCCCTTGAAGCAGTGAGCGCTGCATTCCAGGGAGAAGCGGCCGGTGGGCCAGAGACTGGAACTGAAAAAGCACTTCAGTTTGGAGCACTGACCTCTCCTGAGAACACTGACTCCCTAGAAGCTCGGTAAGTGACAAAGCTGGCATTTTCCCAACATGGGCAGTTCACCTCTAAAAGAGGAGTCTCTGAAAAGCCAGGCTTGTCTGACAGGCCGCACTGTACAGTGTATCCCACAGCAGGCGCCCGTGCTCGGGGCCGTGGGTTTGCCTGGGTCTGCTTTCCAAGAAAACGCAGGAGAACGGGCTGCTCCAGCCCCTCCCCCACTGGAGTCAAGGCCGCCAAGCTCCACAGGAGGAGGCTCGCCTTGCTCATGACCTTGAAAGCGGCTCTGAGTGTGACAGGCCCAGTCACCTTGCACTGAAAATAGAAGGGGCCCTGCCTCCTGCTCTCTCTGTTCACCTGGGGCAGGTCTGCTCTGCCCTCCCAGAGGTCACTCTTTGTTACAAACGTGGAAGGAGGCACCCTCCTGGCCTCCGCGAGAGGTGTCGCGAGTCCCAGGGGTGCCGGTTACACAGGCTCCGTAAACACACACGCCCAAAGGGCCGGAGCTGTTCACCTTGAGCACTGTGACCTCTCACAGCCCACGTGGCCCCTGCACTTGACCAGGACGGTTTCCTCTCCTTGATCTGCCCAGGGTCGGTGCTGTGGAAATAATTCATTGGATGGGATGAGTATAAAGGAGCTGAACCCAAACCCTACCCTTGGTGGTCTTTCACACTTTTGCTGACACCCTGGGCCCTGCAGTCTGGTACCCATTAGATCTGGGCCCCAGGACGACCTCCTCCACCCAGATTTCCCTTCCAGCACACCTTAGGCCAGGGGAAGCTAGCTGGCATCTGGAACTATTTTGCCCTGTGGCCTTGTAAATTCACAGAATCAACAGAATTACGGGTACCCCAGGGGAGGCCTAGAATCCCCTTACTTTAGAGGTAGGAAAACTGAGGCTCAGAGAAGCGTCCAAAGCTACCCAAGAAAGTGAAAAGATCTGGAACTCTCAATCCAGGGTCTGTTCTTTTCATCCACAACTAACGTAGTCAATGCTCACAGACCTGAGGGGAGGAAGGAGAGGCTCCTACGATCCAGAGCACACTCAGGCTCTGGTAACTGAGAAATACAAGACAGTGCATTCGTGTCATCTCCTGACTGGGTCTGCAGGACTTCGTTGAGAGTGTCATTAGCTTTAAAAGGCCTGGGAAACTCCCTGGACCCTCACAGGAACACCATCTTACCAACCTCCCTTCGGGGCAGGCACCCCTTCTGAGCATCTCTGACCCAGACTCAAGAGAGCTTCTTGGAGGAGGTGAAGCTGGGCTGCAAAGGATGAGCAGGGATTAGACTGAGCTCCAGAGAGAAGGGAACCGCAGGAGAAGGTGCAGGAGCCGCAGAGCAACACAGACCCTGGGAGCGGGGAGAAGGACCCAGGGGTAGGCAGATCCTGATGACCTCGGAAGCCTTGGGAAAGGGTTCTACATTATTCGAAAAGCAATGGGAAGTAACTGAAAGGTTTTATGAAGGGAAGTGACAACTACCAAAGTGCATCTGAAAAACCATGACTCTTGCTGCAAGAGAAAGGCTGGGTTGGGGGACAAGACCAGAGGAGGTGACCGCAGGACTGAAGCCTGGCAAGAGTAGTGGCAATGCACGCAGGTGACGCACGCAGGCGACGCACGCAGGGTGGGGAAAGGTGAGTTCGTGGGAGAGGTCGTCAACGTTCTTCCTGAAGAATCTAATGATGGTATAGCTTTTCCCTTGGTACAGAATCATGAAGAACGTTTTTCCCATCTGCCTCTTTTCTGTCCTGTCATGTGTGGGACAATATTGAAAGCATGTGGGTTAAAGTGCTAAGATTCAACCACACAGCGTGTAGCCCAGATGTCCTTCAAATAAATGCAGATCTGTCCAAGAATGAGGTCAAAAGGCTATGACACATACGACAAGCAAGAAGACAACGTTAAAAGAAAGACAAACCTAAAGCAGATACTGGAGCACGCCTGCTGGCGAACTCTGCCCTGACATGGCTCCCTAGGCATCACTCAGTGTCGGCAGGTCGGCATGGGCTCTTCCAGCGCGTGCTGTCCTAAAGCAGAGAAGACTCTCGGACTGAATCCATCGCACGCCTGGCCCCTCCGGAGGCATCCCACGGCAGGCAGGGCAGAACCTGAGATCCGCGGGCGGCTGGCTCATTTCAGAGTGGCAGACACCAAAGCAGCTCCTTCAGACGGCATCAAAGTGAACTCGCCAATTGCCACGCCAAAGGAGAATCTAACATCGCCATAGATTCAACACAACTCAACAGGCATCTCGGACTCTGGGGCTTCTCTGACTTGCGCTGTTTCCGATTCTTCACTTCAATTGAAGTTTCACATCAGGCTCACGTGTCTCCACAGTCTTTCCTAATTCATTTAAGAAACTGGCAGCAATACTAGATGAATACTCTCAACCTTGAGGTATAACCTTGACAGAAAGGAACTCACTATGTTTAAAGTATATACAACGTGAGAATTGAGCTCAGTGGGCCCAGACTTTCACCTTTTAAATCTGATTTAACTTTCAAAGGGAAAGCTCTGGTGGTCATATATTTTTAGATATTTTTTATCCATTCAGTGCTCTGGGTGCAGATGTGTGTTTCTGTCACACACACACCCCATCACCACTGCATCCACAGCATATTAATTGCCATGTCTTGATTTTATGGTTGCTCCAGGGTAGGAGATGGACGTGAGTGGGAACTGAGGCCTTGAACCAGGCATTTATTGAGAACTTACTACATCTCAGGTGGTTTACAGATGTTAATTCATATCATCCTTCCAACAACCCTGCATGGTTGTGTAGTAGATATTCTCCCCGCTTTACAAATGGCAAAACAAAGGCTTAGGGAGAGTAACTGAACAATTAGTCCAAAGTCACCCAGCTGTAACATCTGAGCCAGGACACCAACCCAGGACCCTCTGACTCCACCTAATTCCAAAGCCCTCATCTCTTCATGGCTGCTTGGACATCACAATCAAAGATGACCTCCTGACACACAAAAGTCCTCTTAATTTTCTGGTCCCACAAGCACGCCAGCATAATACGGGGAAGGGCGGCCAAACCTCACCTGGGATTTAGGAGGCAACGTTTAAACTGAAGTCCAGGGTTTGAAGTGAAAGATTCTGCAAACGGGATTCTCTAAGGGCAGAGAAAGCACACGTACCCTAAGCACTGGAACAAGTTCAGAACACAGCAGAGCGCAGCACGTAGGAAAGAAAGAGAGGAGATGGGACAGGCAGCTGTGGGCTCCACAGGGGCGCCTGGGAAGTGACGAGCCTGGGCTTTATTCTAAGGGCAGTTAGGAGACCACTGGAGGATTTAAAGGAAGGACTGTCGAGATCTGATTTGCATTTTTGGAAGATGGCTCTGGCGGCAGAGTGGAGTGTTAGGCCCAGCACACACACATTTTCAGGTTGGTTTACAACGGACAGCTCCACATGCCAAGGCCTGACTGCCCAGGCGTTCGGGACCACGCTCCAGCTCCACTTGGAGCCAGCACCTACTTGGCTCTAGTCCACGTCACCTTGGAATTCTTATTGGGGGAGTGACGTTATCCATAAATTCCAGCTTTCATCTCCAGAAGACACACAGGCAGGGAGGGCCCCGCCATGCCCTTTGACAGCAGGGCATCCCCACCTTGTCTTTTAATTACATTACATTACATTTTAAAATTACATTATATCTAAGTGCATTCCTAGTTTTTTTTATTAGAAGCATATTCTTAAAAACATATTTTTTTCAAGCATCATCTGAGCATTTCACCATAAGGGTGATGAAGCCAAAGTCATCAAAGTCATTTGTTTAGGAGGCAGGGCGACCCTGCTCCTAACAGCCCATCTCCAGCCCCACGGGCCTGCCCTCCCTGCCGGCATGAGCATCCACCAGTCAGATTCCTTCCCTCCCACAGGACCCTGGGAGCTTTGTCACGTGCATGTGCCCTATATAAGGCCATCACTAGCCCAGCAGGCATGGCTCAGTGGTTGAGCATCAACCTATGAACCCGGAGAGTCATGGTTTGATTCCTGGTCAGGGCACATGCCTGGGTTGCAGGCTCAATCCCTAGTAGGGGCATACAGGAGGCAGTCAATTAATGATTCTCTGTCATCATTGATGTTCTCTCTCTCTCTCTCTCTCTCTCTCTCTCTCTCTCTCTCTCTCTCTCTCCCTTCCTCTCTGAAATCAATAAAAAAAATTTTTTAAATAAAATAAAGCCATCACTCAAAAGATCTGCACTCCAAAGGAGTTCAGGCTTGAACTGACTGCCTCTCCTCTCCACCATGAGCCTGACAGGTTCCCTGATATTTATGAACATGGCTATTAGCTCTCTCCCTCTATCAAGTCAGAGCCCCCAAGAAGCTACCTAACTATATATTCCCCAAAAAAGGAATTATTATTTTCTTCCTCACCTGTTCCCCCTCCCCTTCCCACCAACTAACTACCCAATACCAAGTCAGAAATGAGGTCCTGTAGACATTTAATTACACACACACACACACACACACATGCATGTTAACATGTCAAAATGAAACCTACAGCTTCATGCTGGACTACTTACTTGCACCCACTTTATTACCCAGAAAGACCAACTTTCTCAACCACCTAAATATCTCCAGTTTGGTACATGCTCTCCATCCCCACCAGCTACCCCAGATCAAGCCAGCCAATCCCTCAGCTGGGTTATCACCCCTCAGCTTCCAGATGCCCGGCTCACCACTGCATCACCGCCCCCCAACTCATTTCTTCATGGAAGGCAAGTAGCTTTCTGCCTGGAGCCCCTCAGGGCTGCCTCTGCCCTTTGGACCCAGCCTGGGCCCCTGTCTCAGCTCCTTCTGCAGCCTCGTCCTGCCCTCCCTCACTCTGCTCTCTTTGCTCCAGCTCTTGGGCCCACAGTTCCTGGACCACTGCCTCTTCCAGACCGCATTTGCTCACCCTCCACACAAGCTCTTGCCTCAGCTAAATGACCTGCCCCTTGTCCACCAGGCTGACCACTAGCAGCCTATGAAGAACCAGCCTCCAAGCCAAAAACCTCCCCAGCCCATCCCCTCCCAGGCCCAGTCCAGAGGCCCTGGCCAGGTTGACTTCCCCATGGGACTGACCACGGCACTAAAGTCAACTCTTTACTTGCCTACTTGTATTGGGGAATTGGACGCAGAATAAGTAACAAGTGAATGCAAATCCTCTACTTCCTCACCTCTTTCCTTCATCTCCGGGTTTGCTTCTCCCTTACGTTCCATCTACTTGTTCCTGTCAGTCAGCTAGCACCGGGGCTCTCCAAGGAGCTCCCAGCAGGCTCTGTGGTGGGAGGTGGGGCAGGTCTGCTTGTAAGAAGCCCTCTCCCCACAGATGGTTCTGACACTAGCAAAGCTGAGGGCCCATCGGAACAGACCCTGCAGGGTCTCTTTTCCTGCAGGTCTCACTTGGTATTTGGGGCTGTCCCTTCAATTTCAGAATTGGGTTTAGGAGTCCTGGCTCTGGCCAGTCCATAATTAAGTGCCTCCTTCCCTCTTCCTTGAATGCTTCCTTTCACCTGTCTGCTCCTCTCCCAATTCTGCTTTAATGGTATTCTGTGCCTCCTAATCTCCTGTGCCAGTTTTCTCCCTGACTGCACTGCTCTACATGGGCACTACTCAACCCACTTGACTTCATGGGGCAGGAAATGAGACCCAGGGATCCAGGGGCTGAACGTGAGAACTTCGGGCAAGAGCCGGGCTGTGCTCATCTTCTACTCCCACCTGCCCCTGACACACCCAACCCCAAGGCCGGCTCCTGGCAAGCACACCACGTAAAGCCGGGGGCCTCAGAGGCCCAGGGGTTCCTCTCCATATCAAGCAAAAATCCAGTATCTACTCAGTATCTATGTGTGTAATGTCAGAACAGCATTAAACAATTATATGGAGGAGATGCTGACGATATGATAGGTAGAGAAATCTCCAAAACAAGAAGTAGGGGGAAAGAGCCATTTTGTGAGGCAGGGGAGCCAGACACAGAGCAAGTGACCCCAAGGACTCAGTTTTTTGTGGTTCTGTCATCTGGCCTCTTGTCTTGACAAGGTCCTGCCCATCACATGGGCCAATCCTGAGACCACAGAAGAGCCTGTGGACACCCCTGTTCCCACTGGAATCCAGACTCCAGCGCTCTGTCCTGAATCCACATCATCACCTCCACTGTGCTGCTTGGATCACCTCCTCCCCTGGCAGCTTTCTCACGAACCTGCAAGTCCTTCACATGAAGGCAGGGGAAACAGCATCAGTTCAGACTCCCCTGCCGTGCCTAGCACAGCCTTGACTCTCCTGAGGGTCCAACAAATGCCTACGCGTACAGTGGTCTGTGAATAAGCTTTGAAGTAGGTGGGTCTGGGTGTGAGCCCAGCTCTGACCTCATCATAACCCTCTGATGGTCCTTTGAGGGATCCAATGAGGTAATGGCTCCAGGGCATGCGGGCTCTCAGTAAATACAGACCCCACCTTTGGTCAACAGAGAAGGTTGCTTTGCAGCTATCATTGTCAACCATACTCTGAAATGGTCTGAAATGTATTAACTGAAGCTACCTAGTACATTAGCACCTTAGCAAAAACTTAGAGAAATATTCTCTGAAGGGAAGCATCCAGTCACATTTTTTTAAAGTTGTTTAAAAAATAATAATAACTGGCTGGCCAGTACATCTTGTTTGCTTTAGTTCTGGGTGTCCGTAACACAAGTTCTCCTTTCTTGCAAGATGCATCATGCTTGCACTCCTAAGATGCACAGATTCTCCCTGGAGGAGTCTGACTGCCCATAGCACCATGTGTTCCATTATCTGTGATATTCCACACCCCAGATTGGTCGGTCACAGCCCTCACAGCAATGGTATTCTCAGAAAATTTAGGAACCACTATTTTTTTTGAGAGAGAGAGAGAGAGGGAGAGAGAGACATCAATTTGTCATTCCACTTATTTATGCACTCATTGTTTGCTTCTTGTATGTGCCCTGACTAGAGATCAAACCCACAGCCTTGGCGTACCAGGAGGACACTCTAACCAACTGAGCTACTCAGCCAGGGCTAGGAACCACTGTTATGTTCTCCTTTTGATATGCAGATACAATTGCCTGGCAGGACTTTAATAAAGCCCATCTCAAAGTTATAGACTGGACCCATGTAGATAACTAAGTCTACGATTATAAATCTTGTCGAAACAGAAAATTCATTCCATTCCTGAAAATGAAATGAATGTATGATTTAAAGTACCCTTTTCTCGTTTACCAGCACTGCAATAATAATGTGCTGGCATTCCCAGGCAAATACCGAGATTTCATGCACAGAGAAATTCAGAGCTTGTTCACTACACGTAGCTGATAAATGCAAGAGCTGAAACTAGAACCATCTGACTCCTGGCCTAATGCTCTGTAAGACATAGACTTTTAAGCTGTTTTTCTTTTTCTTTTAATATTTTGTATTGATTTTTAAAGAGAGAAGAAGGGAGAGGCAGAGAGAGAGAGAAACATTGATGGGAGAATGAAATATCAATCTGTTGCCTCCTGCACTCCCACTACTGAGGATTAAGCTCTGACCAGGAATTGAACCAGGAACCTTTTGGTGCACAGGGTAACGCCCAACCAACTGAGCTGAACTGTTTTTGTCAAGAGCCAAAAATGGAGATATGGAGTCAAGCAAAGCTTATCAGCCTTTTTACAAAAACTTTATGATGATGACAGACTTTGCTATGGTCAGAATAATTCAGGGGGGAAAAGAGCCAAGTCTTCCAAAATCAAATAGAAAGACCAAGAAAAAAGTCTGAACCTATTAAAGGTAGCTTCTAAGTCAATTCAAGCCATAAATACTCACTGATGGTTATGTACAAAGACTTAGACTTTGGCCTCACGGAGCCTACAACTTGGTAGAAGGGAGGAAACAAGAATGGGTGTGATACACACACACACACACACACGCACACACACACATATGCACACACACATGCACACACTGGAAAAAATGACATGTCGACAAATAGCAGAGTGTAGAGTAAGACTGACTGGGTGGAAGTGAGGAGGGACATTCAGGAAGGTTTCTTAAAGAAGAGAGTGATGGGCTTTGGCATTGATGGAGGAAGAAATGGATAACAAGTCAGCCTTACAAAGGCATGATTAAGGCAAAGCATGGGAATGAGTTAACATGTGTGAAAGGAGCCTGGCACACAGTATCCATTCCCCAAAGCTTGCTCATTTTTATTGGAAGATGGGGGAAGGAGGCCTTAGATTGAGTTTTTTAAAAAAGGCATTGCTATCTTGAGAGGAGACAGGCAGAACTGGTGAGCAAGCAGTTTGCTAGTTTGCTGGGGTGAGCAAGAGAAGAGAGAGGTCCCGGAGGCTGGCTCGAGGTCCCCTTGACAGAGAGGTCACTTGCTCCAGGTTCTGAATTTCAGCTTCTGCCCCACTTTAAACAGCGGCTTTGGGAAGCAAATGATGTGCAAACCATATAGTTCTGGACATAATTAAGGGCATAACATCTCTGCCCTCAAAAACCTGCTCTCCTGGTCTGGCGGATGGTTGGGGGGGGAGGGGGCAGGAGCACCCAGAACAGCATCCCCCCCACTGCCTCTGCAGCAGGGAGGGAGGCGCTGGGTTGGAATATGGACACACAGCAGGCTGGAATATTCCCACATCTTCAGCCACTGCAAGCACCTCCCAGAGCTCAAGAGGGGCAGGGCCACTTCCACTTTTTGAGGTTCCCAAGGTACTAAAATAAGAAGAGAAGCCAAAGCAGGGTTACCAAAGTTGTATTTTTAAAGCTTGCAATGAATAAATTAATACGTTTAGTAATGAACACACAATGCAACAGAGTTATACTATTCAAAAGCCAAACGAATATCAATTCATATTGCAACATATACTAGTGATGTCATTTAGCAACGGAACCTGGGTGTAAAGATGTGTGATGAACACCATTCTCTTTTTTAAAAATATGTTTTTACTGACTTCAGAGAGAGGAAGGGAGAAGGAGAGAGAAAGAGAAACATCAATGAGAGAGAAACAGCGGATAGGTTGCCCCCTGTATGCCCCCTACTGGGGACTGAGCCCACAACCTCGGCATGTACCCTGACCAGGAACTGAACCGGTGACCTCTTGGTGCATGCGTCAACGCTCAAGTCAACGCTCAAGCACTGAGCCCCACCATACCAATCATTCTCTTTGATCTTGTCAGTTTTTTCTTGGATTAAATGTATAAACTTATTTGGAGATAACAACAGAGTGTAAATTTGAGGACCTTTACAAATGGGCAACATGGGCCCACATGACCCTCCATCTACCATCCTGGTGATAAGTGATACGGCTGGCCCAACCACTCATCTCATGCAGGTCCCCCCATATCTCCTCTGTGGTTCCAATCACTGGATCAACCAAAGACATCTCTGCAGTACAGGAGCAGGGCCTGGTCCAGCTGTGCGAGGAAGGCTGAAGGCCCTTCTGGGAGCGCTGCATACACTGGAAGGGCTGCCGGCACCGCCTGCACAGAAGAGTGGTGATGGTCACTTCCCACTCTGGGGCTTGCTTTTTCCTTTCTGTGCCTCCTCGGCTTGGCTCCCTGAGGCCCTGGGCAAACACTGCTGTTGTTCCAAATGGCTAAAACCACTTGACATTTAGTGCAGCAGAGACCCTGCAAGGAACTAACTACATGCTCACTGGTAGAATTCACTGCACCAAAAAATTAGATGGTTCCACTGCCTGCCTACAAATTTCTATTGCATGGCAAATGATTAGAAAAGAAGGCAATATCGGGCTTTCTTCAGATCCCCCCAAATGCAGCCAATCAAAGAATGTATTGTTCACCTGAACACATGCCTATGACCAAGACAACATCCAGGCATACAAATATAGATCAACTCACTCAGGTTCATTTATTGCATACCCACAGTTTGACAGGTACTGAGCTAGGCATTGAGTACACAGCTACGAATAGGATATGATCTTTTCCTTCACCAACATCCGAAGATGATGTACATGGAGAGAGCGAGGAACAGAGAGCTCGATCAACACTATCCCAGAGTACTTAACTGAACCTGCAGGTAGTTAACCTTAATATAACTGAGCCCTGGACGGTGTGGCTCAGTTGGTCGAGCATTGTCCTGTGCACCGAAAGGTTGCTGGTTCGATTCCAAGTCAGGGCACATACCCAGTTTGTGGGTTCAATCCCTGGTGGGGGCACATGCAGGCAACCGATCAACGTTTCTCACATTGATGTTTCTCTCCTTCTCTCCCTTCCTCTCTCTCTAAAACATCAATAAAAACATTTTTAAAATAGAAGAAAGCAGGGCTGAGATGCCAGCTCCCTTCCTTCTCTCTCTGACTCCTTCACCTCTTCATCCTCTCCTTCTTTCTTTAATTCTGCCCCTCTTCCTCCCATCCACTCCCCCCCCAACCCCCCTGTCCTCCTCTCCTAACCTCAAGCTCTGGGTAAACATAAAAAGCACAAGCTTCCTTATGCCCAAGGCTTCCTCAGCCCTAGAAAGCTGTCGTTCTTAATGCAAATGCATGCTTTCCTCGTGCTTTCCAATTTATTTATTTCCATCCAAACCTTCAGAAGCAGGGGGACTTATCAGTACATGTCATAAATACTGGATTTTATTCTTTTTTTTTTCTTAAAGCTGCAGCTCCCCCAGCAAGCATGGACAAGGATGGTGCTACACAAACAGAAAACTGAAAGAAGCCCCAGAAGAATGCGGGCGTTTCAGAGCTCCAGAGTTTAGCTCCGTTCTCTGTGTCAAGGTGGTTTCTATCTGTGCCAGTCAGTGCGTCACAACATCAGCCTCCATCCCCCGTGGCATAGCACCCCTTAGCAAGCGCCTTCCCACACAATTTCATCAACTGTAAAACTGCAACCACCATTGATGTTACAACCGTGATTATGTCTACAAATGGGGAGGGATGCGGCTCTGCTCAGTCAGTCCCCATGAAGCAGGTTCCCCATGGGACAAACCCCTTTTCCTTTAGTAAATTCAGAATGCTCATTGCTTAGTGGTATGTTCATATGAATTACCAATTCACTGGAATAACATGTTTACTTGCATGTGTGAAGTTCTTTCTTCATGCTGATGTCAGGATGGTTCCATAGCATCCCCATAGTCTGTGACCAACCGTAAAGTCCTCAGCTGCTTGATTTTAATATACTTTTCCTTGAAAAACAACTTCGTTTGTGAAAAATGAGTCTTAGACTTCACCTTCTATGAACCTTCAATTTACCCCCCTCCCCCCCAGCCATCTGCTTACCGAGCCCCTCTATGCATTTCCTCCACCTGCTCTAAATATCCTTCTCTACCTCCCTCACCTTTCCCTCTAAGGCCTTCCTCCTTGTTGTGATTTTGTATTTTGCTATAAATTTTAACTCTATTCTCTGGAATATTCTCTCAAGGCCATGCCAACGGCTAAAAGAACTCAAAATCACCACGAAATACAAATGTACCATATCCCTTTTGACCCAAAGAATCAGCTTTAAGAGTTTATAACATTGCTAAGAATTAAGCTTTCCTGATTATTGTTGTATCAATCATAGCACCCAGAATATTGCATAAAATAATGAAAATCTGCATGGGAGAGCTCTGAATGCTTACTGACGCAGTATGCTGTGACCAGCTAGTAAAACAACATAACGCAACCCCGGGGGGAGGGGGGAGAATATCACCATCTAGCACTGAAAATGGAAATAAAGTTGACTAAAAACGTCAAGATAAAGACCAAAGGAGGAAAAAGAACATTGAAGTTGCACTTTCGTATGCGTGTATTGCATGCAGTCATGATTCGGTGTTACATTAAAGGGTGTTTCGTAGAATGAAAAGAAATCAAAAAAGAGAATGAGGGAGAGTTCTCTTTGGGCTATTGCTCAAAAAAAAATATTTATGGTATCAGGAGCATCAAGGAAGAAGCTTGAGAGCAAGAAGTGGGATAAAAACACTGAGTGAGCAGTTTGGAGAGAGGATTGGCACGGCTCCTAAAGCAATAGGCAGGAATGGAAATCGAGAGCACGCTTCCTAGCAAGAAGTTCTACATTTGTGCCAAGACAGTGGGTGATCACCGTCAGCTATAACCAGACTCCCCCCTGCCTGACTCACAGGATGGGCTCTGGTATTTCCGACCCCAGCAGCAGGCCTGGGTGGGGGGAATCTCTCAGTGGCACCCACCCAAACTCTGATTCACCATCGGTTTGGGGAAGGCCTCTTTTTTGGTCCTGCTAAAGGGGTGGTACTTTTGTGAAACTACTGTTTACACACAAGATGGCAATCCCTTGAGGGAGGAGGGGCTGCCTTTCGAAGGGGTACAGGAAAGCCCAGGCACATTGGTTACTTCGGTTACAATCAGAGCACAGCTCTGCCCTGGGGGCCTCCTCTTTAGGAAAAGGCTGGATGCTGGTCCTGCTGACCAACTGGCCAGTGGAGTGGGACCCACAGGCAGCCTGTTCCCCACAGACCGCGGTCGACCACAGGGACCCACTTTTTTTCTCAGGGTGAGACAACTTCAGGAAAAAAATGTTTCCTTCTTCACCAAGACCAATGCCTCTGCCCTGGAACCCGAGGGGCCCTTCTCCCCAGCGGGAAGGCTCACAGGCGATGCTCCACATCGACTTCTTTGGGTTAAAATGGCTGTCCTGAAGCTGGAGCTCAGCCCTGCCTCCAATTCTCAGAACTGCACCGCAAGCTCCTGGACTCCTGGCCTCTTGGCCTCCTGGCCTCCTGGCCTCCTGGCCTCCTGGCCTCCTGGGGTCGGGGGCAGCCTTCAAGCACCTCTGGTCCGGAGCCCTCTGCCCAGTGAACTGCCCCTTCCCTTCAAATCCAAGGTGTTTCCCACCAGCTTTTCTCACCAAAGGTGTTTCTAAAGGTGCTTTGAGTCAGGGGTAGGAAGACCCCGGACCCAGAAGGAAAGTGCTGAACACAGCAACAGTTACCTAAGAGCTCGGATCATGGTGGGGACATAGCTTGTCTCCACGAAAAGGCAGACCTGTTCTCTGACCAGGCCGCGGGCCAGGCTGGACAGCACCCGTGTCTGCTTCCAAAGGAACTTCCCCTCCAGGCCAAAGGTTGCTAATCTAAAGTGACCGCACCAAAGACGTTGCCAAATGCCCCGGGGTCATGCCTCTCTGCGCCGTCCCAGAGGGTTAGGAAGGCGCTTCCTGGGCTCCAGAAGGGACAGGGGAGGGCAGGAGCCCCACTTGTCCGGAGACCTGGGAGCGATGCTCTCCATGCCAGAGAGTGGGTTATGGGGGCAGCGCCGGGCAGAGGACCTCCGGAGCCCGGGGC